>NC_083598.1:65946713-66571713 GCF_020882245.1 Rhopalosiphum padi | reverse complement strand
AATTGATCACAGCGGGTAGTTTGCCCACGAGCATTCTTCTCGATTGCCGGCTATTATTATAATGTGTTACGACACTTTTCGTGTAGATTATTATAGGAAGTATAGCTATTCGATATTGGACAAAGTTTAGAACGTTTTCTATCAGCGAACGCGTGAATAATTAGCGCGTGATGCGAGCCAACACAAATATGAATTCAGTTGGCGGAATATATAGTTCAAAGTTTCGTATAATACTCATGGCGGATTTTGCATATATATTTAATACGACGGTAAATGATAATAATGCGATATCATTTATGCACTCTGCTCGAACGGGCGTAAATCTTCAATACGTATACGTCAGTCTTCGATAGTAATAGATGCGTAATATACCCTGTAGACTACGCCGTGTGTTGACAAATTTTCGTGTTGGATCGGATCGACCGATGTCGCCGTTTCAAAATCCGGCTGAGGTATAAACCATAATTTCAAAACTGTGACACGTATATTACGCCTGTAATCCAGATAACAACTCTTCGACGTATTATATACAGAGGGATTCACCATTTATACTCATCTTATTTTTCTACTTCGACAATACAGTTATTCATATTTAACTTTCTTGAGAATATTAGTAGTTCAATATCAACATTTATAATTTTTATAATTTTTCAATGTATAATAAATAATAGATCCGATATTAAATCTATTTTATATCTCTGTAAAATTATTTTTAAGATCTATTATCCTTAATATAAATATTTTAATAACTGAAAAAATAATAGAATTTTGAATTAAAAGTACATTCAAATTAAAAATATATATATTTAATGAGTTTATTGTACAGTAAAAATAGGGGTTCTCGACTAAAAACAGAAGTTTCAAGTTTCAAATACTAGTAGAATAAAAAATTCTTAATAATTTTGTAATAGTAAAACAAATATCAGAATTAAAATAATTCATTATTAAAGGAAATAATTGAGGTATGCTTGCTTGGTGAATCATCCTGTATACCTATATATATATGTAACTATATTGTCTAGATAAATGAGTAAATGATAATATATATCCTTGCGAAAACGAAGCTTGAGAAGTCGGTGACCATTTTGAGAAATGTAGGTTTCCCCGACGACGGCTTATATGGATTGCTGGTTACAATTGATGAGTTTCCGTAATGTCGGTAGTGTGCCATTTAATTTTTTGTTTTGGCAACTCTCGGTACTTTTATGACACGACATATTCGCGTAAAAGACGAACAATTGATTATAGCGAAGTTTTGGCTATCTTCCATACGATACTTAATAATGCCAGTTTATTTACAGGTCGAGTTAATCAAACTTTAAGCGTATAATTTTTTAATAAAGTGATCTTTTAGGTAAAAACAAATATAGGTAAGTATTTAATTTTATAGCACAAAACTATTGGTTTTTTTTTTATATTATAGTGAACACTAATGATTGCGAAATAGAACCGCGTTCTAACGATTTCACTGGGTGCACAGTTCCCTGTTAGCACAAAGCTTTCAAAACCGTAGTAAACGGTTAATAACTTGGATGTAATGAAATTTATTGAAGATACACACTTAATGTCGTTTTGATTTTATCACATCTGTGCTCAAACCATCTCTAATTATCAAATAAAAATGTTTTAGTGTGCACAAGAACCTATCTTAACCAAAAATAATTTACCTAACTAAACAATTGACGCTGCGAATACTTTATTAGAACCGAGCGCTGCAGTGGTACTATTTATAGTATATATGTAATGACTTATGAAGAGTTGTGTAATATGGTCAGTGTAAGAAATATACTGCTATTTGAAGTTTCCCTCTCCCAAAGTGCATTAAATTATTACCAACTATGGTTTAGTGTTTTGAGTAGAGATAAATTCGATTTCAAAGTCCATTAATTTTGTATATGTGCGTTATTTTGTCGAAAAACCTGTGTCATAAATCATTAATAATGAAATAGCGAATCGCAAATCAAAACCTCCGTATTGATTTTCTAGTTCGTATAACTAAATCTCAAGTGTGAAGTATCTCTGAAATTTACACAGAAGTGCTTTTATATAAAACAAAATTCACAACTAATTCTAATTGCTTTGAATTATTTTCATTTTCGACCTTCTGGTATATATAATATTTTATTATAGTTTATAAACGGAGTTTATTTAATTTTAAATAAAAAATTTAGTTTATAAATTAATTATAACTCAACAGATTAAATGATTTACTACAGTATAGTACACGAGAGGCTAAAAATTGACAATTAACAATTTATTATTATTATTAATACTATTCTTGAATGTAATAAAAAAAAAGTTTCGTTAAGTTTCACAATTAAATATTAAAACGTTAACATAATATCTGGGATGAACCTGTAGTATTCAACCCGCGGCTAGCTATATCTCTGTTTGAGACCAGAAAACACATTTTAAGCGTTTCATGCATATACTTTTAATCACATAATACATGTCATGTTTTCATTATGAATGCGGCCCATGGGATTTAAAAAATAATAGGTGACCTAATGCCTAAGAAGGTTGATGACCCTTGATCTAAACATTGATAATTTTTGTTATTCGAATGAAAAATAATAATTGTAATTTAAATAAAAAATTATCATTATTTGTAGTGTTGTTAACTCCTACACTTTCATTATTCACTGAAAAATTCTAATTTTTATAACTTTTAACTGCAGTTTCGTCCAAAAGATATATGGTTGAAAAATCTGTGCGTTTAATCGTCAACATGACTGTGTTCCAAATAATGTAGCGTATAGTTATTTTTTTAACTGATTTGCTAATGTTAGACATTTAAAAATAATTTCCGACTGGGTGTAGTGCGAATGCGAACGGACTAGCTAAATTATCCTGAACTATAAATGAGATAACACACATTAGCATATGGATAAGTGATTTATTATTTTTGGTTTTTGTTTAAAGTGTATCTGGATTTTTGTACATTGTATACGTCAGAAACATGTGTACCTTAATGGTGCTTATGACGTATTACTAGTTTTTAGTAATTATTTATTAAATATTTATAAGATATTGAGCAATCAATAATTAGACGCAAATTTGTTTATATGATAATAATACAATTACACAGTAATAATATGTAACATTAACTATTAATTATCATTAACGCTAGTTCTTAATCAGCCAATTATTTAATGTATATTGTATAGATTTTTATAATAGTCGATGTAAAAAAGTAAACCATAATATTGCTATAGTGATAAGACATACAATAATTTATAATAGTATTTTTTATAATAAATAAAAAAGTGATTTTAAACTGTTGGATCACTTCATGAAAATTTAATAGGTAGCATTTTAAACACCATAAAGTTGTGTATCTGTGCAATACCTTTTTAGACAACTGTACTTACAATTTACCGAATTATTGATTTTGATTCGGATATACTACAATATTATAATTTTATTAATTATAATATGTGATAGGCTTGATGTCTAGTTTGTTATAAGTATATTATGAGTACATTATGTAAAATTCAAATAAGAGATTTACGTTATATAATTATGGTT
This sequence comes from Rhopalosiphum padi, assembly GCF_020882245.1. Lineage (NCBI taxonomy): Eukaryota > Metazoa > Arthropoda > Insecta > Hemiptera > Aphididae > Rhopalosiphum > Rhopalosiphum padi. The sequence goes on along the minus strand of NC_083598.1, from coordinate 66,568,185 downwards.
CTAATATAAAACAAAAAAAAAAAATTGCTCAAAATATGAAAAATAAAAATTCAATAATTTTACTTACGTTCAATAAAATTAACGTAGACATTCGAGTACGACTTTTTAATCCTATGAATATAATTATATTATGTAAATAGTTGCAAAAATCATTGTTTCGTTTTAAAAATTCAATATCGAAAAAAATTGTGTCATGACGATATCAAATTACGGCATCGTAAATATAACAATATAGAAAACGACCCAAGTTTAAAATTGTACACACGACTGAACAAAGTATTGTTAGTAGTAGAGAGGGGGTATATGAATTTTAAGGCTCGCGAGAAGTTTTCCCGATTTGCAATTATGAAAATTGTTCGCAAACCGTCTTCAACTGGTCGTCGTTTGACTAGGACTCGACTGTTTGAGGAGGACTCGCACGTCAGGTACAATAACCATGCGGTCGGTCGTCAGTGTAATAGTATAGTTGAAATATTCGCGGTCTCTCTGTCATCGCGCCGAGCGAAAGATTTAGAGAGACGATGGATAGTGCGGCGTCGGACCGTGGCGTTCGTCGGTCGGCATACACGATAAACTCGGGTCGCGGACCGTAACAAATTGACCAGACAGAGGATACATAAATATATAGGTCAGGTACACCCTTTATAAACTCATATGTATATATGTATGCATAAGAGGTAACCAACCAACCAAACCTCCTAGCCAACGATTGGGAAATCAAAGTACGAAACGTCCACGCGGTGCATTGGCTTATTGTTATACGTTTGGCCGGGTTCAAAGGTCCGAGAATGATAATATATTTCCTTTGCATGTACTCGCGACGGGCGCTACGTTTGTATTTCAATAGTAATCAATTTTTTTGGATTCCTATTTTTTCAATCGTGTTAGTAGTAAAAAATAAATTAAGGTGATACTTTCGGGTATATAGGAGCAAGACAGTAATACACCGGTGGAAATAATTTCACCGAGATGGCCACGTTAAACCAATTATTATTTTTGTCGTACACTCCTTACCTTAAAAAAGCATATGATATAATATTCAGTAAATTATAATATTGTGCATTGATCTAATATATATATATTAGATAGTATATTATTTTTGAAATTTAGACTGGAAATATACACTATTTTAGTTCGTAAAAAAAAGTCGTATAAAAATATATAAAGGATATGACGTATACCTTTTACCAATTTATTTAATACAAACTTAAAACGGTATGCTTTATAGTTCAATTTATAAAACAAATTATTGTTATTCCATGTTAGTAAAACATTTATTATATAATACGAATCAAATATTATTAAATTCTAAGTTTTGTCAGATATTATAACACTTAGAATTTCTTTCTTTTTGTTTATGAGTTTTTCTTTGTAGGTAAAAAATAATGTTTATTCGTGGTAGGTTGTACACAATATCTGATCTTTTGATTACCTATACACACGAAAGTGGCACAAGAAAACGATTTTTTTTTATGTTCCGGCCGAATTTATAATACGTTTCTATAAGTAATCAAATGTTATACTTATTTCTTTTTAATGTGTTATATAATTTAAGTTTTTGATACACACATTATTTGAGTTTCAAACACGAGTACTATATTTCGTTCAGTGACACGATGATCACAGACTGAAACTTATGTTAATATTCGTATGATATAATAATTTTTGAACTTTGTTTGATTTAGTTCTTGCAAAGAAAACCGTTGAAAAACTAGAGCTTATGAATATGTTATTAAAATAGTAATTTATACTTTTCAAATAAACGATTGAAACACAAAATCTCATTCGAATGATTATTAACATTTAAATTTGTCTTAAAAAATAGAATTGTCTTACTTCATATTATATACACACCAATTTTATACTTTTACCGGTGGTGAATATAGGATTTTTTGGGGGGGAGGAAATATAGCTAAAATTTTCGATTCAAAACGTCTCAACATTTCACTGATAGAGTGACAAATGGAAAAACACAAACTATAATCATATACAAATAAGTTAAAAATGGGGTGAAGGGGGGATATATGTCTACCTTATCTCCCCTCGTAAATACGTCACTGATTTATACAATTACTCTAGTTTTTATAGTAGTATTATACTAAAAAAAATAAATAAAATCTATTAAGACAACATACGAGTATTTGACGTTAGAAAGTAATTTTTTAAAAATTAAGCTATAACATTATTTACCCTTTTGAAGATAATTATATTTTAATTTTAAATAGTTTGATTAATTAGTACCACATTGAATATACCTTGGATATGAATCTATTTTTTTTTTGTCGAAGATATTTTTCTTTATATTAACAAGAATCGAGATACAAACAATTTGATTTGTCTTGTATAATTTTATCAAACCATAAAAATATTCTTGGGCTATACGAACGGGAGTTCTATCATATTGCTATGCGTATGATAAACTGTAACAATAACGACCTTAAATGGGAGTGCAGTGAGCCTTTTATAGCACAAGATTTATTGTGATACAATAATAACTACCTATTTATTTAAGAACGATATATTATCATGTCAAAATCGATAACATTTGAGGTTAATACGCCAAATGATTTTTAAATTTTTCTCGATAACTTTTCATCATTAATAATTTGTTCGTTTACAATGAGAAATCGATAAAAAAGCGTTTATTAAGCACCATCGCATATCATAATAAATTGTTTTGAACACATATATTTTTTTTTCGAGATGATTCAACCAAATCTTTATGATTTATAACGTTATATACGTTTTTTGTTTTGAGATGCTGTCGCGTATATATTTTAGATTTTTTAGAGAACAATCCGTTATCGTTTTTTGTTTTCTGATACTCTAAACAAAATGCGAATCTTCTTACAAAACTGTAACATCCAAGGGCGCGCGCACTAAAAAGAAGTGTATGGACTATCGCCCCCTCCCCCCGTTTAAAAATATTAAATCATTTTAAATACTCAAATATTTCCCTTTTTCTTACTAAATAAGTAAATCTTCACTACGTACATAAATTTTCTAGGTTTTTACCTGTATAAAACATGGTTATTATTAGAGACAGAATTTTTATGGTTTTATATATTTTTACTGAGAGTATACAACTCTAATTGGATAAGCTTTCAGACTGTTCATTTTCCTATGAACTAATATACAACATTTTTTTATGGCATAAAAAAGCATATTTCAAGGTTCAAGAATATTTTATGCAAAGTAATATGTTTTAAGAATATATTGCTATATTGGGGTTTAATTTGAATATTTTATAAAAAAAAATGTAATGGTTTAAAAAAAATGCAAAAATATTTTTGACCTCTGTCAGTTTCTACTCTTACATAAAATTAGATTTTATTTTTATTATTTAAAAAATTATTATTATTTTTTGAATTCATAAATCTGAATTTTAGGTATGTAACTGTGTACTGTATACAATCACACATGTGACATGTAAAATATAATTAATCGATATACTCCAATATATTACAATCATAATATAAATTAAATATGAATGTTTAAATAATTTTAAAAGATTAGTATTAATGTAATTATTTATTATTTTATAATTTGTATAAAATGTTACTTTTATTTGTTTTTTTCAGTATTTCATATATTTTTACAAAAATAAGAATATTTATGTTTATAAACAATTATTTTGATTAAATTATAAAAACGTTTTATCTTTAAGATTTTAGGCGTATATAGCATATAAATTCGGTCTCTAGTTATGATTTATTTGCTTGTTGTGAACTATACTTGTAGATGGTCACCAAATCAAGATAAAAGTAATAATTGTTTATTGAACCCACCACCCTTATCAACAAAATCCTGGTTACATCAATGAACTGACCACTTTAAAATAATATTTTCAACCTGTCGTAATAACTGGCCAAATAACTTTCAATGACTATGCAAAAATTATTTGTATAGTTATTATTATTACAACCATAATCATCTCCATAATACTATCAGTAATTTTAATTATCATAATCGTCAACAGTAGATATAGTAATTTATGTTTGTTTGTGCAGGCATGTAATCAGTAATCGTAGTTGTTATAAAAATCAATATAATATGATGAATAGAATTACTAACAAACACAAGGATAAAAACAAATGAACTTTTTCAGAAAATTAAATTATTTTGTGTAGAAATAATGAGCATCACCGTTATCATGTACTATCTATCTATGCAATATCTATCTCTCTCAGTATAATATATTGACCGATGGGAATACAAAAAAATAAAAATACTATTTAAACAATTTCACGATTGCAGTACAATCATTGTGGGATTTCACTATAATATATCGTATAGTAATTATTTTATATTAAGTAGTCAATTGACGCGTAATAATCAAACGCCGCACAACAGTCGAGTTACCTACAGGTCGAAGTGGCGCCACCGGTTCGTCGTGACGTCATTAAAGGATCGCATGCTAACTGGGAAGTTGAAAATAATTTCGTTTTTCTTGGCCCGTTGTTGTTATTAAAATAATTACAAAAAGATAATTTATATTATAATATCAGTGTTACGGGTGCCGGGCGGGCAAAACAACGCCGAGGGAAAGGAACACGAAATTATATGAAGGTATAATAATATAATATAGGTAATGTACTCCATTCGGCGGATGAAATTCAAAGTGTTGCGTGATACGTTGTACTTCCGTGACGGTTCCGTCGTATGAAAATTATCATATTTACGTACACACACACATATGTATACATATACACAATGGTATTGCAAAGCAGGTTCGTAATAATAAACCTATTGTTGGGTGGAGGTAATTTATTTGCGTCGAGTCAAAGACGCGAGTCCAACGCCATGGGCGCGGGCTTTTCGCGATCGACGACGCGCACACCGTAATAGATTGTTTAGAAGTAGAAAAAAAATGTACGCTTTAATAAAGATTTGCATTTGAAAAGTATAGTAATGCGCAATAAGATGCGTATTATTATGTTCGTAGTTACGAACGAATAAGTTCTTTACTCTGGTCGTGAAACCACGTTTAATTGTGTTTTTAATTACTATATATAGTAATATCGTCGGAAACGCATTTACATAATTGTAAAATCGTTCGTGTAAAACAATTGGATATTTATGTGTTGACCTTTGATAAGTGAAATGTACCGTTAAACATTTTGTTCAGTTTTCACGTTAATATTCGAGACGAAACTGTGTACTCACACCAGAGGGTGTAAATAGTAACACCAATTCTTGATTGCAAATGGAAAAAATAAAATAAAATACTAATAGAGCGAAATTGTTTTGCACCGAAAAAAGTCGTTTCTATAGATGTGAATCGGTATGATGATGAAGTTTGTGTTAATATACCATAATACCTATTATATTATGTTATATGTATGATAGATATTAGGGAAAAAAAATTAGAATAAAATATTCTGAACTAAATTATCAAATTTAAAATATTAATGGGTATAAAATCCGTGAAAGAAAGTAGACGATTTAAAAAAAAAGATAATAAAGTAACCAAAGGGTTGGGGGCGTTGGATAGACAATGAATAAATAAAATATTTAAAGAGCTAATAGAAATTAAAACTATTTTTTCGTGAGACTTGTATCTGAGTAACAAAAAATATATTGTAATTGTTTTGAATTTAATAGAAAATGTAATACGTTAGTAGTTTAGTACCGATCAAATAGTTTGAATGATATTCTGGCACTTTTTACTAGTTATAAAATTAAATATTTTTTTTAATTAATTTAATTTTTCATTATTATTTAATGTTAATATTATATAATTAACAATTGACAATCATACTTAAATAATAAAACTATTTAAATTTTTTTGAACTTAGACCTTATTGAATTTGTTGGCAATTTTAACATTGCATTTTTAACTGTTGGATATTTTGATTTTTTAGGATTATTTTTTGCAGACCTTAATTAGTGTTTCTATGTCAATACAATATTTTTGAAATACTAATAATACATATACAATGTACATACATATATATATATACCTACTGCAGTTTATTAGAATTACGATTATAATTATTTTTGGTTTACATAAACACAAAAAAAGTATTATTGTTTTCTTGTAAACCCTAAAAATTAAACTCAAAAACAATATATGAAATATATATATACATATATTAAACCACAATTTATGCGACTATGTTAAAAGGTAAATTATTGATTCCTAATATAAGTACTCAAATCGAAAGTTCTAAATCTAGATGATGTTGTAATGATTATTCAATATGTGGCCGTATACAGGCAAATATCGACTGAAGCACATGAGTTAATTTTTGTATTACAGTCACATAACATCATAATATATTATCTTATATTTTTTTTCATAATCGATCTGATAGCAGCCGTGTCTTATACGGTCCGTTTATGTAGCATACGTGTTACGCGTTTAGTGTTATTAGGACTTTTAAGCCGCACACCGTGTATTTTATTATCTAATTAAACGCAGCGGAGGCGTTTGCATTTGAAATCGGTCTGCGAGTCTCATGTGAATAACGTACTTGCGCAAATAATAATAAACATTATTCATAGTTTTATTATCCATCGTTTGATACGCTATAGTCGATATTAACGATCACGATAATCATCTTCGGTACGCGATGGCCGAAAAGAATTTTAATCATTTGCCGAACGGCATTGTCCCGCGCACACTTCGTTCGTTGCTGCTACCGCTGCAGTCTCTACCTCGGACACCGAAAGACAAATGTATCGTGATTAGAACTCCTCCGGGACCAATTTTTCGAGGATTTCAAGTCGTTTATCATTGGTCACTAACATATTATATATGATATTGGCGTAGGTCGGGCGACTATTAGCACCGTGAAATGCGCCTTTTGCCGCGAGCTCAACTGTAGCAATGATTTATGTCGTTTGCAAGGCGCATCGAAATAGCTGAGGATCGGTAAGCGCTCTCGTCAGAAAAAACCCGACCGTTTTCGGTGGCGGAGGCGTTCGGTTAGAATGGTTAGATTCAGACCCAATTAATAATAATATCCGATTGGTAGGTATGACCATTGGTTATAAATACTTTGATTTGTATTGTGTGTTTTACGTGGCCGATGAAAAATAAAAGTCCGAAAAGCGTTTAGATGTACACTTTATTTTTACGATGTGCGATCTAAACGGAATGCAATAGGTATGGTATAGGTACGCATAGTATGTCAGCCGTACCGATTATGGGTATAAACCGAATAAATAACGTGAAAATCAACAATAATAAGATACAAATATTTTTTTATCAGTCATTTTTATCGAAATAATGAAAAGCTATAAAGTGATAGTGATAATGATTTTAATCAGTTTCCCGTATAAATCGATCAAAACACAATTGCTAGGTTATCTAGAATATGATATGATAATGAAAACAAAATTTAATTGATTATAACATATCGCTTATGAGTATACGAGTTAAAATACATTAATTTTTTTTAACTAAAAACGCTTCGTGTTTAATGCGTGACATTTTCTTATAGGTACATTTTTTGACTAATAGCAAATTCCAAGAATAAATTTAAGTAATACATTAAAAAATTCAATTTAAAATCTTAAATGTCAATATAATTAAAATAGAATTTATGTATTGAGAAAAATTATGTATTTATTGCCATTAACCAAACCAAAATAAGTTTTATTAGTTATTATTTCGTAATAATGTTATTATACTTGACATCTTAAAACAGATATTACATAAAGTACTTTATCAAATTAAAAATCAAACTATTTTTTCATTTTCTTTTTTTGCGTACTCTGTTGTGTTGAAAGATAAACTTAGGTACTATGAAATCACTGATATCAGTTTTACAATTTGTTGTCATATTTATTATGTAATAAAAATACAAAATATACTTTTTTAATTTAATGATATTAATTTTTACAATGTTTTAACACATTATGTCTAAGGTTTTTAGAACCATATATAGATAAATATTATCACAAAGAGTGGTAGCCACAGATTTTTTTTCCTGTTTCTACTACATTGGGGCTTGATTTAAGTAACTTAATACCCGAGGAATAATAATATTTTTAAAATGGCTTAAATATAAAATGCCTGCATATAAATATATATATTTTTTTTACTCATAAATCTTGATTTAATGTGTTGTCCCATTTGGTAAATGAAACCAAAGGAAAACATTTTCTATTTACCCATATAAGTCTTTAAAAGTAAAACATTTAATAAACAAAAATAAAAGTAATTCTAAAATTCCTATATTTTTTTACGTATTATTATGCATATAAATATATACTTATTCATTAGTGCATATAAAACAAAGTAAGTAGGTAGAAAACAAAATTGTATTAGCACTTTAAATCAGTGTGGCATTAACTTTTAATCATTTATATTTCAAAGTAATATAAATTCTATAATGATTAAGATTACAATTTTTTTAAATTTATTTTTCTAAAAAGTGTTGAAAAAAATTAGTACTTTTTAAAAATAAATAATATATTTCTTCAAATAATAAATTATAATGTAGACATCTTGTACATAAATTCTAAACACATATAACATAGTGGTCTTTTGATATGGTCGATTTATTGAATTCAAGAGAGTAATGAGAAACAGCAACAAAACGTTTTTCTTTATGGGTATATTTGTTTTTCAGTAAAAATGATTCGTATCGAGCGTTGGATTTCTAGAATACAATTATTTAATGTTAACATTGACTTATTTTTGTCATTTATATTTCATACCCCGGTTATTGTTTTTGATTAATAATTATAATTACAATAGCTATATTTAATTCATTATATGGTTTCAATCTGCAAAATTATTTACGTAATTCTTTCTAGTGTGTTATTTAGGTTTAGGGTTATTTATAAATAAGTATAAATACAATATAATACTTGTATCAAAAAGGGTTTTTTATCAATGAGATATTTATCGCGTATTACAATTTTGTTGGAATTAAGGAACAATATCGTTTCGATATACATTAAATTCAATAACTTTGTCAAACGAGTATTGTATAACTTTAAATTTGACGAATAGTGAATAAAATTTGTGCAAATTATTTATTTCAGGAACAATGGATTATTGTTGTTAAGTAGTAATATCTTTTATATAATCATATAATTAATGGAATTAAAGTCATTATTAGATTATTAAAATAATTATATGTTATTATGGGAGATGGTATTTTGCGCCAATTTTATTAATTTCAATAATTTACGCCACGATAGAAAACGAAATAGAATATGTAATCTGAACTACACTTTAACTTCAATTGTTGGAATTTAAGTATACTTACATACATTTATTTATAACTATAATATAGCTGAAAATTTATATATTGAAATTATTATACTTTTTTTAATTACTTTTAATCATTTTCTAACAATGTATAATTATTAAAATGAACTTGATTAATCAATAATTAAAAATACAATATGTTAATCTGTAGAAATAATTTTTTTATTTTTTTTATTTTTATATACATTTATTTATAGTTATAACATAACTGATTTTTATATGTTTTTTTAATAACAGGCATTGTAGGTACTTATATTTAATATTTTTTTAAATAATTTTCAAGAAATGTATAACTATTAAAATTAACTTCGTTGATGAATGATTAAAAATACAATAATATGTTATTTTGTAAAAAAAATTGTTTAATTATTCAAAAGCGGTGCAAATTACAATTTTTGAAGGTAAAAAATGGTGCAGATTATATAATGTCCTTTTATTTAGTTTTATGTGGCGCAAACTACAACCTTAAAAAGTGGCGCAAATTACCAAATAAATTTTCAAATGTGGCGTAAATTACATAAATATTTTTTTCTTCAAGTTGTTTTTGGCGCAAATTACACACGTCCGTGATTATTAATCGTTAGTGTACGCCAAAGTTTTTATATTTGTAAATAAAATCCATATTTTATTCAAAATGACACAAAATGTTTGCAAATAAAATAGTTATCAAGTACAATATTATTTTAAAATGTTCATTACAAGTTTTATAATTTTAAATTCTGAAGGTTTTTCTTTTAACTCAATATTAAAATTAAAAAAAAACTTAAGCTTGTTCCATAGTATTTTTTACTAATAATGTCGTATTGACTTTAATCACACAGAGCTTATAAAGATTCTTATAAACTGTTAATTTACAGTAAAATGGATATCGTCATAACTCATAAATGATTGAAATCACATACTATGTATATAGCTATGGGTATAGGTACCTATTATTAATTAGTAAACAATTCATCTCATTTGATCCATTAACTCAAATTCCAGTTATTACGAAGTGACTTACATTCCACGGGCGCCGTTATGTATCTCTTCGTCAAAGGTTCACAATTGATAAAATGTCATGGTTAGAAATGTTAATCGAAAAATATATTGTTTTAATTTATACCAACGTATTTTATGTATAGTAATAATTCTTTAAAAATAAAAAATTATAATTGTCATTATTCAAAAAGTACACATTTACGATTTATCATAGGTATTTTTTAGGTTTCAGAATTTGGAATATTTATAAATATTACACTATTTGCACCAAATCGATTGAATGGATATTGGAAGTCTTTTCACGTAGTTTTTATCAATTTTATTAATACCATACTAATCCGCATATTCCGATGGAAATGTACATATTTTTTTAAATATGCTTTAAATTAAATTTGTACCTCGTATCATTTAACTTTTAACAGGCAAGGCTATAATCTTATAGAAAGAGATAGGCTGGTCACGGGTGACCCAAGTATTTTTTTTATTCATTTTTACAACTATTTAAAAAGTTTTGTTTATTTTATATTTCACATTAAAAATATTTTTACACAGGTATATATTCTTAATACAAACATTTATGTACAAAAAGTGTATTACATTCATTTATAAACTTTTAAATTTTTGTAATAAAAAAATTAAGAAACTATTTGTTAAAAATAAAAAAGAAAAAAGGGTATAGAGGGGGAGAACCGATTAAAAAATGATACTTTATGGTGAGGAATAGTTTAAGAATTGTTTTAGTAATGGGTGACCGGCCTTGCCTGTTGAGAGTTAATATTATTTCTTATATTAAACATGACTTATTACGCTGTGGAAATATATCCAAGATGATAGTTCTATTTTTATGTTTTGATATTTTGATACATGAAAACATTATATTAAAAATCGCAATATTACATGAATACAGTATTTGAGTTTATTGTTCCAAGTTCCAATTTTTTAATATTTAAGATAATTCATAACCGGGTATATTTTAATAGCTTGATGAAAAGTTAAGTTTTTGACGAGTTTTGAATTTGTCTTGCGTTGATGACTGCTGCAGCAATATAATAGCTTTTAAAATATTTCACCTATGAACGGTGTTTGCGATCACTATATAATTTATATTATCTATAAAATATTGTGTAATGCAGTGATAATATTTATATTGTAGATGAATCGGAGACGGAAGTTATATATAGCTGGTGAATTATGATTTGACTCCAGACTGCTGTGCCAACGATGAAAGATGGAGTCGTTATGGATCCCGTCGTTCTGGAAGAGGCTCAGCAGCTCTTGTCGCCTGCTTCTTGGACCAAAGGTAACGGAATTTCAGTGTTTGTTTTGGTTCATTAATGATAAATATACACATGTATTATAATATACGTACGTACGTCCGACACGTAATGATCGCAATGCACATTTTGACACTGCACTTCAAACATCACCGTTTGACAGACAAACGTGAGACTTATCGCAATAAATTGCATATAATTATATTCAATGGGTTCGGGTGGACGACATTTCGGTGACGAATTTTGTTTAATGGAAATACCTTGTATTCGCATCACGATTTAAATTATACAACAATCAAGCTCACTCTCGAACCGTCTCTCTTTCCTATTTTTATTTTTTAATTCACGGCTGGAAACATTTTCATTAAGTCTGATGCGCATTAGCTATTCGTCTTGGTGCCACTGTTAAGAACCGGAATATAAATTGTTTTACACTCACACGCATACTGCAATGCGACAAATCGTTTAGGCCGTCGGAACACGATAAAATGACATATTATCTTTATAAACAGTTTTGTTAAAATGCAAATGCAAAAAAATATAAACGATAATAATAACAATAAAAATGGAAACAATGCTTTTGTTCCTTCTGTTGCAGTCGTACTGTATCGTTTTTGTTTTTCTAGAATAATAAATTATATTCTGAAGAAAAATACATATATTTACCTTTTATGTTATAATTATTATTTTTTTAACCTTTGTACACAGCGGTACACTAGACATGTTTGGTGTTTACTGTTCTTGACTATTTTTTTTTTACCGGAGAATGGACTTGTGCTTTCGACAACTGATCCAAATTAAATTAGAGTCAATTAGGTTATATCAAGAAGAGGATGGTCCTCATCAGCTAGCGTATTTTATTTTTAATAACTTTTTTTAATTGAAAAATCCCGGGCAGTACGCAACAGTTATGCTGACAGGGGACATAATAACTTTAAATTCATTCCATTCGTAGGACATTTGATTTATCAAAACTTTATTGAAACCTTAGAAGCTAAAACCCGTTTAAACTAAATTAACTATAAATTAATTACAAATAATAGTACTAAAGCTGTAAATATGTATTCATATTATTTTAGTGTCCCAATAAAAACACGTTGATGGTAAAATATATATTAGAAAGGAGAAATACTTTTCTTTACTAACATAAACAACATGTCTAGAAAGTTTTTTAAATATTTATGTTAAACTTTCGTTGTCCCTATCAATATAAAATGCATAAATTTATTTTAAATGTTAATCAAAACAATATCGCATTTTATACTGGTGAATAATCACATTTTTTCCGATCGTCGTAGAATAATATCACCATGTCGATCATAAATCACATATACTCACAAGAATCGTTTTGTGCCGATCGATTCAGTTGCCGGAAGTAGTTTACAAAAGCTTACACTAAGGTACTACAGGCTGCAGCAGAGACGTATTCAAGACGTGTGATCGTAAAAATTAATATATATATATTGGTATTATTAATATTATTGTTTAGATTTTCGTGATATTATACCTTCACGGTGTATTGTATGCTAGTTCATCCACAAGTGACGTAAGCTACAGTGGCGTAATTAGGAAAACACGGAGAAAGGATCATCAAATTAATGATTTTTGTGTGATTAACACTTTCTCCATCCCCAAAAAATAAACATAATTTTATTTAGCAACAACTAAACTACAAAAAATATACTAGTAGACTTTATCATGACTACAAAAGAACTTAACACTAAAAGCTTAGAAAAAACTATGCTTCTATGTTTATGGTCTATCAAATATACTTAATTTCTAATAATTCAGAAAATACCAGCTTTTTACCAACCATTAACAGTTAACTTTACAATTTATAGCGTACAACTATATATAATGTAATAATGTATAATATTTTAACCATATATTTCAGGAGTTCATGCCAATATTTTTAGTAAAATATGTTAATTATTATTATTTCTTATTTTAAACTAAAATCGTATGTCCATTATTTAAAAAAGAACTGTTTTATACAAATTTTAAAATATGGTATTAATTTAATATATTATATAACAATTAAAAAATTGAAAGACAGTTTTTTGGTTTTTATTTCCAGCTTTATTTGCTATACATTCTGAAATTCGTCAATACATTTATTCAATACAATAAAAATAGAATATTGCATTTGTAGCGAACACCTAGAATCGTCCATTGTTGTTCTTAAGTAACCCTTTTCAGTGCCGTAAGCAGGAAAATTATCTTTCGCGTGCAGCGATATTTGTGTTTATAGTCAAATCCATTTTTATTATTTTAGTTTAATTAATATATCCCATTTATGTTGATGGGTGATACCGATTTAACCTGTTTCCAATGTATCTACGTTCTGCATTTATCCATAGTCATTGTTAATTTATTTAAGAGGGGTGTATGAATAATATTATTGTCAATTGAATTCTAAAATAGTACAAAACTAATAGTTTCTGACTAGAATTTAAAAAAAAAAACGAATAAAAGTAATAATAAATTCTAATACTTGGTAAAATTGTATTATAGGCTTCATAAAATGATAACATATTTTATGACAAAATAATTTTATAGCGTATTTTATTTTAAATTTAAATAGCTTAAAAATATAAATTGGGAAAAATTATAGCTTATCATAGCTTCTTATTCAACCATAAAATGCCGGGAGGTGATTTATCCAATTATCCTGTCCTTAAATCACAACACTGTAAATTAATTATATAGAATAAACATTGTACCTTATATATATGGCATTTGTGCAGTGTAGAAAATATACTCTGTCGGTCGTATGCGTGTCGACTGTCGATACTACAGGTTGGTTGGTTTTACAGGGGATATTTGTCCTAAGAATGCCAGAAAACGTTACAATGTCACCATATTGGAACTGAACCCGGTCGTGGGTCGCGATGACGTCGTCGTGGACCACTGCCGGAGGAGAGAGAGCAGTACTAGTAGCGGTGGTGTTAATGACGCGTTGCAATCGTCCTGCAGTGAGTGCACCGTCCGGTCATATAGCGAATTAATATGTACAGCTCCCAAATATATATATATATATGTATATACATGTAAAAGTATCGACGTTAAACGCGCAATATACCTATTATACTTCGTATCGAACGATATAGACGTAATAAACGGGAAAGATGCGTCGAACTGTCCATTATAATATATTATTATGTTATACAGAGCGATTCGACGGCGCGTATTCACGTACAATCAAATAACTGCGGCGGAAAGAAAATTAAAAACGTGACCACCCACTCCGTATATTGTATATAACTATTATATTGTCGAATGTCGTTTGATTCGAGATACAGTTTAGTTATTATATTATAATATACTATAGTTACGGCATCCCCAATCCCGAGCAACTCATTGCCGGGATAACGCTATTAGTAATATCTCGGGGAATATTATAAGAAATAACTTCCAATAAAAAGTAATTGAATAAAACACTATTTTACATTTAACTATCCTAGTGTTTGTTGTTGAAATTAAAAAAAATCCTATATATTTCTTGGTTAACAATAAAATTATTACCCCGTACGTCTGTAATACAAACGTACTGTACATCCCCAGTGGCATACCACATCAATTTTGTGACCCGGTAAAATGAGTGTACTATATTATAGTTGATACATGTGCGAAATTATGATATATTTTCTTATATTATAATATAATATTCACGCCGGACTGCGTAAAACACGTTAAACGCCAGTAAGTCACTCATCAGTGATTTATTTTTAATCGATTAAAATTCACCGTAATTATATTTCCACTAACGTCAAATTTGACGAACGATCTCGGTACATTACAGTTCTTGAATGCCAATATCAATATATCATATTTTTTTACTTCGCGTCTGTATATCGGTATGATGACTATTGAAATTTAAATCATAACCTAAGAGTTGAATGGTGAGGAAGGGGTACTTCTATGTTCTGTTAGTAGACGATTAACAACTAAAGTTTATTTATTATTCATGTCTCAGTCATGAAAGTACAAATTTATATTGTTTTGCTTTATTGTTTGTGAATAGTATTAATTTTCTGTCAAATCGACTAAAGTAGGGTTTAATATGTTTTATTTTTACGTCAATAATATAATACATCTGTCTAATTGGTCTTCCACAGGAAAATGTGTACCATAAACATTTAAGTATACATACATATTGCTGATTTTCCAAGCATCTCACCCTCATTTATTAACGATGCATTTATTTAAATTCTGATTTAATCACCATTTTTCATGTATATAGGTATTTAGTTTTTTATATGCCATTTAATGATCGTCATGTATCGTAAAAAAATTAAAAAAGGAGAATAATGGATAAACACATGAAAATGCGATAAAAAAAATTATAGTAATTAATATTACTACAATATAAATATTTTATACTTGCACAAATAGTATTATATATCTATTTCAAGTTAGATGTATAATAATTAATAGTTATTAAGAATTATTTTAATTAGGTACTACATAAAGTTAATAAATCAAAAATTAAATGTTAGAAATTGGAATTTTGGTTTAGATGCACCAACATTAAAAAAAAAAAAACGTGCGCAAACAATTTATAGTAAAAATAGTGCTTTGATTTGTAAACAAAAATGTATGTTGTGGTGCATAATCAATTCTTAAATTACATAAAATAATCTGAGTATCTGAAAATATGGTGTTTAAATAAATTTTAAAATTTTAAAAATAATGATTTGAATAAATGCGTTATTAAAGGAAAATGAGATTCTTGGTAACTTTCAAATTGTACAAAATATATATGTATATATTATTATGTATACAGTCTGGTTCAATTAAATCAGCTTCATTATTTTTTCTGTCGATTTGTATTTTATTTAAATATTTTTTTATATGATGTATACTTTAAAGTACCTATATATATACGTATATTTTATTTTATTTTTTATAAAAATGTAATTATTATTTTTTTTTAATTATATTAAATTATTTTAATGAAAAAAAAAAATAATATATTCGTACATCAATTTAAAAATTTTAAGTATATTAAAGACAAAAAAAATATTATGATTTTAGTTATACGTGACTATAGTTGAATTTAATATTAGAGCAATTGTATAGACCTCAAGTTATATTTTATATGATTTGATAAATAAGAAAAAAAATAAAATTTATAGTTAGAAATATTTGTTAAGCTACAACACAGCTACTTGTTCTACTCTGATAAATGATAATAATTAATATACCTATGCTGGCTATAAAAAAGTATATGTGTATAGGATAGTTTTTATCCCGATTAATGATCTCAATATTACTTCTTTATTATGTTTAAAGGGATTTGCGATTATTTTTAACAAATGATACATATAATCGGTAAATCAATAAAAAAAATGCAAGTATATAATAATTTAGTAATAATCATTTTTAGTAATCATTTTTAAAATAATAATAAATAAAATACGCACTGTAATTATATAATAATTAAAAATTATAAAATACGTGTATACATTATAAAACTCTTTTAATCAAATGGTTTTTCTAAAATCTTGATAACTCGAATTATTTCCCTAAGGGAAGTATTTCCCTTAAATTTCGACTTACCGAGGTTCCACTATATAATGTATATATATACATGAATTATATTAAGATATACATTATTATGTATATACATATTTTATTTTTATTTTTGAAAAAAAAAAAAAATTATTGATAAAAATATTGTGTTATCGTATAAATAATTACTACAAGAACCGATATGAGTGAAAATTAAAGTACATGGTTATAATACATATATAGCTTCATGTCTAACGGCGATCGTGATTCAATAGGAAATTCGATTATTAAAACTAAATGTGACTTTGGAATCGTTTATTTTTATGTTTTATTTTGATTATTATTGTTACAACAATCGTTAACGTAATATTATAATATTCTTATATAATATACCTATTATACTAATAATGTACTAAAATATTAATTCAAAATTAAAATTAATCTTCTTAAGAATTGTGTATTTACTACCAACTTAAAAGTTGAATTTCAGATTTGTATTAATATCATAGTCAGTAATTCATCTATAAATATGAAATTATAAAAATAAACATTCATCTGAACTGTTTAAATCCTAAATTTTTTTTTCTTCATAAAAGCCGATTTCTAAATATATAATTTCATCTTGTGTTGTATACTTCATATTTACACAAAAATTGTCTGATTAAAAACAATTTTTTGTTTTATATCTTTTGAAAAACAAACTTGTGATGGTATTGATGGAAATCATACACAATAATCATAAACTATACATTGTATAGAATTATTGTTGGATATGATTTAAAAAAAAATCGTTCAAGTAGAAACCATGTGTCACAGTCACATTACAAAAAATGATAAATAGCCATACTGTTATTAATAAAACGATATTATAAAATGGTTATTTTATTTTTCTAATAGTTTTTTAATTTTTAATTTTTAGTTATCAATTTGTCATATTATTTGACATTAAATTATTTTTAAAATGTGATTAGATAAGTATATTGTAGGGCGTTCTATATTAATTACTTACAGCACAATTATGATGTAAAAACACTTTATTGAAATAAAACAAATAATATCTATATTCTATATACATTATACATATAGGAGACCGCCACTATTCACTCATCAACGCCCAGACCAAATCGCTGGGTCTAGAAACTTGAAATTTTGTACAGAGGTTCTTTAAGCAATTTAAGGGCGCACTAAAAGGATTTTTCAAAATTCTACCTCTAAGGGAGTAAAAAGAGGGTATTTTTAATACAGCTATAGATATATATATTTTTTAATTGTTTAATAATTGTTTATTATTTTGTCTAAACCCCCTTTTTACCCCCTTAGAGGTTGAATTTTGAAAAATCCTTTCTTAGTGCGCCCTTAAATTGCTTAAGGAACCTCTGTACACAATTTCAAGTCTCTAGACCCAGCGGTTCGGTCTGGGCGTTGACTGAATTACTAAATAGATAAAAAAAAAAGTAAATAGATTAATTTAGAGTCCAGGGGTGACCAAACTTTTTGATAAAGTTATACCGAGAAATGAGAATACATGCAACTATTGGATAGGGTCGACTAGAATTTTTTATTAAACTAATAAATATATAATAGTACATTCTTAATAATAACTCCGCTGCCGTCTGACGTATTTCAATTCCATTGTATCTTGCGACGGTTAAACACGTATTTATTCGAATACACTTTGAAAACCGTTTGATCAACGTGAGCTTCACACATTATTAACGCATCTAATACACGGGCAACGCCGTAACGCAATAGATCGTATAATATATTATAACAAAACGTAAACGATATTACAAAATATAAAAAACACGTTCCGAAACGGCGTCGTGAAAACAAAAGAATATAAATAATAAAAGATGTTGCCGTTATCACTTATTACTACAATATCGATTCACAAACTAAAAAACGGATATATGTTTAATTTTTGAATGTAATTGTATGTTTACTGATTTTCTCTCACACAAACATTGTGGTTTAACGGATATTATTTACATAAATTATAGATAAATTAATTTGGGTTTATCACACTTACCAATTATTTATACACAAATTCACAAGTACACAATCTTATTGCCGGACTGTGTATCGTTTATCAATATTTAAGTGCATACTAATAACTAGGAGTTATTTAAATCAATCTTTATTAGCAATATTAACTTGAAATTTTTTTAATAATTGACGTGTTATGAACAATTATTAACTTTGTGTTGAGTTTGGCTACATTATAATAGTTATTTAATATTTTAAATATTAATATTACTTTTTATACTACTATTTGAGAGTACCTATATACTTGCAGTACTGTGGTAGTGTGGTTAGGAATAATTTAAAATGAGGAAAATTCAAACACATATTAATTGTTATTTGTTACAATATCAGAATCAATTTATAATTTCTTACGATTGTTATTTTGGTTAAAATATAGTAGTTGACAAAATGTGTAACTATCAAATCATTGAAATGAAATAACTATGACGATGGTACTAGATTTGTGTACAGTTATGATATTATTAATTATTGTCCTTTACCATTCACTATCATTATAGTTTTAATTAGGGAAATTATTAAATTGAATGGATCACTGTAAGAATTAATCATTTAAGAAAAAAATAAAAGTAATAATACATATGCAAGTAGTATAGATAACGACTAATTATATTTACTTTGTATATTTTTAAAAATTAAAAAAGCAATCATATCGTTCGCCGGTGTACATTATTTCGATAATGCGTTACTATGCGTTTGGCTCGAAACTTCATTTACATCGTCTTTTTATACTCATATAGTTAACAATTGCGTAAATAATGCATTATTATAATAATTAATATATTAACAATTACAAATCATATACAAATTAAATGCAAATAATAATACAAATAAATAGCCGTAGACAAGTCTTGACCACGGACAAACAGTTGCTTTGTTCCACTTCGTACGCATGTCAAAGCACTGCGTAACTCCCCACGCATAAAAAAAAAGTCAAACGAAATAAAATCAATTTTAAATTGAGACTGGCTACACCATAATTTTCTATTACCAGAGTGATACACAATATTATATACCTAAATACTTTTCTTCTACCATATCCTCCACTATTTCAGTTGCATCGAAATAACCCTGGAAACGACAATCCGATGAATAATTGGAATGTTCCCTTTAAAATATACATTTTATAATAGTCACGCGAATAAATTATGACGTATTGTGTGCGTTTACTGCATGCGGTGGTCACATATAATAATATATTATAATATGATCTTAAATGGTTTTTTATGTATTCATCGAGCGTACATGTCGAAGCGGTGATGATGTCGATACCCACCTATCATATTGCACGCCACGCATCGACTGGACAGTACAGCTTTATATTATACACAATATGTCATTAAAATAATTTTTGTGATTAATGATTATCATATGACGTATACTTTGTAGGTATATTGATTTCTAACCACGAGTATTGTTTTTATTGTACATTCCTGTGGACGAGAGTCCGAACAATATATAACGAACAAAGTAGATATTTTTACGATAATCCAAATCACTCAATGGGTGATTGTGAGTTGTGCGCAAGGCGTCAGTGGCTTGATCTTCAGAAAATATATTGCCGCGGTGTAGTGTAATCATAAAACCGGAGCTCCGTCTTTAAATTGCTAGCCCGTAAATAAAATACAAATAAGCTATTTCTCATACGACCGCGTGGAAGGAGTAATCGTAATCCTCCGGTTATTTTTTTTTATCTTGTTGTTTCTTTTTTTTTTTACGGCGTTTAGACTTCCTTCTTCAAGGAGGGTTCATGTCGATTTAATTTGTCTGAGGGGGCAAATAAAAATAAACACCACCGACCACTTTAACCGACATCGTGCAACCGGCGTTGTTCAATTTGATATACACTACTCTACCATGATATAATATAACCTAATAACGCCTAATAAAACATAAATCTATGCTGCTGTTGCGTATATCGATTACTAGACGTTACACGCCAGCCGTATCAAGGGATAGCGAGTTATACACGTCATGACGTTAAAAACAAAATATTTTACAACTCTATTCCTGATCATTGACTTGTAATTCTTCTACGTTACAAAATGTTACTGTGATAAAAAAATATAATAATATCGTACAAAAATTGTTTATGAAATATTAATTTTAATTTTTAATCAAGTTGTAAATAGCATGTAAAATATCTCAATTTAAAAATGATCATAACTTTCTTCAATAATAAAATGTTGTAAAAAAACAGATACATTCTTAACTTTAAGTTTTAAAATAGATCAATTCTTTTTATAATAATTTATAAAATATTACTAGATAGTTTACTATTTACAATTTAAGCTATTGAACACAAACTTGCTATGCTATATTATGTTTATAAGATGGAAACAACCCACTTTTTTAATATTTTCAGCTTACTGAACGCAATATAATTTGATATTACAACTTTATAGTAGAAAAGATTTTTTTTTACTTGGACCACCGACGTGGACAATTTTTTATTGTGGGTGAAATGTAAAATTTGTTAATAATAAGCAATTTTTAAAAACGTCTTATATTTTTCATTATATTTATTATAATTATAATAAATCTGTCAATTTCTCTCTTATTTATTGATATGAATAATTGATTTATTAACAATTTGAATACATAATTTTGGATATACAAGCACTCATTAAAGTAACAGTTAATAATAATAATAATAAAAAAAAATGTATCTTCGTTAATTTTATTAAACCCATCAACTGAATCCGTTTCTATAGGCTACTAAAATACAAATTATCATACTTTTTTTTGTATAATTTTTGTCAATAATATTGTTTAAAACGATTATCGATAATCAATATAGGTTTATGGTGTGATTTGGCTGTTCTGTCATTCTTTACATTCAATGTAATTAAATATGATATGAAACATTAACGAAATTAAACCAAAAACAATTGTATTCGCCATAATAAGCTGGTTAGGTTAGGTTGCTAGGTTTAAACAGTGTTTCGAATAATATTCTGTTTATATTAGTAACCTAAATAAGTTTTTTACTCTGATATATATTATAAAACATGAACCCATTTATTATTACTATAATATGAACAGTGAACACCATTTTAACGTGTCTATTCATGTTGTCTTTATTCCGAATAAATAATACGTAATGATGTAATGTAATAAATTACTCACAATATTTTTGTTTTAGATTTAACGATAAATAATTAATTATGCATCAAACACGTTACGATAGTATAATAACCTAATATAAATTAACATACATTCACTTAATTATGTAGTAGGTACATTTAATAATCAGGCCTCGCCAAGTGTATCATGGCGCACTAGTGACTAGTGCACTGGGCTAATACATTATTTTTTTTATACTCAATTTATATTAATCACATATATAATAACTTGTTGTAGTTTAAGTTAAAGCCACTACCTACTTAAATGAAAAATAATAAACTTTAAAACCACTGTTTATGAATTAAAACATTCATTAATTTGTTTATATTATTGCATTAATATTTTAGTTTAATGATATAAACTTGTATTCGTATTTGGCGTTCAGAGGGATTAGTAATAAATAACTATAAACAATCCAATAAATAATAATTGATTATTTACTTATTTGCCACGTTATTTATGCAACTTTAGGTTAGAATGAATTTGTGTTTTATTTTTATAATACTTTGTTTTGACATTCTATAATTGTGTTATATTTCTATTGTTTTTCCATAATATCTGTTTGAATGGGGGGAAAATCGAGTTTATTTACTAAAACACCACCACTTGCAGAAGGCGGTAATCACAATTTAAAATTTAAATTAACGAAATTCTGGATTTCTATTTTTTTATTCATATTCACAATAAAGTTTTAAGTATGTGTTCATTTTTTATTCATATGCATCAAATTATTTTTAATAATTAAAGAATTATTCTTAAATTATTGTAGTTTTTTTTTTTAATGATACCTTCGTTTTCTGTCTTGCACTAATACAACTACATTAATGAAATGCATAAGTATATATTTCTACGTTGAAATATTGTTGTACGTGCGTTCAATACATTTTTTATACATATAAAAAAAAATTATCATGTTGAAAGTGTTACGCAAAGATTAATAAACAAATAATTTATAATAAAACGAAAATAAAAATAAAAATATTATATCTAAAAAAATACTTATAAGTAGATATACAAGTAGGTATTTTCATGTTATAACGTAATAGATGATTAAAGTAATTGAATAATCTGTATAATTATACACTAGATATAAATATAAGTATTTATGAATTTTTCGTTTTTCTCTAAAATATAAAACTCATATTACGAGCACATATAGAAGACTAATATAGGGATGAGGGGTTGCGATTCATTTATTTTTTTATATTATTAAATATTATTTATAACTTCATTATGGTACTTACAATAATGTATGTAATAATGTATAAGTCTCTTGGTCTAACATACCGAACATTTTTGACAGAAAATTGAGAATTTGTGCAAAGTATTATTTGGGATTTTATCAAAGATACGATCGATTATATTATAGATATCTTTCTATTCTTTTTTGATCAACCATACATTGACACCGGGTTTTGCTTCGCACTTATTAATTGTGTACGTGAACGATCGACAAAATGGGTACTTATATCGTTTCGTTTATTTTTGACGGAGTGGTGGTTGTCTGCAATATCATAACGACAAACTCATGACAATTCACCTGCTGCCTTCAACCCCCATACTCGACCGGATAATTGGGCGTAATTGAATTAGCAAAACGAATCAAAAGGAAAATTGGCTGTAAGCGGATTATAAACGTCTGCTGACTGAACCCATTGCCCTTTTGAATCATAGCAGTTTGGAAGTGAGAGATTTTTTAGGAAATATTCAATGTGGTCACACAATTATTATATCTGTGGATTTCAGGTTAAACTTACCACGTTCATTATACTTTATTGTGGCTATAAGTTTGTCGATTGCATCCGAATTAATGGAAAAAATATATTTAACATAATCGCCCGATTACCGTATCTTAGAAGAATCTGCATCATATTGGTCATCAGTCATCACTCATCACTAATAATGAAAATAGGGATATAATATAGGTACATTGAATTTCATTTATTTATTGTACATATTTCTTTAAACAATTTTATAGATTTAAGTTTTCTGAGAACAAAAAATATTTATTATCACTTTTTATAGTTTTTAAGTTTAATCTAACCTTTATTTTATATTTACTAACTATCGTAACTATTGTTTATTATATTATATAAAATGTTTTAAGTATATGAGTACCTATTAAAAAAAAAAATACGATATATATACCCTGTAATAATTACTAAATTTATTAATATTTTAAACAGTTGTATATTATGAATAGTGAGTTACACTTATAATATTTTACATTTCTCTTCTCACTTTCACAGAATGAGGACAGTATCAACTTAGAGGTATTATAAATTATAAATTGTATTTCTACAAATTTGATATCAAAAGTCGTATCAAATAAATAAAAGTGTAACATAAATATGATTCATAATATTATACTACTTTACAATTTATGAATCGATTATTTATTAATATGTTATTATATTATTTAACCCATAATTTTCACGTCACGAAATGCAATTCGGACACTTATTTTTAGCATGCAATTCGGAAGCACTAGTTAGGTACGTACAAGTACACTTATTATTGTATAACATACGATAACAAAATATTTGTCCGTTATTGAAACCGACGTTTAAACTCTAATACCTGAGTATATACCTAGTGATTAATTAATAACCCGCTAGTGGTCGTCGCAACTTGGCGAAATTCGTGAGGTTTCACGGTCGATAAAAAAACAGCAATAAAGATGATACCGTTCTTATTATATTATTATACACTTTCAAGGCATAATACACTTGTACGATTTTGGCCAATTAAACGAGAAATCCGACGTCTAGACATGTCGACCACGTGATCGAACTGGACCCGTGATCGCGTTTCGAGTATATATAAATACTCCGACGAAGTTGTGCGATTCAAGCAGGGCCGTTTTGTCGGATGATTTTATGGGACACGTTAAACCGTATTAGTAAGTAGAGTATTGTTGATTTCACAATGCGGTCGAATTACGCGCATTGTCTTTTGCTGCACGAATTCGCTTGGTTGTACGGCAAGGTTAGGTTAATAGTATCCTCGCGAAAACATAATAATGTGCAGTACCTATCCGTTTTAATAATTACACATAGGTGCGTGTTACTGCCTTACATTTAGTCGTACCTAACTATCATTATAATTATAAACATTTCCAACGTCTATTTAAATTTTGACTTGCTTACATTGTATATTAGATACGTAGATACGTTCAATTTCTAGCGTATAAAATTTCAATTTTATAACGTACATAATGACATATATTATAATCGTATAGGTATCACCGCAATATTAATATACAGACAAAAAACTACTTATTTTGAGTGGTCACATATTGGTATGTATTGAAAAATACACAAAAATGTAAATTCACTAAATTATTCAACTAGATGATGCTTTCAGGATAATTGTCCAAATATGGATCAAAAGTCAATGTGTACTCGTGAAATTATTTTTAAAAACAGTTATAATTTTTGGTTATAGCCATTGTAAATTATAACATATTAATATGTATAAAATAAATTTAATTTTAAAAATGCAATACCTACATTTATTAAATATAAATGGTACAAATATTGTTTTAGTATTATTTAGTACTCCACCTATGTGTTTTTGTCAATACGAATACCTACGTTTATATTTTTTCAGTTAAATATGTTACATAATTACACAAACATATTTTATATGTGATATAAAGATTAACCCAATTATACATAACAAATTTATTAGTTTAAAAATATAAACATTGTTTCATACAAATACTTATGTTTATACTATGTTTAATACGTAAAATACGTTCACCTAACTGTACAATATTGATTTGAAGTAATTTTAGTTATATCTTATATAATCTTTAATTTTAAACATTAATGTTAAGATACAATTTTTTTTAATATTAAATGTATGTTAGACAGCAATATTTTAATAAATGAAATGTGTTGAAATCATATTGAAAAGTCATTATTAAAATTGATTATAAATAACAACAGAAGTAATTTTTTTTTATGTAACTTATAGTTTAAATATATAAATATATAATTTAAATAGATAAATAATGTAATTTAGTATTTAACAATACATATATACATGGTTTAATTGAATCTAGTTCAAATTTGAATTATTGAACCTAACTATATGCAACTATTCTATAATCAATTAATATTTCAAATAAAAATCCAACTAAAGTATATTTTTGTTTTTCAAAAAATTGTAATAATTTATTAATCTCTGCGTATTTTTATAAAAAAAAATCATTGGATTTTAAAATGGTTTTTCATTTATATTTTCAAACCTATAGAATTATAATTATATATATTTATAAACTTTTAATTTATTTTTAAATACCAATAGATAAAGTATATCGTTAAATCATGCAATTTTAAATGATTCAATCTTGAATATTATTATTGTATAGTATCTTTTAGTATTAAAAACGAACGATGAGTCAATTATTTGGTTCATAAAAATAATACTATAGCAAAAACTTTTATTTGTGAATTAAGGTGCAATCTACCGGAAAACCTCGAGAGTTCATATTGTCTAACAAATTCGTCAGATGGCGCAGTTCGTGGTGACAAACAATTGCTATGTCTTAAAATGCATTACGTGTTACGTAATACATATACTTAAAAGTTCCGAGCGAAGCTTAGAATGCATTATTGTTGTATAGAAACAATCTTTCGTCTATTTTTTTCTAAGAACACTTTATACTTATTATGACACAACAAAATATTTTCTAATTGTTCAACATTACTATAATAGCACCTTCATAAATATAAATTTATTTTAAATTCAACTTTCAAGTGACAATACCTATATTTTCAATAATTGTATAAGCTATCGGAAAACAATATTGATGGTTTTACTCACGTGATCTTCTATAATAATCATAATTCATTTCATATGTTACGTCGAATGGTTTTTCACACGTTTACATCGTATTATAATATCTAATAAAACTAGTTATAAACTCTGTGTGCGAAGTTATTATTATCGGTCGTCACTCAGTACTTACGTATTTATCGACAAAATACCGAAACAAAGTTCTGAGTACATAAACAGCTGTTTTTTAATATTTCCCCGTAAAAACACGACTATAATACCGGTATGGCAGTGCAGCCCCCGAAACAGGGCATTTTAAACTTCAATGCTGCCTACCACGTTAAAAGGCAGATATATTATGACTGATGTGAGGGTATATGATATTCTATGAATCAACCAGCTCCAAACGAAACAAACCGTATTTATTTTCGTGAACCTTTCAATTTCCTGTCACACGCGAACGATTACGCATATTGTTTGTTGTCGTCGTCGTCTTAGCCAGAAGAATGAGGATTTACTTGACACGCAAAATCGTATAATTGTACCTCTTTACGCAGTATACGTAGGTACTATGTACAGTGCATGCAGATTATTGATTTTTGCACAATATTCCGAAATTCGAATATCATTGTTTACGAGCCTGTTATGTAATGTGTTATTATTATTATTATTATTATATAATTAGTACGTATAAAAATGGTTTTAATTATCGAGTTTCACGTCGATCACGATCGTCAAAAATTTAAAATATTGATTTATTTTTATTTGCATCTTAACTTGTATTTCTTCCGAAGATTCGAAGACAGAATGTAAGTCTATAAACAAACGTAATCCTATTTTATAAAATTATATTTGATATTATTCGATAAGTACAAAATAATATCATCTAAGTTTTATAAATCGTTATCAGCGAATTCCTGCAAATTAGTTTCAAAAGTGCGCGTATTAGAATTATTTAAACTATCTGTTGTATGTGCATGTACATTATTGTACCAGGTTAGTCTTATTGTAGGTTTTCTAAGTATTAATTACTAGTGACAGATAAATCAATGTCAGTAAATAGTTTTTGCATTGCCGCGATGCCAATATATAATAAACACGACCTCTATTTAAATATAGACCAATATTATTTAACCGGAAAACGTTCGGTTTTAATACTAAATTATAATATTATACTTAATATCCATTGCAGGTTGGTTAATTTGTTTTACGACTAAAAAACACGCACGTTAAAATATAATACCGTCATGAAGATAATTTAAAAAATGTAATTACGTCGAGAACAGAATGCTATAGCTTGCGTATTACGCTCGTCCATGTATGTAATATGCATGAAAAAAGGACACATTTTAAATAATCAGTAGAACGTTATAATTCTAGTTAATTGAATATGGATAACAAATAAATTAATTTCCTTTTATCTACTCAGCCATGATAACAGTAATCTACCAGAACATGCGATTTTGAATATTTTGATTTACATAAGCACAGGCTATATTACCATAAGCTTTCACAATACATTGTTTTCTGCAAATCTATGCATATTATCTGGAAATTATATATGATTCGTTGTTATATGTAGTAAATTTCCACATTATTCAGCGTACCAACTACCAACGTACTATGAGTACGTTTAGTAATTCGTAAGTTATTGGATGTCTTACAAGTATTTAGTCTAATGGCTATCAAGTTCATTTAATTGATTTTTTGAAATATGATTTTTTAATAGTGTTACTGTGAGAGAGAGCAACAATTATGAAAACTCGTAATCCTTTTTTAGTTTGTCTAAGCTTAATAAAATATATATTATATAAAAAATATATTGTCTTCACTTTTATTTCGAGATAGCCCACTTTTATACGTCATAATTAGTTTATGTAAATATTTTAAAAGTTGAATAGCTAATTTCTAAGTAGTATTTAAATAGTTGTATAAGTTTTAATATTTTGGTAGGAAGTGGGTTATGGAGAGTACCTATATTTTATATGTTGGAAGAGATATGTGTGAGGACAAACACTGCAGTGAGACACCATAGTGTTTATATATTTATATACATAATATACGATCATAAACAATAGATATTATCTTTACATTACTTTATTTCTTTTTGTTAATCAGATTTTCAAATATTATGGAGAATGTAGTTATTTTTTTTAAGTACATATATAAAAATTAAAAAATATAAACTATTATTACAATTATTCCATAAAGTTTATTCTTTATTTAATTGTAATACAATTATTTTTTTTTTTTTTTTTGGTACTTACACCATATCTATGTTATGAGTATAGAATAAAAATATATTCTAGTGGTATTCCAATAGAAGTAATATTACAAATGAGTTGCGTTTTAGCGGATACATATTACACATAATGTAAAAAGATATTGTTATTAAAGTTAGGTATAACTTATATACAATGTTTTATATACAAATAAAACAAACATAAATCTATCGGTCTCGTCGGTGGTCCGAGTAGATTGTAAGCCATCACGCTAAATTGTTTTCATTGGTATAAGATGTCTGAGTATGTCCACTGGGTTGCTGTACAGTATATTATACACGTACGGTATTCCCTTTAGAGTCCACTAAAAATTTCAACAATTGATTGTTGTTATTTTATTTCTATAACACAGTTTGTATGCGCATTTTTCGATTGTGGTAAAGTAAATCACAAATATTATTATAATACGAGTATATTGTGCGTATAAGGTATAACTTTAATTTAGTTCATCCTTAATAATGCTTTTATAAAATAGTCAACAAAATGTCATGAATCATGGTGTATACAGTATATTTATAAGTATGCATTATGCATACATATTTATATTATATATATATATATCATAATGTATGTGTGATCCATTTAACGAAAGGAATTGATTATTTCAAAAACTATTACATTTTTGGAAATACTTATTTTATATTATTTTAAATTGCTAATAATATATAAATGTTTTCAAAAATTTAATAACTTATGAAATAGTTAGTGAATGTCTTAAGTTAAATGGATCATTTCATAAGTGTAATATTGTCATTTTTATATGCTGCTATCACGCTATAAACTTAATTAATATATACTGTTACGTGTAGTAGCCACCAAAGCATATACATAGTTGTATGGGCTTACTATATTATATAGAATTATTATATTGAATAATTCTTTGTACATATTATATTATGCTTCTATGTTTATTATCATTGCTGGATTGCTGTAAATACATCATCCCATTGATATTTATTTATACTCACGTTTACTGTGCATATTGTAAAAAATGTAATTTTAACATGTATTGAGAAAAAAAATATAATAAATATGATTTATTTGAATACTTTTACAAAAAAAAAAAAAATATAATAATTTTATTTTCTCATATATCTTAGAGTACCTACCTACCAGCTATTAACAATTAAAACCAGTACCTATACCAATGCTTTTTTCCCGTATATATATATATATATATATATATTAGGTATGTATGTTAAAATATAGTGTATGTGTGTTACGTGTGTACGAATATTCAAATATAGGGATACTATTAATAAGATTGTTGCGCGCATAACACAAGTATAATAATTATATTACTATATTATATTGCAAAAGCTTTCTGTCTGATTCAGTATACGCAGGAGACCATAATTTAGGCACGTGTAACCACCTAGCATTATACTATTACTATTTAAATTTGCTGTATATGTAATTTAATGACCAGTAGACTATAATTATAATGCTGCTTTAGACGCTATAGAAATATACTATATACATAATACAATAATATTGTGTTAGCTGTAAGTATAGCAATAACGGTATTGTTGTTATGTCTTTATTTGAGTGGTGTAAAATCGACGCACACTACCTACAGTGCGAAACGTCAGTTTTAAATATTTAAAGTTTCTATATGTTTTGATTAGGTGTCACGGACCCAAGAACGCTGGTCGCTGCCGAGAGGGCGGGATCGTCGTGGGAAAACCGCTACTTATGCAAGGAACACCGCCGGGCCGGAGCGACGTTTCAGGGAAAGGTGTACAATTTTTTAGAAAGGCCATCTGGGTGGAAATGCTTCGTGTACCACTTCACCGTGTGAGTACAACATTTATATTTATATAATTTATACGCGTATTAGACGTAGTGCGTCGTAGGTAAAATAAATTGTATTATACACATAAAGGGCAAAGCAGAAATAGAAACTGCGCAAAAATGACGTGTTGTAGGATTTACGTACATCGATGGTTAAGCGCATTGGGTACACACTATACCCATGTAGTTAGTATATATTCATAAATTTTACTGAAGGGAAATAATTGAAATGTATTTTTAATATTAATATTAAATAGCTGAAACAATTTAATTTCAGTATGTGTTTATAAAATATAAAATAAAATATAATGAAAAAAAAACGTAAAATTATACTTAACTCTTATCAGGCGCTCTTTGGGCTGTTTTATATTACCGGGGAATTGAATTCAAGGGCCTAGAACGAAAGAACCCAAATATTTTTTTATCGTTTCGCTGGCAATACATTTACAAAACAAGTCTATATAATTCTTACTCTAATATTATTTTATTTTAATATAAAACTATTCAATCATAATTATTAATACTTTAATTTTTTTTTTAATACATCACTTTATGCAGCCACCTTATCAATAATATCAATATATCATCAGAGTTAATTTTAGTTAACATTTCTTTTCTAATACTCATTAACATTAAACTTTCTAAATGCTCTTGTGACATTAAATGTCTTAAATAATTTTTTACATATTTAAGAGGAAAAAATCCAGTTATTTTATTGCACTTAGAAGCAATAATTTTTTTTTCTGAGCACCACTCATACATACGATACATTATAATAGATAATAGTAATATATTCATTATCCATAATATACATAGAAAACGGGCATGGACCAATTGCGCCTAAAACAAAATTTTCGTTTAGGGTCAGTATATCAATTGCGCTTGCAGTATAATATATTCTATGATCGCAAATTAAAACTTATTTATTTATTTGATCAATTGATTACTGATTTAAGTGACTGGGTATTTTATAATAGTATCGGAAATGTTATGAAGCAAATTATAATGTAATATAATTGGTATTACATTTTGAAAAATTAACGATCAAAAAATAACTTGTACAATGCGAAAAAAAATATTTGTTTATTTATTTTACTTATTATTATATAAAGGGCATAAGGTCCAAGGTATGTATTAATACTCATAAACAAATCGGTTAGTGTTTTCATTTATATAATATAATAATATAATAATTATAAGTTATAATTTATAACTAACTAATACATTTTCCTTAGGTATTGTAAAATGTTTTGAACGCAATTGATAAACAACCTAGAAAACGTTCTATAATATGTATATTTACAATGTCATGTATTATTAACGTAAACGCAAAAGTATTTATTTCATTTTTAATTATAAACCAAATACCTACCAATAAAATACACTTAATAAACTGTTTCCAAATTGTATATAGTTCGATATTATTATGATTATAAAAATGACGTGTTGAGACTGGGGGCCCCATAATTTAGTACGGACAGGGACCCACCGGAATAATCCGCCCCTGACTCTCATGGTTAAGTTGCTAAGTAGTAACCATCAAACATTTATTGATAAATATGTCTTAAGATCACAAGGAGTGATTAAGATTAATTTTTAGAGAGGTATTTTTTTTAAATATATCTTATAGTAAATAAATTATTATTCCTTTACGTTCGCCGATAATACTAATGATAGTTTAAATATGATAGACTTTTTTTCATAAATAATATCTATTGTGCAATAAAAAAAAATAATATACGAAAATATTATAAAATAAGAAAAATAATAATTAAACATAATATTGTTATACTGCAATAAATCAACATTACTTTTAATTTTTTTAATAGGTATACTTTTAATAAAATAAAATGATTTTAATTCTGAGACGAAATAGTATAAATTCAAGATTCCAAAAATAAACCAAAATAAAATAAAATTTATAAATATTGACAAATACTTATTTAGGCAATTTGTTTTAAGAACTTTTGAATATTATAAGGTTTAAGGTTCAGTTAACTTTCTACCCAATTTATACCTTTACTTAGGACACAAATGGTCACCTAATATATAAAGTAATTTATTAATAATATTGTATTATTGTAAATTCGTGTACCATTTGGCGAATATTTATTATATTATAAAGTCAAAAATGACGTATTAAAAATATGTACCTACAATTAATCATCATTAAATTGTTTTATCGAAATAATAAACTAGTAAATAATTATTTTAAACGATGTGTTAACCATCACAAGCTTTCACAGCGTTTTGGACGGAAATACTTAAGTTTTAATTTTAAAAATTCATATTTAAATAAAAATAGCCTTATAGGTATAACGTTCCTATTATATAGGTTTTTTATATTGCACATATACGAAAATGTTGCAATGAATATATAATTATAACAAAAGGATCATCCTTTATAATATTAATACATTTCACTATACTTGGATATTTAAATTATATTCATGAGACTGACTTAATGTCTTGGACAATTCAATCAACGACCACACACTTGAAAATATCGTGTTTATTGTTTAAATAACTACGTACAATAGGGCATCTTAAACCATCTTTAACCTATGTTTGGTAATCTTAATAAATTTAAATTAATACGACGTACCACAGTAATAAGTAATAATATTCCAGAATAATATGTAATATCAATTTTGACCACGTACTATTATGAATGACATAAATAACACGTAATCCCAAATTTGTAAATAGAACTTAATTTGATTATAAACAACTATAGAGTAACATTACAATAAAGATTTATTTATTTTTTATAAAATGGAAAATAACTAAATAAGTTTTAAGTTTTTCTTATTGTCATGTAAATATTTCATAAAATCATTTATCTCAATATGATTTGAAACGTGTTACTTAATACTTACCTGAATGCAAAACATGCTGATAATTAAATAATGTTTATTGGCGTTTGTTGTAAAACGATATAAATACTATATTATGATGATTGATGAATAAAATAGTGCTTTAATGTTTTAAATAATAGTTTTTTCCGGTCTAAATATTCGAAACATTAGTAAATATATAAATGAATAATGATAAATATTCATCAAATAATATTTTTGATTTTTATATTGATGAAGGCCATTACTATTATAGAAATAATATGCTTACTAAAAATAACATTCAATACAGAAACACGTTTTTGAAACCAAAATCTAAGTTTGTTAAATTTGAAAAGGCTATATTTACAATAATTTATTAAAAATCTGATTTAAAACTATTAGCTAAAAACGGTACTTAAGATGTTTAGTATTGATATTAATATTACAATTTACAGTTAACTCGTAACCTATTATATGTATCTGCAGAAAATTCGTCGTCAAACATCTAAATTTAAACTTAGAGAACCCATATCAAATGTCAGTTTGTTTAAAACATTACTAGTGTTGCTCATTTAAAATGAATTATTCTTTGTAAGCAATGTACATAGGTACTTATAGTATACATGTATTATAGTTGATTAAGCAAAATTGAACTATAATATTTATAATTTTGTTTATTTAATATATTCGATAATATAAAATGATAATTATTTTTATATGATTAGGTTTCTAATTAAATTTACAGAGTTCCGTTACCGCACAGTAACTTTCTCACTTTTATAAAAAAAGTATTCAAATAGTATTAAATAGTTTTTAAATTAAAAATAATAACATTTTTATAAAGTCCGTGGATTGATATTTTTAAACAAGAACTTATTTATTTATTCATTGTTACGATTAATTGGTTTTTTTTATTAAATTAGTTCAATGTCACATATGTTTTTAAGGCATTTTAAATAAAATTATTTCAGACATATTTTCATATTTATAAGTTCAATTGCCCAAATTGAAATTACGTACCTACAACACCAGAAACACCAGTTTTTTTACTAGATTATAAATCGTAACAGACACTAATGAATGTCCCGAGTCCAAATGCCATCCGTCAATCTTCATTAATTCTCGGTGGCAGTCATTACGCCATGCCGACCATCTGCGGTTTCATTAGAGCATCACTAGTGCCGCTGCAGCTGAGCTCTGTCTGTGGTCCGAATTTCTTGGAATTCCTCTTGAAAACTATATATTATTTTAGTTACTCTGTTAATAGTTTACTCGGAAGTCCGGCTATTTTAGAAAACGGACTCGAATTCCGATACGTGACTGGCAAAAAGAATAGCACGTGGAAACTTATGTAAAGGTTGTTATAGTTGAAACTCATCTGTACAGAAAAATAGGAAGCAAAAGATATTTACGGTTTTTGAACAGTCAAATACATAAATACATATTTACTAGAGGCGTCAATGTAAAAAATTGTTCATAAAGTAAAAGTTTGAATTAAATCCACACGTCTTGAAGAAGGTACTAAATACCTTACATAAAACAAAAAAATAAGATATTATTTTTTATTTGTAATATCCATGCCTGTTGTATATCTAAATGCTCATACTATTAACAATATATTATAATATTGTATTCATTTTCAATTATCCCAGTTTACAGCTTTTACATTAGACTGTATTTAAATGTTTTAAACATGCACATGTCATCACTTGTAACCATATACCTATTTCGTCTTTCAAAACTTTTTAGTTCATTCGCCCGTCTGCAGAGTAGTGTTTTCAGTATCTCGGACTGAATGCTTTTGCGAGGAAATATCTGTCTACGTCGTAGACCTACATTTAGTCGAAATAATTTGATCGGGTCTAAAAATATTTAACAACATACACGCTTAATATATTTGTTAATATTAATATCTTTCTGGGCTACAGTGTTTTTTAGAATTATATTATTATAATATATTAATATTCCTATTAATATGTATGAGTCACGTTTCTTCTAGGTTCATTTTTCAATTAAATGTCTGTAGACGTGCTTGTAAGAAGTTCGAACTCTGGGCCTAGGAACAAGGGTCTCCCGGGGAAAAACTAGATCTTAATTTTACCTCCTTCCCACCTTCATACGTTACTAGAGAATAATAAAACGTAACCATTCGTTCTACTACGGCTGATTTGTAGCCGACCGGTGGGAGCACAGAGTTTTTTTCGGATAATATGGTTGGAGCAAGCGGTTGAGAATTGAGATGACGGTTTTTTTACAGAGCAGCAACGAAAAAAGCTAAATATAAATTGATATTGTGGGGGGCAACATATTCGAAGCTCCCAAAAAATAATACTCCGGGGAAATCCTCTGTAATTTTCTCGTTCTTGTGTTATGTATGAGCAGGTATATCCTTCAAAAAAGACCCGGAAGGCTCGGTCACATTATTTGGGGCAATACTGCTACGAGTCCGGGAAAAACCGTAGGTACAGACGATTACAACTCGTTTTATTACTATTATTATTGTTCGTATTTTTATGGCGTGTCGCACGCAAATGAGACCGAGATATTGCGTGTTCATATATACTCGCGAGTATTTTTTTATTTTTTATTTTTTATGTGCAACCGAAACAAGGGACGGGTGCAGAAAGGGGCCGGTTGTCGGATTGTCGGAAAACGGTCTGACTAACGAATATTTTTCCTACCCATCGCGATTCGACGATGACGTTTCTCCCTCTTTGTTGTTTGGCAAAATATTAATAATAACAACAACAATAAACGGAAACATTTTCGTTATACCTTCCTAAATGCACTTGTGTACATTCTGATGTTTACAGGATATACGTAAAAATACACACAAACAAACTCACACGCGGCCACCCCCTGTTCGAGAATAGAAAAAATATAATTATTATACATAGACTTCGATTCTCACTTTTGCACGCCTACCCATAGTGGTAGGACTACCTGGTACCTGTATCCCATCTATTTTATTTATGGGCCATATATTTGTATATATTTGTAGGCATACATATTTAAACTATAGTTTAAGTCCCGGTTACGTTTTTAGTTTTGTGTTTAGGCTTCATGTATGTTTGCTATAATAATTATATAAAACCGATTTTTGTCTATCGATTACGACGTGCTTATGATGAATATATTTATTAATTATATACACATCCGTTGCAGATGAGTAAGATTTATTATTACGAAATCTATAGATTGAAGCATTGTTTTTCCTTTAAATTACACATCTGATCATTTTTATCTTTGAACGTATTAAGATGTCATTATGTTAATCTGTGTATAAATACTTAATAATAATAATCATACTTACTATAAAACGATCAAGATCATTTTTAATGTTTAAACTTCTTTTTTCATTTGTAATTTAATATCAAAAATAAATGCTAACAAAAATAATTTAAAAGGCAATATATTTTAATTTTTCGAGGACATTAATAATTAAATATCTCGATGGTATGTTTATTTTAATAATATGTTTACCTATATAACATTTAAATACTAAAATAAAGATCAAATTATTAATGTATTAATAATTTTGTATATTTGTATATTTAATGATTTATTAATTTCTTTTACATTTTTGAGCGTTTCAATGAGTGTAGAAGTTTTACGATTAAATTTAGTTTATTTTGGTGTTTTACACCAAGCAGAAAAAAACGATTCAATTTTAAATATTATTTAGAGTGGTTTCTCATAGCAAATTTGATGTAGTTTATAAACGACAGATAACTGGAATATTTATGCATAACATTAGTTTCTGACAAAATAGATCTTAGATTTGTATTTTATTTATAAAAAAAAGTCTAAATAATATAATTTTTAAATAATTTAGAATCGTTTAACAATCATCCTTTATTTTTTTTTTGGATTAGTTGATAGTATTTTCAGTCAAAAACATGACAATTTAGAACAAGGTCCTGCATAAGCTATTTTTACATAAATAAAAATATATCGAAAATAAACGGACAATATATTTTTAATTAGCGTTTAAATTAAAATTTTGATAACGACGACCATTACTTATAATTTTAGAAAAAACCCCACGCATTTTATTTTGTTAATTTACACCATAAAATTACTGTTTTTTGTATTGATCATTAGATTATATAATAATTATTTAATTTATGTTTACAGTAAAAATAAGTATGATATTTTAAACATATCTGATAGTGTAGGTATTGTCAATACGTTAATACATCTATTATTGATTTATAGTTGTGACACGCAAATAATGTACCAACATGCGATGTGACATACATTTTAAATATTGATAGCTACCCTAGATAGAATGTTATCAAAGTCTTGAAGTTTTGTTCATTTCTCTAAATGTCAAGTATATATTTTATTTTCATCAATACTATAATATACCTTGTACTGATTTATCAAAAATTATGCTACTTTTATTTCACTTTTTAATCTTTTTAATTGCTAGATCTATATGAATCCCAACATACTGCATTCAATTTTACTTCAATAATAATACATTTTGAAAATATGTTTGAATTTATTATGAAATGTATTTTTAACACTGAGTCAGAATTAAAAAAATATAAAATAAATCTGTGTTTTGTTTCATTGAAACTTCTAAAACTACGTTATTTTAGATTTTGAATGAAATGTATTGATTTAAGAATTATGTGATTATTTTTAATTATTGTTATGAGTGGGAGGTCAAAAGTAAAAATTTCCAATAATTTTCAAAAAAACTGTAGTCACATATATTTTACAAAATTTGTGCTTATCTTATTATTTCTTATTCGTGATAATATTTTCAAATTAATTTGAACTATACATATATAGAAAATTTAAAGTGTTTTTTTTTAAATGTCAATAAAAATTGTTTTGATTGTTCAATATGCTCGAAAATGTATAGTAAGATAAATTACTTTTATAAAACTATAAATAGGTAAACCATAAAATATATTTCGTAATATAGGCTGACATACCGTTTCTGCTCAGGATCTTTATATCGTGTTTAATGATTTATCATTGCATATAAATTTAACATACTATAATGATTTACTTATCAATGATCAAATTTACTCGACATCTATTGTTGAGCAAAATGATTACTTACTTCCTCGCACCTTTTTTTTCTAAATTTTAAGCATTTCTTTTAAATAATAGTAAATAATAAATGTATATTTTAGGATTTAAATTTGACTTAAAATAAAATATGTTTCAAAATAATTATTGGTATAAAACTCAAGTTATTATGTTGGAAGTTGAAACTCGCTTAGTTCTATGTATGATTTATACTATATATCATCATACAATATTTTTGTTTTTAGGCGTTTTGTGATAGGTGCATGCAAAAGCATAACGCTTAGGTACTCTGTTCGTTGTAAATAGACTTCATAATAAATTTAAATGTATTTTTAAAATTATTATTGATGTAAAACTCTAGTCTACACGTTCAAACGCGTATACCTGGTATATTTTGATCAAAAAACGGTAGTGTGAAATTTCCTTAATTAATTAATTTTAATACCGTTGTAATTATTTAACACCCTCATTGGTTGTTTTGTATTAAACTAAAACACGCAAATCTCCTAAAATAGTTGTGAAATAACTATATAAATTATAAATTTATAAACTGTATTTGTACAGGGATTACGTTTATATTATATTATATTAGGAATTTCTTAGTTTTACACATCATTTCAAGGCAACTAACCTTATGAATACTAATCCACTTAATAATATATAATAATATAATAATGTGTTTGTATTTTAAATTAAAAAACAATTTTTATGTTCAGATCTATATTTATAAATGCATAGAAAATTAGAAAAATATCGATTTAATCGATTACAGTCAGGAACAAAAATAATATTATACGATAAGTACCTACTAAACAATAACTGCCGATGTCTGAATTAATGAAAAAAAGTATATATATTATAAATAATTTTTGTATAAATTACAATATTTTAAATTATTTTTTACTAAAAAAAATATTATTTTTTTTTGTAAAAGTTTAAAAAGTTTCTTATTGGTTTATCACACACGATATAAAATAACTCTTTGCGGGCCTTAAATCTTATGTTTAAAACATTTTTTAAAGTACATTTATTTATCAGAACTAGATTTAAATAACTAATTTTGAAATTTTATAATTACAACTTTTTTTGAAAAACGTTTAAACTATTTAATACAACATACATTCAAGTGATACCAAAAGTAGTTATAAATCGAATTTAAAAATAGAGTTTACAAACATAGTTTTTATGAACAGTAATAAGTCATTTGTATAACGATGTTTTGGTTTGTTTTTAGTATAGATAATCAAAATATTTGTATTAACAAAGTTTCTTTTATGATCAAGTCAATGAAAAACAGTATACTTATTGGTGTATGCCATATTGCTGTGATATAACTTCAAAATTTAGAATTGAGACTTTCAGGCCTTTTCTAGAAGATAAACTTATAATAATATAATGAACCAATTACTAATAACGAAACTAATATATTGAAAATATTCTAGAATGACTTCTTAAAACTCCAAGCCAATCGTCAATACTTATTTTTAACTTATAGTTTAATTAAATTTCTATGATTTTGCATTTACAAAATTGTTAATTATAATTTTCCATTTGGTCTATATTTCTATAAGTTCTTGGGAAATTTATCAAAAATCAAACACTTATTGATTATAAAATAAATTTTATTTTCTATTTCTCTTTTTTATGTGTTCTTGTTTTTATTTTATTTTTTATTTCGTACCTTTATTGAAAGTCATTAATCATTGGATAATTTTGTAAATACGAGCGAAGGACTGCTGTATGCATTTCATTACTTAATAATACATTAATTAAATTCATAACAGTATAATATTGCTCAGTATTTTTTTTTACGTTTCACTAATCATTATAACGTATACACCAGTGGTGCATGATTTTCCACTTAATACCCAAAATAATTTAATACGCTGAAATGTCAAACCATATTCTCGACCCGTATAGTTAGTTAATTTGTACGACACACATACATAATATATTTTGGTTTTCCACTATATTGACGTAAAAGATTGGCACGTTGTAAAAAATATATATATATGATAATTTGTCTAACAAAAATATTATTGCTGTTATGGAATATA
The DNA here is from genome assembly GCF_020882245.1 of Rhopalosiphum padi. Lineage (NCBI taxonomy): Eukaryota > Metazoa > Arthropoda > Insecta > Hemiptera > Aphididae > Rhopalosiphum > Rhopalosiphum padi. Next base: position 66,527,214 of record NC_083598.1, on the reverse strand, counting down.
ATATTGCATCAGGTTTTGTATCCTGTTCCCCGCTTATTCGGGGTCACGCGCAATTATCGGATTAGTCAAAACAGTTCGTTTTGCTCACTTAAAACTTTTCCCTTCAAAGCCCAACGCAATACTAAATACGACTCTCGGCAAAATGGTTTTATAATATCACACGGACGGGACGGTGTCATTAGTTCGCATACTTTGCGCGGAATTTCACCGGATTTTATTGTTGTTTAGCTTTTCATTGAAACAAATGCTAAAAACTTTTTGTTATTGCAGTTGCGTAACATACAGTGTGACCATACATTTTTATATTATATCGATATGGATTTGTTAGTTGTGGAGGTGATGGAAAATAATGATGGAGGTGGTGTCGAGTAGAGTTGTGTTGGTAGCGGGGAAATGTACGTGTATGAAACATATGCTTGACCGACTACGTATAATATGTTTACGTATTCAGTTCAAAACGGCTGAAAAAAATAAACCCAACCAATAATGAGGAAATCTATGTGACGTGGAGGATTGGAGCTAGTTTGAAAAAAATCATTAATAAAATTACATCCAAGTAATTAAGCAAATGGAACACGAAACTTGAATATTCCGTCCGTGATGTTGGTTTTTTTACCTACTTCTGAAGTACCTCATCTCTCCCCTTTTATTTTTATAAATATTTGTTTTTAATTTACTAGTTTCTTTTTTTCTGCAAAGTAATTATGCGTGAAATTTTGTATGCCGTGGAAATTAAACATCACATATTTAGTTATTCATTACGTGCAAATTCATTAATTTCATTATGTTATTCGGCTATTTCTTTTTTTGTTAATTGAAAGGTTCGATAAATGTCGTGAAATTTCAATTAGGTGTTAACCAAAGAAATTCGTTAAGTTCTCGAAATCATTTTTTAGTTAATAAATCCTCACGAAAATTTAATATTCATATAGTATTATTTGAAGTGCAAGTGTAAAGTTACCGGCAATTCGTAATATCATATAATAGTATATAATATAATTTATATTATATTATGTATCAAAACAACTTATAATTAAAATCTCTAAACATGAATTTAAGCTAATAAATATTTACTTATATCTATAACCGCTACACTAAAGTTAATAATTGAATATTTCAAGTATAAGCATTGTTTTTCGTTTATATGCTTATATACATTTTTAATGGCGTTCGGCTCTCTAGGTGTTATTTTAGCAATAACAATTTACATATAAACCTACCGTTATTTCCTGAAGTAGCTGTGTAGGTATTTAAAAAAAAATGAAGTACTCTCGAGGAAATGGAATCGGATTTACACATGAAAAGTTAAATCTATCCTTTCTTTTAACCAACAATAAGAGGACAATGAATTAACCTTTACAGTGTAATTTAAAGTAAAAGGATTATATTATTATTGATTCTTTTTTTTTTTTTTTAGAAATAATTAAAAAATAATTAGATACTTCTGATTCTTTTAAGCGATTATAATAGATTATAAAATGTGTACACTCTAGTACTCAAGCAATGCACAATATTGCATGATATTATAAAACATTTAAAACCACTGCGAAATAATTAAAAATTCTATATTGATATTAACAAAAATAAAAAATTGCCTTAAAATATTTAGTTACTTCAAGCAGTTCTATATCATTTATACTCAGTACTCACTTATCACATATTCTTGTTGTCTTGTTGTGCCCAATGGTAAGGACTGTTAGATCTTTTAAAAAATAATTAAGTCTTTTTAATTAAAATGTTAACTTATTAACAGTTACCTGAATCATTATGACTTTACAGTTATCTAAAGTTATAGCAAGAAAGAGATTCGACCTCATTCTATTTCAAAAATTCTAATAGTTTCCAATTACCAAAATACGAGTAAAATAAATAGGTTATAAAAATGATTCACGGGTATATATACCCGTAAGTTTTTGTAGTCAAAACTTTGTTATAATTTTGAATGTGTTCCATTTTTAATTTGTTATCACATAAGATTATACCCTAAACCTCCAATTACACAGTCAACTATTTGAAGATATACTAAAAGGCAAATATTTTAAGGCAATCAATTAGAAATTGAGAATAATATTGCAGGCAAGTATCATCGGTTGTCGGCAAATACCGTTACTTTCCAATTTAATACATTTTATATTACATAAAAAGATAAGTACGTTTATGACTATATTATGTCCCATTTTCATTGCAGTATATTCCGTATCTTAGCAAAACAACTAGAGTGAGTATGAGGATTGTCGATTACAGTTAATATTCTCATTTTAGTTTTCTTTTGTCAATTTCATGTATAATATATAATGTCTACGACGGTCGATGTAAATAATTCGGGTCACAGCCGTTAAGTAACAAATAAAAAAAAAATAAGAAGAATAAGAAAAATAAACTATCTAAAAAATCGTAGAAAAATAATATATATATAAAAAATGGCTGTGAGTTGTGACAACGGATTCTTTATAGTTTCCGACAGATTCCCAACGGGCTTCTACTGCCGCCGTCGCTTACGGCCCCACGGTGCAATCTTTGTTCCAACACCGTTTCGTCGTCGTCGTCGTCGTCCGCGTGCCATTTATATTATATCTATGGCCCCGAGCCTTCTCTTTTTTACCCTAACTGCGCGTTGCCAACACTACCCTTAACTCTCGTCCCTCATCGTACTCTTTCCCTCCGTACGTTTCCACCACGAAACACCGGTTTTAAGAAAACGTCCCATTTCGTCTTTAATGCGGGTGGAAGTGGCGGCTGTGGTACACGTCCCTACCGTTTTCGTCGATGTCGTTCTGTCCTATTTTCATTTCGACGTTGATGGCTTGTTCATAAAAACCTATTGCCGACCGTTTGTAGTAGTATTTTATCACGTCCAAACACTTTGTGCGCGCGCTCGAATGTATGTGGATTTACTCAAAAAAACGGTTTTCGTCACGTGTTTTATTTATCTTTTGTTTGACGCGAGTTTTCTTTATTGTTCCCGAATGATCCATATCATATAACCCACGTCCAAACTAAAATATCAAAAAATAAACAACAAACTAGCCCTCAAGCTACAGCTGCAGACAATCATCGGTCGACGTGTTTTGTCAAAATTCCATAGAAATATATACATTTCATATTGTTTTTATTATTTTGACATATGGTGGCCGTTATTATTAAAATGAGACAAAATATAACAAATCCATATTATTCTATGATTCTTTTTTTTTTTTAAACCTCTTATTACATCTGTTTATAGAAAATGTGTATACTGCAGTACATTATGTCATTATTTGAAATATCTAAACAAATTGTTAGGGACTCATTGTTAGTATAAACTTAGTAAGTTAGGCTTATAGGAAAGACCGCTAAAGGTACAGCAATAGAAATGTCTTCATTTTACATTTCAGAACAAGAACTAATGCAACGGTCAATGACATTGATAAATAAATGTTAGATAATATTTATATTGAGACTTAGTTCTTAATTTTAATTTCCAATGTATTCTTTTTTTTGTAGACAAATTAAATGATAAAAAACAAATTTCGAATAAAACCGAAATAAGCTATTCTATATCGTATTTGTATATAATATAATTATTAATTAATACAATCATGCTTATAAGACAACGCATTCATATGCAATTTTAGTAGGTACATGGCATATTAAAATGGAATACATTATATGAAATTATTCGAAATAAGCACGAATTGCAACTAATCTAAATATCTTAATAGTTATTTTAATTTGCATTTTTGCCACCAACACAGCTAGATGAACCACATTATCATAATTTGTCAGTGTAAAATTCTCATATATATTCATTATATTATTTAACGTTCAAACTTGATAATAATTATACAATATTACATTAGATAAATTTGCATTTTTAAACATCATATTATGATGCAATTATTTAATTATTATTATACATGAAATAGTATCAGTATTACATGACTTTACGATGGATATATAATTTTCCTATTCGTTGGTCAAGTATGACTTAAAATATAATGAAGCGTTACAAAAAAAAATTCTTTAATATTTTATTTTTAATAATTAAATGTTACAATTTACAGTTATACTCGTAGTGTATTTTGAACAAATGAACGACTTCGTTTTAAAGAATTCAAGAGAATATTAGATTAAACATTAATTCAAATCATTACTATAAATAATTAGTATAAACTGTACAATGTATAATCAAATTATTTTGTTAATATATTATAATATTATTATGTGTAATTAATACAAGAAACTAAAATTAGGTACCCCATTACATCGTTCGTTTTTATTTTTTAGATACTTATAAATTAAAAACATGTCCAATAGGTAATATATTTTAAGGTTCTATTAAATTTGATGAATATTCCCTTCTATAGAAGGAATTCAACCCTAAAACCTGTGTGGAATTTAGTAAATTCCAAATACTTAATAATATGAACAATGGACATAGAATTATTTAATTGTTTTTCTAAATTTCTACTGCAAATAATATGAAATTCGAAACATTTTGGAATGTTTTGGAATTTGGAATAATACACTTAATTCGTTCATATTATTGTTTATTACTTGTTGTTATATTATTATTTTAATTTTATGCATTTAAGTGTGTTAATTTTTTTTCTGCTCTAAGTAAGTGTAATTCATTATGTTTTTAATATCTGAGAAAAAACACTTTGAAATATCGTTTATTTTTTGGCTTCGGAAAAATGATCGATTAAAGTTTTAATTTTTTTCTTCACATGTATGCAAATACTTTGTATCAGAAAAACCTATACAATTTTTTTTTTATATACCATTCTCTTTAATTTATTAGTAGGTTAGAATACTATAGAATACTAGTATAGTAAACGAGATTAAAATGAATGAGAATTTTTTTAAACGTGTATAAAAATAATTTTAATTTAAACTTGAAGTAGTAATAATGATTTGACATGATATTTTAGGATAGAAATTAGAAATACAACTTGTAAATTCGCAACAAAAAAAATACCATTTTTTACTTCTTAAAAGCTTTTTAACAGCTACGTATTATTTTTTAAAGCAAATAAGAATTATATTTGTTGTATATATTAGTATACAATATATGTGCACAACAAGTTCGAGATATTTACGTATATAAATCACAAGAACAACGTGTGTGGCATTGTCAACCGTCATTAGATTACACGAATAAAGTTACAATATAATGAGGTTCTTTTGTTTTTATGTGAACACTATTCGTAACTGCCGTTTTATACCACTAAACAGCGTCTTTTGTATTTGGAAGATTCATTTAATTGAAGTCTCTACATAAAAAAAGTATCGTTTCACGCGTTTTGTCGTCTTGATATTTCTAAAATCATATTTTATGTACATTCAACCTAGCCTTTTACGCCTGGTATATATATATATATATATATATATTCAGAATAATATATATGTATATATTTTTATGAATTCGTGTTACATAATATAATATATATATTTATATTCATATCGTATTATATAAAAATCGTGAAAACTAAATTCCATTCGTACGCTCAATACGTGGTTGAACGATTTTTATCGTGTTTAGGTATACAAAAATAATATTTCGAGACGACGACGCGCGTGGGTATCGTTGAGGGTTTTGATCGGAAGGCGCGTGCACGTGTGGGGGCGGGTAAACGTATAAGTGACTATAGAAAAATTCGCGTGCTCACTATATTGCCGTTCGATGTATATAATACATTTTCCATCACACCCCCGCGTGTCGTCAACCTAACCCAACATCAAACTCTAAATAATTTTTTTCGTTTCACCACTGTATATGTATAAATATATAATAATAGTATATTTTTGAAGCTCAAAATATGTAAATATATACATTATATAATAATTCTAATTTCTAATAAAAAGTATACGATGTGTAGATTTATTCAATATTTCTTAGTAGCTTTTACATTAAAAAATGAAAAATGCATTAAAAGTTATTATTAATGTTATCAAAAAAATTCAAAATACTTTTGTTCTTATGAAAATGGTGTAATAATACCTTATTAATAAACCTAATAATTTTTATCGGTTTAAAATCAGTGTAAAAAATATATTTAATTCCATCGATCTTTTCATCCATGGACTACAGTGATCCATTATTTAGCTTTTTTATAAAATAAGATTTTTTACAGTTGTATGCACGAAATTATTGGATTATGTAAAAACCTGTTTTTATACAAAATATGTATTATTAAACTTAGCTAATTTTATTTAGAACAGAAATGTATCAATAATACGTACCTAACATCCATTTCAATGTTGGTAAATTTTAGCTATAGTCTATTCAAAATAAGAAACACAGTCGGCGCGACCAATTTACGTCGAACGGCGATCAGACAACACCTGCGGGTACCCGTTTGTCTTAACCTATCTAGTTTCTAGACTGTGTTTCTTATTTTGAATAGACTATATTTGATATAATATATGTATTTACATGTAAATCTTAGTCCTATACACACGTTAGTATGTATAGTCTTTATATCTACCTTCCAAACACGTACACAAACCGTCACTATCCGTTTGACCTAAACCCCTAAAACTTTTGTGTTACTTCATCAAAAACCCATAAATGATTGTCCGTGACGTATATAATATAATTCTAGTGACATAAAATATAAAAACGCTATAAATAATAGTATTATTTTATTTTTAGCTTCTCAGACGATCAGTGAAGTCTGCGGTGAAAAATTCGAAAACTTTAATCTTTATATCAAAATAATTTTAAGTGAAATTTATTTGTTTGACACTAAATAAAAGCATAGAAAACCACATTAGTGTCTAGTGAGAAATTAATTTAAAAATTTGATACCGAATATATTTTACAGGCTACTGAGGATTTCTAATGGCAAATAACGTCAAAAATCGTTGCCATTTTGGTGTAACAAGGTTGCTCCGCGACAAAGCGTAGTTACGTGAAACAATCGGTAATCGGTAAACATTTGTCTGTTAATTATAGTCTGCCACAAGTAACCGTTTAAGTTCTCTTCGTGAGAATTTCGATTACTCATTTTTTTTTCAAACGGTGCTTGTGGCAAAAACGATACAAAATATTTTCTTGAATTTTACAGTCGTATACTCGTATTTGGTAGTGTTATTTGACGTGTATAAAATACATGTATAGCCAACGAGTTTTTGACGACAGTGATCGATTATTTTGTTTTTAGACGTTAGCGTCTTATGATGGTATAACAACCTGTTCGGTGCGTTGGTGTAAATCGTCGTAGTATAATGTACTTATTCAGAAAATAACAATCACAAATCAAATGTGATCGATGCACAACAGTACAATGTGATTTTGGTATGAGAGTTTGATAGTTGTACATCAACAGCATCGAAGGTATCAAATAGTACATTTTAATATTGTGTTTCTGAATTGCATCTCATGGTGAGGTTTACTTTTAGCATTCAATGCTGGTTTTAAATATAAGATTTTAATGTATTATAATATTATCTTTAAACATTGTGTTTATAGTTGAATAGGCCGCTTCATGTTCATAGTATGTCATTGTATGTGGGTGTGTGTCAGATGTTTAGAGAGTTCTCGGGATCACCTATTCAAAAATTAAGTAAATATATTGAAATCTTACTTGCAGTTTGAGATACTTTTAGATTGAGCTACATAGTGGATACCTCAATATGACAGGGATATATGTAGGATGAATGTAAGTACACAAAAGTATAAATTGAGTACATAATGAAGCAGACTACAATGAGGCTGTTGTCCTAGACGTAGTACAGGACAACTTGTAAATTACAATTCTAATTTTTAGAAACATTATGAAATATAAATATAACAATCAGATCGGGGATTGTAACTTGACAGTCGACTGTTATAAAGCATTTAGTTTGAGTAGGCATTTACTTGAATTATTTTGTTATTTAAAATACTAAATATTTAATACATTAAATAAAATTGGTATTTAAATACAAGATACAAAATACTTTAGAAGAAATACAAGATACAATTGTATTTGAAATACTGCCCATCTCTGCTTGTAATTTTGATGGGTGTATACACTCTTTCGAATTTCACACTCAGACTCATATTAGGTTGTGCATTTTAGCATAATTTTAAAAGATTTAAAACTAATATACAAAATCTCTATTACCTGCCATATTTAAACAGAGTATTTATAAATACATATAACTCTGGACTTCTAGACTGCACATTAGATAAAACAACTTTAAATACATTTTAATTCAATTTTTTTATATGGTAAATATAAGCATTGTGAATTTTATACTTAAGCACATTTTATTATGATATTTTATACGGTTTTATAGTAAACATTTAAATAAATATATGAACGAATATAAAAACATATAAAATTGTATAATGTATAGATAGTATATACTTACATATTAATTTTTACTGAGTAGGTAAGTGAGCAGAGGGAAAATGTGTTATGGGCATATTTTAATATTTTATATGAAAGACAAAAGAATGGGGATAATACGAAAAAGTATTCGTGAATATATAAAAGTATATAGGTATGTAAATTGTTTTAAAATTAAAAGCGCTTTTATGCAGTAATAAAATCTAAAATTACACTGTTAATAATGTTTGAAGTGCACCCTGTGCTACACAATTATTTTACATGATATCATATTAAATATAATATGAAATAATAGTCGTACGTAAATGTGCAAATAACAACAATACTTTGTTTAACACATTAAGATATTTGCATGGACCTACTCGACATTCTTTGACAATAACTGGATAATATATTAACAGCTAAGGAAATATGTTTCAGGAATACCCATGCCTATAAATAATATCAGTAGGTGTTTATTATTTACAAGTTGGATTATTTTTAATTCAACAGTATTCAGTATGAGCGAAACAATAAATTGTGTTCCTTTAAAATGCGTGAACACACAAACTAATTTTATTTTCATTACATGTTGTAGAAAGACGCATAATATAGTGATGTACGGAACTTCAAATATACAATTATATAAGTAATAACAAGTAAATTAGACAAGAAGTGTGTTATAAAAAAAAAAAGAATGAGAAAATAACAGTGAAATATCACGCGAGATATGATAAAAATATAGAACAATAAAAAAGAGTTTGGAAAAAATAAATAAAATAGTAAAAGTAAAAAGTGAAGCGTTTGTGAGGTAACGAGTTTAGTCGTTGTTACAAAGAACGAAAACGCGTACCTATTCAAATATTTATAAATCTTGAAAAATGTTTAAACTCGTATACGTGTGTGTTAGTTCGAGAACTTTTCTACATTATTCGAGTGTGAAATTCTATCTTACTTCACTGAATTTGTATTCTTTATTTCTTAGAAGTTTATCTAATTTCTGCCTTTTATGATGTTCTATTCCTCGGGATTTACAGCTGAAAAAATATTATTTCGACTTCAATAATCAAATGTAATTGTTATTTACAAACATACAATTTGAAAAATATAAAATAACAGCTATGATAAAATATTTTAATAAGATTTTCTGATAATCAAAATGTTTTTTGCCTAAGAATATATATTTGTTAAAATTTAAAATTTAGAAATTTTATTTTAACAAGAAAAATAGAACTACAATTTATTATAATTGAAAAATAGTGATATCTATTATCTGTCTTTTAGACTATTGGCAATTTCGCATTATGAGCAACGAGGTAACCATCCGCGGTCGGCGAGAGTATCAGCCGCTCTGACTACTCTCTCTGACCGTTGCTCATAACGCGAAATCGCCAATATTATACTTGATTATTGTTCTACATTTTAGAACAAAAAGTATTCAAAATTGTTAAAATTATATTTTATAGAAAAACACAGATAACAATGTTATTTTTACAAAAGCTTTTTTTAAATGGTATAGGATTCATTTAATATGGCTATATAGTTTGTATTGAATAATATTTTAATGAAAACGTGTTTAACTTCTATATATTGGATACTTTTTTGATTTTAATGTTCTTATTCAACTCGACATTGAGTGTATGGAAACAAAAAGCATTAGTAAAAACAATGAAATCTTAAAAATAAATGGCATAAAAAGTGCATAACTTTTTTGTAACTTAAAGGTATGAATATAAGGAATAGTAAGAAAGAAATGAGCTCCAGGGAAATCAAAACAATCGCGGATAGTCGAAAAATTAAAATGTTATAGGACGAGTAAATCACATTAAATATGCAAAAGAAAATATAATAATGTAGTAAATATGATTTTCAAAAATGGAATAAAATAACACGTATTAGATACATACACTTTTATGGTCCACGGAGATATAAAAGTTGGTACTCCGGTAATAATACAACAAAAGACTTGGCTGAAAGTTCTACCCAAATGTAACACAAATAAACAACTTCACTACCAATATATACTTTTAATTAATTAATTAGTATCGAGTATAATATAATAGTATAATCTTATGTGTTTATAAAATACTTCTTTTTAATTTTTACATCGTCGACATTAATTTGAATGTTACCATGAATAGCTATGATATTTAAAATAAGAAATAATTGTATAGTTAACATGTATACCTAATAATCCAAGGATGGGGGGAAATTATTAAGTATAAACACTTAATTTCTGCGAGTGTTACACAGCTATACATGGCGATTTCCTGTTTTATCATTTATGATTTAACTTGCATTAATACAAATTACGAGTTTTTATGATATTTTTGTAACATGGTAAATAAGACGTGACCTATAAGATATCCAGAAAAAGCAGTTAAATCTTATAGATATGTTTATTGTATCTAGGATATAAAAGGATTTTATATTAATTTAAATAACTGCAAGGGCTCATTTTTAGTCAAAACTTTATTGCCTACTATTTACTAATAATTAACAAAAAATTATATTCACGCAATTAGTCGAATAATATGTCTTTTTTTTATTAGTAATGTTGGTGAATTCACGGGGAACTGAGTGTTTTACATATTACATAATATTGACGATGGGCGTTTAAATTTGATCATACATTATAATTAAGGTGTTTTGCAGAAGTAAAGTTCCTTTTAATTCAATAAAACCAATAGTTGGTCATGACCTAGATGCAAAGCAAGGCGTTTGTGGGTAGGAGAGGTTAAATACCTACAAACTCTCACTTACGTACAGCCATGTCGATGAGCATTTTATAATTTCGAAAAATTATCTGAGTGTAATCAGCTACTTTATATTTTATGTATTTAATCACTCTCCTCATGTATTCTCTAAGCCTATAATCATTTATTATCAAATTATTATTAGAACATACACAGTTCTGTAACTCGAATAACTCAATTTAAATACATCAATATTTTCAACGAAAAAATCGTCTAATAAACAGTTGTCTCTTAAAAAATTCACAGTAAAATCAGTCTACCACGTGTGCATTGTCCGAAAAAACTTCGTTTTAGCAGTCGTTTTCCATAGATTCGAATAGTGTTGATAATATAATTTTAAATCGTCATTTTTATTATTTCATCTAAGTGCTGCATGGGAGAGTTCACATGAATATGTCTATGGTCCCGCCTGAGGGACTGCTGGAAGAGTTGGTGATTTTGCTGTTTAAATGATAGTATATATATATATATATATATTATGTATTGTGAACGAAACGCTGTCAATGCTCTACGTATTATGTGATTCTTATACACATATATTTATATCATATATTGTAACGTGTCTTCGATGTGGTGGAGTTCATCATCCGGAATACCACGCGTGCACTGAGTTATATCCGTCGAAACTGCTAGTCGTTCGTGTTCGGAAGTTGTGACATGTGGTGAAAACTTTGATTCTATCAGTGTAACTTTTTGAACGCTCCAGGACGACGGACTGCGTCCACTTTTAAAAGTCTAAGGCCGAATATCGCTCATCCAACTATACATATTAGTTCCAATGTCCAAACCCGAAACACGATCGTAAGTAATATATTGTAAATTTTTCTATTGAAAATGTATTTATTTACCATTTAACTGTTTACTTGAGTATGTACATTTGTTCATCATATTATCAACTCAAGGTCGAATAGAATCTCAGTTACATATTATGTAATTAGATACGCGTCAATGTTAGAAAATTGTATTTTATGTCAATACATTTTTTTCTTGTGGATGTCTTAAATTTGTAGGTACTGTTAAAGATATAAGTCACAATGTCCATTTAAAAAAATACTGATAACATAATATATTATTGATGATAAAATAGTTACATTACTTAATTTGGGTATTTATCATGTACCTAACCTAGCGGCTAGTATAGATAAGTGTTAAGAAAATATAATCGTCCAATTATTGATTTAAATAATACTTCTAATCACAAATTGTTAGAACTATAAATTATAATAAATAACTAAAGTTTTATTTGCAATAGGTTCTTCCATAGGCCATAGGGCATAGACTATTCAATAAATTAATAAAAAATAAAATAAAAGTACCTAAGTAGTAGATTTTAATGCCCGAACTAAACGTAAATGATTTTTTTATAGATAAATGTACAGATACATGCATTACAAATAACGTTTTTATTTATAGCTGCATTCGTTTTTTATTGATTACGCAAAATTTTAGTAACATTAATTTTAGTGATAAGAGTAATAGAAGATTAGGGCATTAAAACTGCCTTCACGTATTGGCTGTATGTAAACTGCGACAAAAAATAAATTAACATTATAAAACCTGCGACAATTTACTTTATAAATATAATATATAATAAATAGATACTATGTACATACCGATACAATAACATATATATAATTGGTATATAGGTACACGCATCATATTATATACCTATGTGTTATTATGTAAATATATCATTTAATTAATATGTTATATTTGAAACAAATTTGTAAGGAAAATCCAAATTTATTTTTAAGTTAACACAATATAGTAAATATCGGCTCCTTCATAAGTACAAGATTATCACAAGTTAGGTTAGTACGTGCTGTGTCGCGTAATATTGTATTTAAAATGGAACTTACAAAAATGTTTAGCCAAAACGGTAAACAATTATTGGTACTAAACAATTTTAAATTGAAATATAATTCCAAAATAAGTGGTTATTCAACATGGATATGCTCAATGCTCAAATAAAACATGCAGAGCCAAATTGGTCTTAAACAACGAAAATATTACTCTACAAGAAAAATAATTTTTGATACATAATCTATACTTATACCATAATATATATATCTAATTAAATGATTAACGTATATGTGTTATAATATCTGTTATGTACATAGTATCTATATTTATCTATTTATTTATAAATAGTCGCAGTTTGCACAATGTATCTTATCAGTTTTGTCGCAGATTATATAATGTTAATTTTTTTTTGGCGCAGTTTATACATATCAGCTTTTAGAAAAGGTGTAATTTTGTCTCAGTTTACCATCTCCCCACGTATTATAGTTATACACTTGTAAAAAATAGATATGTAGGTAGAATATTGGACGGCCCGCGTATATGGACGCAACTACATAGAAAATGTACATTTTGCATAACTATAATCCTCGCGTTCTTAACTTTGGTGTTACAGTGTATTGACTATTCATCATACTGAAATTTAAGAACATTATTTGTGTTATAGCATGGTATTGAAATTGTTATGCAAGTTATAGGCATGTAAAATATAACAATTTAAAAATTTTCAAAATTTAAACAAAAATTAACGTACAAGCATGATATATGTTTTAACTGAATGTTTAATTGTAAATCAATTATTAATTCTAATATTAATATTAGCGATAATAACACAATATCGGTTCTAATGAATGAAAATTTTCTGATTATTGTGTGTGGGTCAAATAGAGTAAACAAATAGTACATTGAGATAATTTTAAATTATTTAAACGAAAATTACGTATAGGTACTTAAATATGTTTTAGATCAATATATTTCAGAATGTAATATTATTTTGAAACGCGTGTTGCAAAAACAGTATATCGACACCATGCAAACCTACACCCACATGTATACTTGGACGTTAGCACATACTATAGGTATCGAAGGCGAACGTCATTATGTCAATATTTTATTATATTTTATAATACACGTAAATGCACGTTTATTAAATGTTGAACAAAACGAGTGCGTTACGACCGATCGAAGAAAATATACTGACGATTTTTCGCACAGGTGTCAGCGCGGTGGACGATTAATACGTTTCCGCATACGTGTGTATTATAATATTATAGACGAGCGTGCGCGCGCGCGCGCGCGTGTGTGTTTGTGTATAAGTATAATGTAGGTACCTATATATAACAAAATATATTATGCGAACACGCTCGACCGTTTCCTTATACTCGACGCACGGGCCGGAAGACGTCCGAGGGCTGATGGTGGTGAAGGGATAACGTGGATAGGACGGGGTGCCAGGGACAGCGATAATATTGATTTACATTTGCAATATAGAACCACCACACAGAGTACTGGCGTGTACGAAACATCGAGACATCGAATATAAATGCATACACACACACACACACACACACACACACATACACACACATTTGTATATTTATTTGAAATAAACATGCATATGTATAGGTAATATGTATATATTATATAATATACATATGTATATTGTATATGTATATAAACGAGTAGATAGGTATGTAATCGTATAGCCCAGTATACTTCCGCGTTGCATTAACGACACACGATAATATATATATATATATATATATATATATACATAGGTAGTGTATTAGTGTTGTTTATTATTTATGTAGGTATAATAACCGTACAGGTACATACATACCTAATCTAACGTGTACTATTATTATTTTCAGTTGACCTGACGATTCGTCTATAGTGTCGTCATATACGATTATACATATACCTACTTGTTTTAATTATAAACATTTAATCTATGAGATGTATATTATATTGTATTAGATTTTTTTTTAGAGCAAATAACATATCCGTGAAAAGTACAAATCAATATCAAGTGTGTTTGACTCTATATTTATTTATTATGTTATGTACAAGACATGAGGTATTTAATCAATTACCTTGCCCTTACGTTTCTTCGATGTTTACACGATTGCTTGAAGTTCAAAAGTTATATTCAATATGCTAATAATTAACATTAATATTTATTAATGGGATCATAAGACGTAGTCCCCCCCGCCGCACCACAGTTAACAAACACTCGCGAGTTCTGACTACTGCAGCTGGTATAAGTTTAGTAAATATAATTCTGTCCTGCATGAATAATATAATACAAACATCTATAATAGAGTTAGATTTTAACAGCTGATTATCTCTTTTTCTACACATATGTGATATAGGCTCAGGCAAGTCTCATCATCTGGTGGTGTAACGCTGACTATTTTGTCGATAAGACATCAACAACTTTTACCTCTGATACTTAAATATACACATGGGATAATCAAAATATCATTAATCCCTTAATCGTAGGGTCATTAGTCATTAGTCATTGTTATGTTTCGTAAGAAATTCAACAAGCTAGATCTCATAGTTACACGTGCGTATATATTATACAAAACTGAGGACCATTTCAATATTAATAACATATTGAATATATAATACCGAATGTTCCATTTAACGTATAGGATAGTAAATACTCATAGTTTTAGAATACCCTATAAAGTTTTCGAAAATATTTCTTTTACACAATTTTAAGGTCCTAAAGAACGTTTTTGAAAAAAATTTATATTTTTTCTTTTTTTTTTAATGTTTCTAGTGTTTTTATTTTTTTTAATGGCAATATATATTTTTTTTACACTCGAAAGTAGAATATTTTTAGAGTATTTCGGCGTATAAAAGTTGAATGTTGGACGAGCAGCTTATGATTTATAAATATTTATTTTAAGTTATATAACTATTACTATAATAAACTACTTATACGATATTTTATTTTTATATAGATTGAAATACTTCAATTAATATTCTGGATTATAATATGAAATTTAAAATGCATGTTACCATTCAAAAAAGTAAAAACTTAAAATATTGTAAAATCGTAATTTTTTCCCCCAAAAAATGTTGGTTTGTAATGACTTAATATTGTTTAAAAGAAATATTGAAAAATGTTTTCTTAAATAATGAATGTTTTACGTTAAATGGATCACTCCATATAATATATGAAATGTATTTATTATGAATTCGGTGAAATAAAAAAAAAAAAAAAAATTTTCTGTGCAAATGTGCAACGTGTATTACCGTAAAACCGCAAGAATAAGAGCCGTGAATATTGATTTTAAAAGTCATATATACGAACGCTCATTATGCAACATGTTCAGGACGTATAATTATTTATAATTTATATATACTGGTGAAATTGACTACTTATATTACATCCATAATGTTTAAGAAGAAATTAAGTTTTATGATGTTTATTCATCGCTCGTCTAATAATAACAAACAGTAAATCCTGACATGACTTTATAATTTTGCGTATGAAAACAAAAACTGTAATTGATATTTTTAATTGAAGTAATTTTTTTCGTTTCTTGAGTAGAAAACACAAACAAATTATTTTAATGCTCTACGTTTGATATTTTATCTACCTTAAACTGTGTTTTGAAAATTGTTTATCCGAAAAACGAAATAATATTAATTATATTTACTAGGGCTATCTAAACCTATCCGTAATAATACGTATAAGTAATAGGTACATATTTAATAGTAAAGACAAAAACCGAAAATTCTTGTAATTTGATATTATAACATTGTATAATATATTGTTCTTGTGTGGTGTGTGTTTTTATTTTTATTTTTATGTACATCCAATTAACGGCTTATTTGTACTATATAATATAATATAAGTAATATAAAGTTCTTCTAAAGTTTTTAGTTGTAATGTATTTTATTCGCTGAGTGAACGAGGTATACTACTAAATAAACTCGTATGTTCTTAGAGTATAATATACTAAAAGTTTTCAGCCATGGCAGATTTACCACGGAAGTTGTTGTTGTTTTTTTATAAGAACGTTAAGAAATGTTTAACAATCCATGAATAGAAATGATATATATAAACACATTCAATTAATGCATCACAAATGGGTTTCATGTTACTAACAACTGTATAATATCTTGCAAGCAAATGTACAATATCTGTCATTATTTTGTTGTAAATTAATTCAAGAAAACATTAAAAAAAAAACCATTATTTTTTTAAACTTTTCTCCAAGAAAATCAATACAAAACATATGAATAAAAAGGAAATTATTAAGAAAACGAACCCCGTGGTGGTCGAACGAACACCCAATTACTATAATTCCGTTTTAATCGGAAATCTATTACTTTGAGACACGGACAGTGCCGGATATTGAAGTACAACGTTTTGTTTTTAATAATAGCATTCTCCGAATTGTATTATTGTACATTTGCTTGTTACGAAAGAAATCTGGAAAAATTCACAAATTACAACATTTCCATATTGCAATTGAATCTAAAAAATATTATTTTCGAATTTTATTCAATAAAAAAGTACCAAGTTAATAATATAAACGAATTTTTTTTTTACTAACTTTATAATAAATTACCAATTCATATAATATACATAATAATATACAATAATACAATCATACTTTTTTTTTATAATATGCCTGTTAAATTGGTTTGTTTCAAGTTTTATTAGTAAAAGTTTTATTTGTAATATTATAATCAAATTTTAATTATTTACGCAGTATATTTACTATCTATCAATTATTAATGAAATAGCTAGGTATATAGTGATTATAAAAGATAAGAAGATAATGGAGATACCTATAACCATTACCAGCACAACCTATTGGAACTGATAGATCAATTGCTCATAATATTCATTTAATTAGCACAGTTTGACTGTTCATTGTATAATAATATATTAAATTAAGTTGCACTAATGATACATATTATTATGTGTTTTTAAATGTTTTTGTTAGTTTATTTTATATTATATATAATTTTATATTTTGGTTACTGTAATAATATATTGTCTGCGCGTATATATCTCTATACAGTCATATATTAATTACAGAATGCATATTTGCAGACGGTTATGTAAACAAAAATATTTCATACAGAACCGCTTCAGTGCTTAGTATAAATATAATATTCGTATAATTCTCGAATTGTTTTAGGAACATGTTTTGCAGTTTATATTATACACTTGTATCAGCACGTGAATAAATCACATACATGCATGTACGTTTGTATGAAAAATTACTGTGGGGTTAAAGTCACGGAAATCTAACATTTTCTGTAGTGTGAGGAAGGTTAATTGGACGCTATACTATGTTATTATTGTTACATATATATACATATATTTATATATAACATTCTAAATTATCGTGACCCATGATTTTTAATAATTTTTAGCCGAGTAATTTTAAAATGGGCTAATATGGTTGTGGTACCTGTAGTATATTGTATATATAATAGTGTATCGTGATATTTATTCGATACACGCGTGTGCGGAAAAATGGTTTGAGTAAATTGGTTTTCGTTAAATTAACTAATTTATTTATTGTACCTATACAAGGTACATCGATTTTATACGTATATTACGCATTCAATATATTATTACTGTGTCCGCTATGTAAGAACTCCACATAAATTGCACGTTCTACAAGATGAAATTACTGCCGTTTTCCAGGGACGTGTTTGATCCAATTAGTAATCGGAGTAGTTTAATTTTTCTGTTTCGCCTGTATACTTTTAAGCAACGTGGACATTTTGGTTCCAGCCGGTTCAATGCCAACTTCAATCATAATATCTAATCGTCGTAGTCGACGTCACGCCGAACCCTTTTGCAGTATACGTAATATAGTTGCGAGTGATGTGCCTGGCTCACGCGCGTAATACGTGTACGGCGGATGGGCTGTGTAACAGAATGATATAATAACAGTTTACAATAGAACATTTAACATTATAAACACCATGCAAATACATGTTTATTACAGTGGTACGGTTCGTATTGAGCAAACAGTTTACAAGTCATAAACACAAAAATATATCGTGCTCAAAGCGGAGAACGTTTCAACGATAATATTGTGTGCATATCGAACACGAATAGGCACGCACACATACACACACGCGTGCTCGTTTATTTTTCATATTACCTATTTATTATTATTGCGTAATATTATAATCACACATTTGAACTTTATTATAGTGTATACCTTACCTAATATTTTACTGCTCTTTTCGTTGTTTATGATGAATTCAAATCCTAACCACAACAACACATTAACCTGCATAGGTATATGAAAGCACGCTTGGAATCAAAGAGTTCTATGTAAAAATATCAGCATTGTTCAGTTGAGTGTTTTTATGCTTTAAAAATTAAAAAAATGTACTTCCACCAAAGCGATATTTAAATTGTTAGCATCAAAAAATCCTCAAAGTTCCATTCCATCAATTTAATTTTAGGTATTACAAAAAAAAAAATGCTTTTAAGTACTCAAAATATTAAATAACTTTAAAATTCCGAGTCTGGAAATAAAAGGTTGTACCAACTACCAATAGCACTTTTTGTTTCAATTTTCTCTTTTAAAAAACAAAACGTTCAATCGATTATAAAATATTGATTCCAAATTAATTAATTATTTGTACTTTTAACAGATATTTCAAACATTATTATCAGTGTTACCCACCTATAAAATAAAAAAAAAACTATTTACGTACATATTTAATATATTGTAAATATAAATGAAAATATATTTTCTAATATTTCAACCATTTTGGTTTTTTTTTCTATATTGGCAGGCATTTCACGCGTGAACGTGAAGTGTGCCAAAAATAACAAATACTGTGATGCACGAAACTTATTATATAATTGCATACACTTATATTACCGAGAACACTTTGTTTTCCAATACTATTTGTTTTATTAAATATAATTTTTTATTTTAACTATAAATTGAAAATAAAATTGTTTATTCATGTATCTAATAATATAGTGTTTGATTTTAACTGTATATCATATTGTCATATAAAACCTTTTATTTCTGCTAACTTCTTAAATATATAATAAAATAAATCAATTCAAAGACAACAGATGGAAAAAAATAATCGTTAAACAAATCGCTATTTTTGAAATGTTTTGATATACCCTTATTATATTTCAAACTCGTGAGCCGAAAAATTGTATATCTTATCTTGTGTTCCTATATTATACCTTATATAAATATTTTATTCTTATAATCATTGATATCGAACAAATCATATATATTATATTATTATGTACCTTTCTTATTCGTCAAACATTTTTCACGCTCTGCGAGTTCTTTGTGCAATACACTTCATTACGCACCATATAATACGAGCAACTCCAATATTAATGTGACGAATGAAATGATGCTGCTTGTATCTGTAATGAACTGACGGTAAAATATCTGTAGATCCCTTTATCTCAGGTAAATAGCCTCGTTACAGTTTAAAAACTTTTATGAAATATTAACATCATAAATTCATACTCTGGACAATTTCCGAAATCTCAATTGTGGAATACAACAACCAATAAAATAATAATAATATGCGTATTACTATTTTGTATTTGATATGCACTCACCACCCTTTAAAAGTCAAACTTTGACTTAATTCATCATTTAGCTCGAGGATCATTTGTAAATACAGATGTAGGTATGACAACACAGGTATTTAACACATTTTATATAACTAAAACATGCACTGATCCATCGAGTTATACATTTTTTTGTGGGGACTTTGAATCTTAAGTCAATGTATATCAATACTCGTGTCACATTTAGACGTTCTTACTCTCATGTATTTTTATATTGTTTGTCGTAGACCACTGTCAACATTTCTACGACACTGCCCAAAACATCAGTGTGTGCTCTTAAAAATTTTCAATCACCATTACCGAGAGTGTAATGATTACATAAATCCATATTATAATATATGTATAATAATTTTTGTTTTTAAAGCATTCCGTGTTATACATACACCATAAATTCGGCAGACGGTTTAAAATAATTTCGTTTCACGAATGCGTATGTATAGGCACACGCTTTTCGCCGTCCCTTTGATGTCGGGCGCCTCGCTGGGTTCGAGTCAAGTTCGACGACCTGATTTGTCCCGTCGCTTCTAATCTTATGCGCCTAAAGTACACACAAGCTCACACATATGTATATATATATATATATATATATATTATATCTAATATATGCGTATAGGTACTGACGGTTTTCAACGTCTAGGCGTGTCTGCGTTTGATGGCGAAGGACAGTAGTTGAAACTTTTGAACTTTAGGCGAGAAATAGGGGAACAACTAAAACACATCGCCGTGACGTGGGCCGAGAAAACTGTACTATATTATATACGCAAGGCGTACCTATCTAGAGAATGTATAATCGATCACTAACCGTTTTAGAATCACACCGTGTATAACTATATGTACTTATATATTGTGCATCGCCTTTTGTTTATTCGTTCGATCATCTATCATTATTATCAAACAAGTGTACGCTAATCCATATACAAACGCATATGACGAATTTATTCTGCTGAGTGATGCGTGCGGGCATGTACCGTAAGTATCTTGGTCGTCATTCCTATAGATGCCGAAACAAATAATAGAGCGCACAAAAACCATGAACGAACGCTGGAGATATGATATAAGACAGGAATAATTTACCAGTTATATTCTAGAAAAGCCGTGTGATGGTGGAGACGACGGTCTCAATATCATATGTAAGTAACTATGGACGTTTTTTTTTCTAAATCACGGCGAATTAGATTATTCGATTAGAAAATTATTGATTGTAGTTTACAAGAACAACAATTATATTTTTCATATACAGAACAATACGTAATTGTAAAAGATTAACGGCTTAAACGACTTGATTGGCATTAGTTTTTCATTTTTATTGATGTCTAATAAAATTGCATTGAATTTTATAACATTTTTCGATTCAAAAATTAAAGTCGTTGTTTAAAATCGTATATATTTATGTGAATGCATTATTATTAATACCTACGCTATATACGTACCAATATGTTAACACCTAAACTACGTGTTCACTGAAATATATATAATATGTTTGTTATAGGCATTATAGCCTAGTCAAATTATAAAATCATTCATTGTACATATAATAGACGCGGTATAATTATAGTTGTCCAACAGCCGCTATTGTGTAAAATTTCAAATAACAATGTTCGAATTTGGAAAAATGTGTTCTTTGATCGGATTTTGTGCACAACCTACGGTAATAATTAATAAACACACTGAAACACGGTTATTGTCTGTAGAGGGTATGTTTAGGTACCTACAAGCATTTGGATGTTTTTATGAATGACTGGTATGAAGTCGGTATGAAAGTATCAAACGAGTGAGTCGAACATATTTTGATTTTGGACAAAAATAACAGACATTTCAATGTTAATTTTTACGTTTTAATTCTATAATTTTCTAAGTTGTTGCGATTTATGATTTTTTTTTTTTATAATTGTTCACTTTAGATTTAAATTTAAATTTAGTAATACATCATTAAAAAAAAAAAAATCTTTCGTGTATGAATTGTCGCCTATATTTATAAAAAAATATTTTTGTATTTATTATTACTGCTATAAGTTATTTGTTTTTCTAATAGTTATACGGTAGATTGAATTAATTTTTTTCAGCAACGAATCGCATATTATATTAAAAATCACAAGCCTTAATGAATGTATAAGACAACATAGACGTACTATAGAACAGTATTACTATTAACTATATTGTAATCGCATTGTGTGATATTGAATCACTATTAATCTTTTGGGCTTCAAGCCCGTAAATAAATAAATAGGTTTGTCAAAACAATAAATTTAAATTAACTTAAATATTTTGAAAATATCATTGTGTAATGTATATAATACACAAAAATATGTTTTGGAGTAAAATGTATCGGTAAATAATATTTTTTGAATTAAAACTTAATAACTAATTGTTATTATTTATTTGTTTTGTTAAAATGTTCAATTTCGACAAAATTTGAACTTAAAATGTATGTGTATTTTTGAGATTTTAAGTTTGTTTAAAAAAACCTTATGAAGATCTTATAATTCATTTTTAAACTTTAGTTATTGAAATTAAAAAATCCATAGATTTTTAATTAATAAATAAACTACATATTTCAGTTTTTTAAATTTCAAGATAATACTGCTCATAATATATTTATAAATATTTGTTTAAAAATTTGAGTTTTTTACAGTTGTTTAATTTAAAATTACAGTAGAAATTCACTTTTTTTAATTTAATTTTTGGTTTATTTAATTAAAAAAAAAAAGAACTAGGATTAATTTAATGTACTACAAAGTTCTTCGAAATTTTAGTGACGTCATTTAATAGTATTGATGATTTTACTCATTAGTCATAACTGTGTTTGATAAAAATCTTTTCCCTGCGGAATACGATTGATCGTTTGAGTTTACCGAATGTTCAAATGTCCATCATCCCATTTTTTTTTTTTAGTTAAACTATATACGTAGGTATGTTTTATTGCAATATTTTTTTGATGATCCATCGAGGTAAATATTGGTTGTACTCGTAGTAGTTCCGCATGTCAAATTCTATGTATTTGTACATAATAATATTAGGGATGCTCGTGTTATTCGGGCAGTATTTTTATTATATATATATTTTTTATTTTATTTTTTTGTCTACAGATTGTGAAATATTAATGGACAATTATTTTAAGCTATGATGTATAGAATATAGATAAAAGTAAATTACAAGCATTATTGAATTTATTATTTATTATTTTCTATAATTTTATCCAAAACATTCTTTGAAAAATTTAACAAAATAATATTAAGTTTAATAAGAAAAATAATATATAAGATAAAAAATAATGCATTCATGTGTTAAATCAAATTAATTAAGTAATTGATTGTTTGAATTAAATATTACAATTTAAAAATATCAAGAACATTTTGAAGGATATATATCTTTTTCAGTTGAGGATAAAATATGTGTAATAGGTATTATATTTGGGTTTGGGAACATTATTTACCGCGGAATTAAATATTAAGATAAGCACAATGCTCAGTGTACATTATTATTACCCGTGATAGGTTTATCTGAAATTTGATTTCAGTTTAACTTTATTGGTTTTGTATTCTTTTTTTACTTTTTTTATTTCGAACTTATCCAAACGAAAATAAGACTTAATTATTCATATTAAATATTCTTTTATAATATAATAATATTTTGCAGTGAAACATAAAATCGCATATTTTAAAATATGTAAGTATAGACAATTTAACTAGGTAAAGAAGGGTGATATTCAATTATGGTAAGACTTGAGAGATCGAATTAAGCTATCAATTTATTCCAGTTTGCTATCCAGAAAAGTATTAAAAACATAAAACTAAAATATCGTACTTGCATTAAAATTAATAGTCACACCATATGGCTTTAAGGTCATGCGTACTAGGGTACATTTACCAAGCTCTGAATCGATAATTTTCAATTTTGATTTTCGTGTGGCGTGTATAATTAGATCACAACGAAGTGCGATTGAATGTCAATCTCGTTTTTGAATCAAATAATCTCTGTTGCTAAATTTTCACGCAATACAATTTATCGTTGGATTAGTATAAAGGAACCTGTAAAATGTGCGACTGAAGTACTTTGTTAGGATAGTTAACTACACACTAATGTCAAGTTATTATTCAGTAATTATAAATCATTATAATGCTGGTACACGTATATTAATATTATTTCTAAAAAAAACCATTAATCCTTTAAGATAATGTCGTACACACGTGTTGTCTTTGTCTTATAAACACGTAACAAGAAAATCAACGTATAAATTTATTATTACAGTTAGTTTATTCATAGTTAATATAACGAGTAATTAGTAGGTATTTAAATATTTTTCGTTTAAATTCATATTAATCAATTAAAAATAAAAATAAGAAAAACTCATCTCTCGGACAAAGTTTAATTTATTATACTTACAAATTCTATTGTAAGTAGATGTATTCTAATATTATGGTACGCACATATTAGACATATGAGAGCACCACGTCTTCTTAATGTTAGTAACTCTTGTTGAAATGTTCTTCCGTTATGGTCAAAAACTATGATGATAAAGGCAAATACACATCGGTGTGAAAAAAAGCTATTTAGGGTTCTCTGAGATTGGTATAGATATCAAAAACCTACTGTATAATTTATTCAGGAACACTAGCTCTCAAATCAGTTTTCAATACATTTTAGCGTTCATTGTAATAAAATTTAATTTTGCACATTTCTTTACACACATCAAGTACAAATGAGTACATAATACGTAACTATTATTCGATTGCGGAAGCGAATAAAAACTTATTAAGTCCTCGGCCGTCTCGTGATGCAAAATAGCGCGTTCAAAATATTATAAAATAGGTAACTGTCAGATTAGGACTTAGCATTTTTTTTTTTTTTTATCATATCACCTATATATTAGTGTCTTCTAATCGGTCGTCGGGTTTTTACCAAAATCGTAACGGGTTGCAGGGGTTGACTAAAATAATGATATATTACGTATGTATATAGAGTGCACTGCAACAGCGGGGGTTGCTGTTTGTGGTGGAGGATGGCGTTTTGCGGCAATGAGGTGGTATTTGTGGTGGTGGGGAGGTTTTAGGAGAAAGGGGGTGGTGGGTTTTCGAAGGGACGGGCTGGCGGCGCGACGGCGTATAAGTGCGCCGCCGTCGCGCCGCGCGCGTTCCTTTGAGCGACTACACACACTACCACTATCCGCGCGTACGCACACCACCGGCCGACCGAGTCCATCTTGTCCATGCCATTCAGTCGCACAACTGTTGCTCGACCGACCACGCTGTTCGCGCCCCTCCCCCGCAGCAT
Source organism: Rhopalosiphum padi (assembly GCF_020882245.1). Classification (NCBI taxonomy): domain Eukaryota; kingdom Metazoa; phylum Arthropoda; class Insecta; order Hemiptera; family Aphididae; genus Rhopalosiphum; species Rhopalosiphum padi. The sequence goes on along the minus strand of NC_083598.1, from coordinate 66,501,472 downwards.
ACGATCGCTAAAGTCGTACTAAACGATCTCGTCAGAGTGAAAATCTTATCGCCCGCGAATTATATAATTTAAAATAAAATCTCTAGTACTCGCCGACGCTCTTCTTCGTTTTCATTGTGTTCGAATTCTACTTCTCTTCGTTCGTCATCTCGCTGCAGCCGTCGGGTTCGCGTGGTCTTTTCTACGCGAGTGCGCGAGTTTACCAGTGCGCAACTTGTTCGTAAATATTTTTTTATATTATAAATCACGCGCAAGACGGACCTCATCAACATAATTCTATGACGCCACGATGATGCGATCGGTGACCGATGAGACGACCTCCGAAGCTACAACGATGACTCCGACCGCGGTTGTTTTCGCCGTGTACGCGAACCGGATAATGCCGAATTCTTACTGAACCCGACGTGACGTCTGATTGCTCACCACGACTCACACACATTCGTTGTTGTTATTGGTATATTATAATATTTTTTGACCGGCACGCAGTGTTGTCGATGTGTAGATGTTACGTCACGACGGCTCGATCGCGATACTTTCCCTTTGACTACGTTTTACTGTACAACGTAGTGGATTATTATTATTATTATTACCATGTTCTCTGATACAACCCTTATCGTATCATACCAGACAACAACAATATTATCGATTCGGTAGTATGTAGTATCATAGATAAAAAATTCGTAATGTGCACATATTATTAAACTAGGTACCTAGGTATTGCACACGACGTGGTGACAAAGTCAAATTTTGCTTAGACATTACTCGTAGTATACTCTAATGCATATAGATAATAATGTAACGTTCTCGAGTACTCATACACTTAAGCGTATATGCCTTTAACGCGATAATAATTATTAGATAGGTATACTTAATAGCGAGATGCACTATGTCCAAGTTCTTCGACAGCGCTCTTCTCGTAAGTTATCGTTATTATTATTCATCGGTCTATTAATATTCGATTAGTAGTTTTTTTTTCAATTACCCAGACAAAATTTTTTGTCGTCTAAACGTTATATACACCTAGTTAAAGTTTTTTTTAAATTCCTGAAAATGTATGTGTTTATAACAGTTTACGGGTTTTTGTGGTATATCGATATGACACTCTTTCGTGCCTTTTCTTCGGTACTAATATACATTCAAAATCGACACATTTTTTGCCATACAAATTAACTTAACAACGGTAGATTTAGTTATAAATTTGACGTATTATCGTGAATAATGCACATATACAGCTGATAATATTTAAGTTGTAAATGAAAATACAATTGTTAATATTCACTGTAGCTGACTAATCGTGCAGCGATAACGATGTGGTTTAGTATTATGACAATGAAAACATTTTCATAATGAACTATTATATGTAACGCAGAATAAGTATAATGCAGAATATAATATGGCCACGTAAAAAGTAAAAACTGTTTAAATATTTTTCACCGCATTTTTATTTAAAGTTAATTATTCAATTAAAAAAAATATTCATTTGTATTCAACTCATTTACGTTATTATTAATTATCATGGACACTTAGATTATTACTAACTCCTTTACGTGCTAATATTTTCATACATTGTTACCAAGTTTCCTAATAATTATTAAATGTAATTACCATAAATTCTAGAATTTGATATTTAATACTCGTGTAAGAAGTCATTTTACTTCATTGAGTACTTTCCAATACCTATTTATAATTATATTGAACATTTTTCACTGCTCTGAAGTCATCGTAATATTACTAAATAAATTTCAAAAATAAAAACATCCTTATCACTACAACTGCTCCTTTAGAAAAATAAAATTTGGTACTATATTAAAATATACCGTATTATATATAGTGACATAATATAATGTAACGTAATTCTTCAGAGTGATTTTTTTATTTAAAAATATTCATTTTCTTGGTTGTTATTTTGTAATGCATACAGTATGTAGGAATATTATGATAATATTACATTTCTAACAACGACTATAATATATTTTAATTTTGTTCTTTAATTCCTACTAAATATTATTGACAGGTAAAACCATATAGACGCACTAATACACAACGCCCTAAAATATTTATTTAATAAAATTAAGTGTTATTAGTAATTATTTCGACATTTAAATTAATAAATTAGGTAAGTAAAAATATCATAGATGATTGTGATTATATTTTATATTATATTTGTCCCTGAATCGAATAAAATATAATAATGAGTGATGATTTTTATAAATTTTTCGAGATTCATTAATAATATATTTAAGATTTATTTTTTTTTTGAACTGATTTTTTTTATCTTATGCAGTATGTAAAATTGCACGCCTTTGTGTTTTGCTAGTTAAAAAATACCTTATAATAATAAATAGTATATTATTTTATTGGTGCAACTAGTCGGTTGACTGCCCTTTAGTTTTTGACTGATTCAATTGTTTTTCAGTATGATATTAAATATAAAGTTTTAATCACATTATTCAATTCTAACCAACTATTATAAATGATTAAACGATTATTAATGATGTAAAATGTAAACTAAATGGACTGTTTATTATGTCGTGACAATATGTTGATTTGTGTACTTTCGGTTAGTATAAAATAAAATATACATATTACACGCGTTATATTTTCCCTAGAATTTATTGTAATACTGCTTGCAAAACTGAATATGCAATATAATCGCACAAATTAAATTGTTTCACCGTTGATATCGAATCTCGTGTTATCGAAACCAACGTTTTTAACGTTTCAAAGATTTTTCAAAGTAGTTTATGTTCTATTCTTAGTTACATAAAAAATATTCCGTAACCCTTTTACCTTCCAATTTGGTGAAAAATGTATTAAGTAACTATCTAACTACTTTATGTTATGTACAATTTAGAAATATAAACGTGTATGATTCAATAATAATAATTTATTTCTTATTATTTAAATAATAAACGTAGTGTACTCGTTGTGCTGATCGCATCATCCGATCAACTGAATTATTATATTATCCCAATCATTATAATATAATTAATAATTAAACAATGAAAAAAATAACATAAAATGTAAAGCTTATATATTTTTAATTTTGAAACCAATATGTAGTTTATAATGGAGGGTATTATTATGATTACATTATTGGAGTGAAGAAAATTAATATAATATGAAAAATTTGAACAGAGAGAAAAAAAAGTATTTTAAATTTAGGCTTATGTGAGAAATAATTATTACAATATAATTAATTAATAATATTATATATAATTAAATAACAATTTTATATACAATTCATTGTTTCTTAATTTTAATGTAATTAGTATAATATAATATAATATTTACAACTAAAACTTATTTAAATATAATTTTATTTGAGTTCCTTTATTCACTAAATATAAGTTAAATATGTTTTATCTTTATCGTGATAACGTTGTATAAATTATCTATGCATGTACAACGAATTTATACATTTTTGTTTTTTCTAAAAATTTGTTATTTTTTTAATTTTGTTACTGTGATACGAAAATAGTTATAGAATAATTAGACAAATATTACTCAAAATATTAACCAGCCTACAGCATATTTAAATGTGTGTTCTAGGTTTAGGAGAACATTATTCATAAATATCTAATGAAGACCGGGCTATTTATTACCGGCCTATGGTACCTCAGAAGTTCTCTGGTTTTCTTCAGTGTAATTAATGTTTCAGAGCGTCACATTAATCGACCCTGCTCAACTTAGCATCCATTTGATTCTATCATTTACCCAAAATAAATGTCATTTTAGATGCACTTGAAATTTTCAACTAAGAATATCGTACTTAAATCTTAGGTACAGAATATTATTTAATTTATTGATAACGTCTGAATTATAAAATTACTGTATTTATTTGCCTATTGTATGTTAAGAAATACTGTGAATAATATTTTTTATTAAAATTATTATAATTTAATATCAACAATTTATTATAACTATGCCTGAATGAAACCGATTTAATATAGTATAATTATTAATAAAATTAGAGAATTATAGTTTTAAAGGTTACTTTATTATCATTCGTTGTATACATACACTATAAAACATTCAATTGCATTTATGTATGGTTTTATTTGGAGTGTATTTAAGCTTTTATGTTTATACTCAAAATAATGAAGTATCTCTAGTGCCATTTTTATAAGTGTATAATCCCTATTTGCACCTAGGTACACAAAAAGAACAAAAAAAAAACCATTTAAATTATTTAGAGTTAATATATATATATATATATATATTGTAAGAATTTAATTTATTAATCCATTCATTTTTCCAGTTCAAGGGTAAATATTATTATAATTTAAAATTAAATACACAAAACTCATACTAATTTTTAATGTTTGTTTAAACCTTATAGAAGAATAAATGCAATAAACGCTTAGCATTTTTAATTACATATCGTTAGATATGTTGTAGGTATTTAAAATATATTTTTGTTTCCAATTTTTCTTATGATGTACATTGAAGACTTTTAAAACGGTATATTTTAAATATTTCCTTAAATATGTAAAAATTATTTTACTATTCAAATATATCTTTAATATTAAGTATATAACAACTTAATTGTCTCGTGTACATTATGATAAATATTATGTATTGTTTGTGAACAATGTATAAACGATATTGTGTAAAATACATTAACAAAGAAAGAGACTGATTTTTAAAATTATGTTAGAATATACCATTAGAACCTTTCTTTAAATCATTGTACGGATTTCTCATATTTATATTTTATCTCGCTTATTTATTTTCTCATTTTCTACTAGTACTTTAATAAATTAATCATTATATAAAAATATCATTTTATCCAGATATCCATTAAAAACAATAATAATAAACAAACTTTTTCTTGTATCTATAGAATCTTATTTTAATACATATAAAATCAAGCTTCTGCAGAATTTATTATATTAATAAAATTTCAAATATACATACCTATATATTATAAACTAAATGTTTTATACGAGTATGTATAAATCATTTAAGAATACACGAACAAAAATAATATTGATACTTAAAAACATAAATACATACAACAATTCAAATAATTATTATAATAAGAATATTATAGCAAAAAGGAATTCTTATAATTATAAGTTAAAATAATGTGCGTTCATTAAAATTCTTGAAAATTAATCCACCTTTATTTAAATTTTAATTGTGCATTGAATCATATTTGTGGATAATAAATAATAATAAAAAATAAGTAAATAGATCAGTATTAGTCTGAATTATTTAACCATTACAACTTTCAGAAAGACAAACAAATTTTTTTACGTGCAAAATTGTAGTTATATTATATTAAACATGTTGTAAATAATTTTTTTGTGCATCTGAATACAACTGTGAAAGGATGAAAACTAAAATAGATAGTATGATATGAAATAAGTCTTATATGTCAACACATATTTTGATGAACACGCTTCAAATTTAGATAATATAAAAAACAATATATATATATATATATTATATAGGCATTGATATGTGTTAATACTTAATGATATATATATTAAGAAGCGTCTAGCCTTAGATACTTTAGAAGTTATTTGAAGTTTTCCATTTATAGAAATACATAAATTTAATTTATAAACAAAGCATAATCGATATGATTTAAATATAGAAGATATTAGTGTTGTGTAGAATATTATTAAATATAAAAATTAATATAGTAATAAATAACTAACAGAAATTAAAAAAGAAAACTATGGCTGTAGTACATATGTTTAAAAAAATGGTTAATAGAAATAATAACTAATTACTAATTTAATATTTGCCTTAAAACCGTTTTAAGACAACATAAATGCTTTAAATTATTTTTTTAGAACTTATTTCTGATATCTTTAATTTTACTTCAAAGTTTAATATAAATCATGTATAAAATTAATTACACTACTAAACTTTATTATTAACAGATTTATCAAATAAATAATTTTCAGTGTATTTCGTATGTATTTTTTACTTGACTATTAAGCAACACACTATGATTGGCTTTTATTTTAATAATACATTTTAAGTAATATTATATTAATCAAACATATAAATTAATAATATAAAAGTAAATTCATATATTTTTTATTTCCAATAATAATATGTTTCGTACCTTTACTAGTTTTTAAATTGCGAGTAATCATATTGATGATAAATAACGGAACGTTTATTAATTTTGGTCATTGTGTATTTTTAACAATTAAAAACATAAAAGTTCAAACAATGTCTATTGAATATTCAGCGTGTACTTGTGATAGTCATAACCATGGGCCATATTTTATTTATTTAAAGCGTTATTCAGCTTAACCAGTGCTACGCGATAGCAACACTAAATGAAAACAAAATTGAAAAAGATAAAAAAAAAAACTTTTGACTCAACATATAACTATAATGGCCTTTGTCAGTGTTTCGAGTTTTCTTTGAAATATAATTTCTTAAAGGTATAAAAAAATCTCTTTCGGGGAACGTATTATTATTATTTTTTTTTTTTGAGATATCATAAAGCTGTAATAAAACGTTTTATTAGTTAAAATATTGATGGACTCCATATTATTATTCACTTAGATAGAAAAGTAGAAGTGAAATGAGCTAGTTGTATATACATAAATTCAACACAGCCATAGTTAGGTCTTAGTTATATTTTATATAGATAATGTAAAAAGATATCTCAAACAATTTACATAATCAAATAATCTATGTATTTTTGAATTCCAAGATCAAATCTATAGTTGGAATTTGTTAATTTTACGGTAATCAGCGGGTTTTAATAAATATATTCAAATATAATATGCGTTTTCAGATAACTGAATCTATCGAAAAGTATAATAATATATAGGTAAATATAAGATAGTATATAGTTTTCCTTTTTACTGGCCAATCCAGTATAGTAAGACCACTATATTTATTAAAAAATTATTTAAATCAAGATACTCGTATTGTATAATGGTTATTAGTGAGTAGTAACGTTGTTATTACTTTGTATACGAATAGCAATTATGTAATACTATAATGAGAATTAAAGGAACAATATCAACAATTCCCTTTTCAGCTATTATGATGCAGGGAAATTAAATAGATTATTAAGTCGTTATGTTAAAATTGTAATATTGTACTGTTATAATATGGCTGTCAGAATACGGTGATTTATTATAGCTTTTGAAGTTTATGGTTCGCACAATGAATGTTAAGTACCCATGGTTTCGACTGCTTCAATTATTATTATTTTTTATTATTATAATAGTTGTGATTTTAACCTAACTTGAAAGAAACCCTAGAATAAAATAGATATACTTCGATATTGTATTGAATAAAATATAAAATAAATATCACATTTATCAACCAATAAACTAGTTACGATTTTAAAAATATAATTCTTTTTTTTTTTTAAATTTACTGGCTTTCTTTAAATTAAATTTCAAATTTTAATTTAATTAAATAAGCCGGATATAAATCGACTTTGTTTAATTAACGCGGTATATATTGACATCTGACAGAAGCAGTTTATTTATAGTTATTTGCTCATTAAAATTATTTTGCGTGAATATAAATACGTATATAATGTTAACTATGTATTAAACACGCTTTCCTAAATCTATATCCTACAACAAGTACTATTCCAAAATCAATGATTTGACTAAAATAAAATATTTTCAGTCAATAAAAATTATATTTCAAGTGTGTACAGAATATAATTACGTAGTTAGTGTTTATACAATAATTCTATATTCAGATAATTAAATTTTAAATTACAATTTTAATTAATTTACTTAAAAAATATTTACAATATGTATATTGTATACATTATTAATACAATAAGAACATTTTATAAAAGTATTGTATAGACATATAAGCTTAATAAAAGGGAGTGTCCAGCGACATCACTGGATTTAATTATTTATAAAAAATATATTCCTAACATATTAATTAGGTGCATCGAAATGTATATTATGTATGACTCCTACTATTATAGTTAGAAATAATAAACGTTTATAAGTCCATTAATAATTATTTAAAGCACACGCACTTGTTGTTTGTCAAAATATTCACATTGGAAATAATCCACCGTTCTGTGGCTTATTTGGACCGAGAGTAATTTGAATACTTGGTAATATTTAACAGTTTGATTTGTCTATACGGCCTAGGTCACACACGCCGAATTCCATTCCGGAAATATTCTATTAAACTAGCTCCCACGCGCATAATGCAGTTAAACGTTCCTGAACATTTTTCTTCGGTTGAATATTTGAAAGTGGTCAGCAAAATTATTGTTACCGGAGTACAAATTTCATCCACTCTATATGTGATATGGGACACCGATTTAATATCGACACTCGAAATGTTCTGAATTTAACACGAACATAGACTATGACACTGATATCATATTCATGTTGTATATTATCTAACAGGATCATAAATCAATACAGTTTCGACCAGCCACAATAAAAAATATGGTGAAGTGAATGTTACGTAAAGTTACTTGTCCGTCCACCTTCGTAGATATTATTTTCATAGTAATGGTACCGTAAACGTGTAGAACTATGTATGAAAAGTGTACATTATGAATCGGAAACCCTTTTTCCAACCAATGTTATATACCAGTAAAAGTTGTACAGTATAAACGTGTTGTCAAAAAACAAAAAAAAAGGAAATCGTATCGGGCCGGCCGGCCGGCGTACCCCGATAGCAAACCGATAGGTGAAAGATTATTAGTTAATTAGATTTAGTTAAGTCAAGTCATCGTTAAGTTATAAATAAGGGAACAAAAACAATGTAAATAGTTAAAATCGAATAAAAATAAAAAAAATATTAAATAAATAGTAAGTCATTATTTTTTTATAAACGTATTCTTTTTTAGAGAATAATATTATAATAATAATAGCTCTTTAGTTAGTAACGGTTTATGAAATCACACTTTTGTAGCTTCTAAATCATAAATTCAAGAAATATTTATTTGACGATTTCTAACTAATAGCCATTACGTACAGTGTGCTTACTCAGAAAATTATTTAATTAATTTTTAATGTGTAAAATAAATATCTTTTTAACACGTTAATGTTCACCTTTGGATACCAGTTAGGTATACACAATATTTCGGTTTGCGGTCGTGGTATACCGGAGCGAGACTGACATCATATAGTATGTTGAGGGTAACGTATAGTTGTTGGCGACAGGTTGTTTGACGAAGAATAGACTAATAACTGCATTTGCGACGCGTGTCCCGGAGACCGCGTGGACACATCCATGGTCGTACTCTGACGATTTCGCAGTGGCGACTCGCACCTCGGCCGCCGCCACCGCCACCGATACTGAAGTCGACATGACGTCGCGCCACGCTTTCCGCGGATCGTGAGTGTGCCGGCTGGCGTACCGAGCTCGGAAAGCCATGTGCACGGCGGCCACCGGATGTTGGCGTGGCCGTTTTGTGTCGACATGAACCGCGCCGAAGAGGTTCAGCTGTTTCGCAAGTCCAGGGAAGTCTCGCTGAGAAGCAACGGCAGTGGAACAGGCAACGGCGGGGCGAGCGGGTCGCCCGTCATCGACAGGATCGCGTCCACTGAACTGAAACAGCAACAGCAACAGCAGCAACAGCAACGGCCGCGCCTCGGATGTGCGGGCGGCAACGTCGGCGGAGCCTGCGGTGGTGGCGGCGGCGGCGGCGGCCAACCGGAAGGGGACTGCGGCACCAACGACGAGCGGCGCCGGCAGCAGCAGCGGTTTGACGGTGGCAAACAAGAAGCCGTACCGGACCAACAGGTCCGGCCGCCGCACCACCACAGACGGATGCCCAGGTTCGGCGAGGCGCATCATCGGCGGGTGCCCACGCCGCTCAAGAAGCGCCGGCAGCCGCGCGAGGACTTCGCCGATCCGCCGACGCCGAGCAGCGACGCCGACGACGCGGCCATTGTCGAGGTGGTCACCGCCGGCGGTGATGCCAAACCACCCGCGCCGCCCGGCGTACCCGACCCATACTACCCCATTTACCTGCCCATTGACCAGGCGTTCAAGGCCAAGTACGTGTTCCACCAGCGGAAGGGCAAGACTTTCCAGGAGAAGGTTTACGTGTTCCTCGAACACCCGTGCGGATGGATCTGCTTCATTTACCACTTCGCTGTGTAAGTACGACTGTGCGTTAGCGCTGCACATTGTGTTAAATATCTCACAAATATATTATACTATATAGAGTTGTTTATAAATAAGAAAAAAATTAAAATTAAATACACGCAAGTATATCAATAAATAGGTACATAGGTAGTATATAATATCTCATTCCGATATTTTAAATTTTGATTTTTTCCTAACTAAAACTTTTTCCTAACTTGAATAGTTATAACTAAACATTGATTAATTGGTATCTACACTATACGTTTTAGATAATTTTCCGATTTCAATCGTATTACGTACATGAATCTTAGCACCTACCATTTTCTAAACCTATTTTTCAAAAATATAAAACAAACGAATAGTACCACATCAATATTAATGAACGATTTTCAGCCAATGTGATATATCACGCCATTTTTTATTCTTTACATTTTTAGCATCTACAAACATCATTATCTGTACTCTACATTTTTAAATAAAAGGTATGAAAGCAAAAAATAAACATAACAATTATTCTGTACTGCGTTAATAAATAATATCGAAAAAATGGTTATAGATAAAAATGAATTACATTATTTACAACTAATTTACTATTACAGTGATAGGCAAAACTGAAACATAAAACGCATAAAAATGATTACTACATTTTGATTATTAGTAAATATTTTGTAAAAATAAATCATACAAAAATTAAATATGAAATATAAGTCCTTAATAGAATAAGTGTACAAAATAAATAATTATAATGAATATAAGTGCTTATATAACAATATTAAACTATAACGTATTAATTTAATTTTTTTTTTTTTTTATAATAATAATAATTAGAACAAAACATCCATAACAATAGTTAGTTAATTACATTTCAAGACTTGTAACCCTAATTACGATTTTCTTATTTTAGAAATAAAAGTCATTTTTGGAGTAGATTCCATTTATCGTTTTGATAAAAAAAATATCAGCCATTATAATATCGGCTTGAATATTAGTTTGCATTGGAGAAATAATAAACCCGGCATCTAATATATTAATTTATTTGCGGTGTTGATGCCTAGTAATAGTTAGCGGTGTCGCGTATATTAAATTTTATGTTGAAGTTTTTGACTTTAAATTGTTTGTTCACTAATGTAGTCATAATTTCAGTCATCTATTCTTAAAAAAATATTAGAAATAAAAATAATAATTCCCGTCCAACCAAATTACATTTATCATACTTCTGATGTGAAATCCCCTTTCAAATGCATTTGTATTCGATACGAAAATATCTTATCAAATCGTAAACAACGAAAATGAATGAAGTTTTTGTGATAATTAATTTAAATAAATTAGTTTGTTCAATTCAACTTCTCGGACTTTCAATAGAAAATAGTGTGACCCAAGTGAATCTATCGGATGGATAAGTTCCGTCATTAATTTAAATTTGGTCATAAACGATTGAGAAACGTTTTATAAATTGTTGTTATGAACTATCTGAATGTTCAAGCATTTATTATGTTATGCACAATGCTAATCAAATTCTTATTAAGACTTAAACTTGGTTCAAATCAAATGACTCGGGTTGATTTTATTTTATTGGTATTCGTTAAAAGTAAAGTTTACGAAAACAATAACGTATTATTAATCGTTGATAAATTAATTCAACAACAATTATGCATTTACACCCAACGTCCGATTAGTTTAAATATTCTTTTAGTTGCCAACTTTAATACTATTAATTTAAATGGAATAGTTTAAGTGTTTTTTTTTAGTACACAAAAATACGATATTGGCGTGTTTTATAGGTCGACCATATATATATATATCGTCAGTAAAATTATTGATAATCGGCATATTATAAATTTATATGATTAAATTAAGTCATAAAAGTAGAGCATAATATTTATGTTTTACAAAATTTAAAATTATTTTTCCCACTTTTATTATTTTGTTGCAACTTAAGGCGTGTTTGATTAGTTCGTGATTTAAACAATTTATATATTATATTATAATCATGACTTACTAGCACCCAATTATATTATAAATAATCGCGTACGTGGAGTTCACGAAGCGAAAGTAAATATAGTTTTTATATTAAAGTAAAATTATGCAATTGAAAATATTGGCTATTCAATATTCATAGTATTATATTTTAATATATTATTATATTTTTGACGTTGAATTGCATATGATAATAGGTGATAGGTATGTCAGACATTTTTAAAATTGTTTCTGGAAATTATTGTATTGATCATGATTCATGCTTTGATTTGATTTCTCGATACTTTAAATTATTTAGTTTAAGAATCAATCAAATAAAAAGTATCAGCTATTAACAAAATCTAGTTAAAATAATAAAATCAAAAATCCATGCAAATATTTTTTTATACACAACTGTGTTTATATTTTAGAAAAGTTAAATATTGTACGCACAATCGATATGACGTACTCATTTCAACTACATTAACCTAGCACGGCGTCCTAAATAGGCTATTTTGCTACATCAGTGTCGCATATTTTTTCTCTGGTAACTAGGTATATTACAATAATATTTATGAAGTATCTTTATGTAATATTATCATAACATGAAGCGATATCTTTGAACAATTATATCTGAAATTCTACCAAACCAATTTGTGTTATTTTAATTTTAAATTCAAGTATTTAATGTGTGAATGAGCCATTTAATGAAATAAGTTCAGGTAAATAATTTAAATTATTAATTAAAGATGTATTAAAAATATTTAGTTTTTCGCATAGTTACATAGCGACGCGCGCTGCCTGCCGTTCGCACGCACACATATTCATGACCCTCATTACTACTACATCAACTGCTGCGTCATCGTCAGCATGGATTTTCTATTAAAAAAAAATTTACCCGATATCTGTAGGACTGTAACTATAAGTATTATTTTAATTATATAAGTAATAATAATAATTATATATTATATATAATTAGATAACAATAGTTTTATTATGATTTATTTTGATGAAATCATTTATTTTTTGTCAATTTTATAATCAAATACTATTAATATTTTATCATTTTTAAAATTGTTGGAGTATAATAAGTTCTAGGCAAACTAATATTTATTTTATTTTGTTTTTTTTTTATATATATAAAACCATTAATAAGGATCATTATCCTTACAATATACATTTTAATAAATCAAAAACTACTTGCTCGAATTTAAATTTAGATACATAATGATTAAAACAATTAATCATTTGCTTAATAATTTTAAGTAAAAAAATATGTTTATACTTCGAAAATAATAGTTATGTATTTCTGTAGTTTTTGCAGTTCCACAGATATAAAAAAATATAGTATCAAGTATTTTAAAATATGGTAAAGTAACTATAATTAAAAATTCCAAAAACCATTATTTGAAATAATATTTTTAAAGGATAAAATAGGTAAGCATGATAGGTGAATCACCCTTTATAACTAGATATCTTATCTTTCCCGTATATATATATGACAGTATTTTATAATTAACTGGAAAGTCAGTAACCCTAGTATATGATGTAATGTGAATAATTTATTTTAATTTATGACTAATAGATTGAATTTACCATAATTAAAAAAAAAAAATATTTATATTTTTTTCGATTTTTAAATAGTATAAAAAAGGCTACTATGAGATATTATAGATATTATATTCCAATTAATCAAAATGTTGTTTATATATATATATATATATATATATTTGTTATAACTTTTAAAAATTAATATTTATACTAACATACTAAAGTCTACCATGGATTTATTTTATTTTTTTCAGTATCCAAAACTTATATATATCAAAATTTTCTTATTTCACTATAAAATAAAAAAACATTGCATTTACAGTAATTGTACGTTAATTATAATAAATTATTATACAATAAATAAAAATTTAACAGTTCATATTTTTTTTTAATTAATTAATTAATTTTTTTACCATGCAAATCAGATTTTGATTTGAATTAAAATTAAACGATGCATCACAATTAAAAATCATTTTATTATAATTATAAAAACAAAAAAATTACATACAAACAATACAAATATTTATACTATATTTTCGTGAATTGCACAATTTAATTACATTTATACAATTTTATATTTTATATCACAAATCAAATTAATTTTAATATGAGTTTATTAGATTTAACGAGATATTTTAATAATATTAAAATTGTAGTTAAATCTATATCGTTTAGTGATAATATGCAAATGACTAACATTTGATGTTGACCAATTATTATGATTATCTATATTTGTCTATACAATATTTTATTCTTATTTACCATATAAGTGTATTATTTAAGTATTACTTTAATTAAGTGCGCTTTAATAATTAATTTAATCTAAATAATTGGTTTTATTACTTAGTAGTATTATTGTGTACCTATATCACTTTTCGAATAAACTGAATGTCGAGATTTATTTTAAGCTAATAGTTTTGACTGCATTTGAAATATTATTTTAGTTATCTATGAAACAAATTAATTTTCTAAAATATAACCTGTCTGAATTACATTTCATTATGAACTGACGTAAAAGCTAAGTAAATTGCTTTTATTTTCGATTGTCAGATGCAGTCAGCAAATCAATTCGTCGTGAGTCACAAAAGATCTCGTGGTAGGTAACTATATAAAAGCTTAACACAAGAAATGTGTGTTTGACCTTAACATTTTCAATACGAAATCGATTTTCTCGTAGTCTAAACAACATAGTAGGTTGTTAATTTAATCAAATTAGTCCATAGAGTATAGTTATCTCATACTACGTTTCAAAAGTTATTTTCAGTAGAATAAATTGGTAATTGGTTTTCCAAACGAATTAAAATATTATTATGTTAGATTCTAATATAATAGTTAACGTATCACCAATGGTTTGGTGGTAATTGATATGTTATCGAATCCGCTTTGTCGGTTATTTTTGTACATTATATAAATTTAATTTTACGAACAAATCCATACCAACAATACAACGCTGACCTGTCTTTTTTTACTCCAATAAGAATGTTATCTGTACTTCGTACAAAACTAAATTCAATTAGAATAAAATTTATTATTTACTCAATATTCTGTTTACCTGTACTTTATGGTCAAGCGATGTTTAATGAACTAGGTGATTGATAAGGTATCTCTTTTAACGAGATTGATCTGTGATATGCATTGATTAAAAACAAAAACAATATGAGCTATTTAGATCAATTTTTGGGAATTATTTGGAAAAAATTATATTAAATTACATTTTCCTCATTATAATCAAAATCATGTGCAAAAATATATGATATTTATTATTTAAAATCATTAGTGAGCAAAATGCAACATATAAGCCACAAGGTATCTTATTGCTTGGGAAAAAATTATAATATTTAATACATTTTTAATTGTATAGATTGATTAAGATCTTGAATTCTATCTTATGTTTTTTAGTATAGTATTAGTTTACAAACAAAATATTTTTGTGGGTACAAAAACTATACAAAATTTTAAATAATAAAATTTACCGTAAATGATTAAAATTCAGAAATAATAATGATTTTTTTTATTATTATTACAATATTATTTAAATGATTCAGATCAAATTTCAGACAATTGGATGTATAAAATTCAATGTATTTTAATATTATTATACATTACAAAAATACAGATTCCCTACACACGATAATGTCTAAGTATTCGATGTTTAACTATCATATTAAAATATCAAAATCATTATATATATATATGATTAATAAATTAAATAATATTATAAATTAAAAGTTTTTTTTTCTCTAAAAAAATTATCCTTTATAGATTAAAATATTTAGTAATTTGCATTTTCCCAAGTGGTCGAACGTGTTTTGTACTTTTAGTGTTTACATTTGTCTTCCTGGGTATACTTATTCGTTTAAATTCTATTCACGAAATTGAGTTAATAAAAGTATTGAGTTATAGCTGGTATAATATATATTAGGTACTCGGTGAAAAATGGATACAATGATCATGATGTTGGTAGGACTTTTATGATATGATCTATACTTCAATAAAATGTATAGTATATACATGAAAAAATAAGTTTTGAAAGTGTTATTATTGTTCAATTACTAAGCGAAATTTCGTAATAGACGACTAAAAAAAAAAAAGCATATAGAAAATCGTGTTACATTCATTACACATTCATCGATTTATAGCAATACCAATTTCCTGATTTTATTAAAATTATAATACTAAAATTATAACTACCCTTTTAGTTGCAATACTAATAAGAAATTAAACATATTTTAATTATAACAGTGTTATAAGATATCTCCAAAAAATTATCGATGTTAGTGTTTATTAAAATCATTTAGTTTTAGTATTATTAAAAAATCTATTGTTATAATTTTCTATTAATTATTGCGATAAGGTTTGGGACTCACTCATTACAAAATAAAAAAAAAAGTGGAAATGGTACAAAATATCGCAACTCAATTCATATATATTCCTCTCCATCATTCGTCTCTAAATGACAAAATATAATACCATAAAGAAAATTGTATCCAATCATAGTAACTACTTTATTATTTGTACAATTGTAAATCAATAAATATAATATACAACCGAAAAAAATATTCGACTTCATGAGCCAAAAAAAATTTCATCATAGGCCATCCTATAGCAGTATAGCTGGATTAAAGTATAAAGCTAAAGACACTCACTGAATCTCAAAGAATCTATTGATAAACATTTTACTGAAAACAAACCACTAGTAATTTTTTAGTCTATAGAGAACAAATAAGTAAGAAAGAAACATTAATTTATAAACATATATATATATATATTATAATAAAATCTAAGAAGAGGTCGATTTCCGGCTTTTTACACTATTTCCGTTGGCTTAAAAGGAAAGTTTGTCTCCGAACTTTAAAAAGGCCACCTGTCTTTACCAGACAAAATGCGTTAGTTCTCACACCAAACCTTTTTGGCGGTGTTCTTCGCATACATTATATGTAAATAGGTATATATTATATTACTATTATAATAATTTTGGATACTTTCATTAAGGGAGAATCACGGCTGGTGGAGTATTTAGTCAGTATATACAAGCTTGGTGGCGATTAAACATTTTTCGAATACAATTTTAATTAAAACTCCGTTATTCGAACGATATCAAATCATCACCCTCCCCCCTCATTTCCAACACTTCTAGCAGCCTTTGCCACTACCCCTAACACTTTGACGTCACCGCAGTTCATCAACGCTCGGCGGTCGTCCCTTAAGGACTTAGGCGGTGACAATGAGCTTAATGTCGTACAGGAAAACTTTTAAATTACATGTGATGCCATCAGTGTCGGCATGGACGATAGCGACAGTTTCACGAACGTTGTAATAATAATTGTAAAGTCTTTCTCACGGCAACGTTCACCCGAAATTGACCACACAAAAATACCAGACTATCCGATCACCCAAAGTCAGTTGTAGAGTACCGTGGATATATAATTACATTGTTATTTTTATATCATATTCGTTATATATACATCGTATTAAAATAATATTATCCGTCACGACATGAAGGGGGGTGGGGTGGTTGGTCTCGCGTTTCTGAACAAACTTTTACGATTGTTTTGTAGGAAAAGTGGAAGATGAAAGCCTTACTGCTATAATAAACGATCCTGTCAGTTTGATGTGTCCATTTCCGACATATGTTTTGAACATGAGTGGTGTGTATGTGTGTGTGTTTGTAAATAACATGTATACACAGTACGCATATGTGTGTAGGAACCGTATAAGCGCACGAGGTGATATTATAAAAGCTATTTTGAATTAAGCCAACCAAAATCGCAGAGGAGCACCGTCAGCCGCCTATCGTAGATTCAACCTTCTCAGTTGTCTGCAGAGGACACGTCTTTGTAGACGATTATTATTATTAATAATAATAATAACTGCGCTCGGACATAATATTGTTGCGTGTATACGCTGTAGTTGTCGTCGTAGTTTTCTGCTGCGAAATTGTATTATAATGCCCACTATATTATAATTATACGGTTCAACAACTCTTCCTAGCAACCTAAAATTCCTTTTACGCCCTCCCAAAATACAGTCATAGCTACCAAACGCGAGATTTTCGTCAATCTGATACCGAGACCCGGTTTGAACTCATATACCACGGTAATAATATATTATTAATAATGTCGATAATGTCGTACAATCGTACGATGTCCTTGTATAATACCGTTGCGTTATTGTTGTTATTACAGAATACATATATTAACTGTCAAACGTCCACCAATCTAACAGGACTGTCACATTTTTTCTTTGGCATGCATAAAAAGTGAGGATTCAGAGTTTGACATCTATGGAGTGACACAGCGGTATATAATCACATTCAAAATTATTAGATTTAACCTAAAATAAAACAAAAACGTGCAATGTTACGTGTAAAGGTGTTTTGTAAATACATTTTATATATATTATTTATGGACCAATTAACAGGATTTTTGATAAGAAAAAAAATTGATAAACGGTATCGATGCCACGTACAATCTCATATACATAGGAACGTGTCACATCACAAATAATAAAAATGTAATCGTTGATGATAAATTATCGAACATTACTTGAATCACTTCTTTATAAAACGTTGATACCTCGTCGAAATGTGATTATCATCGTGAACGGTGGTAAGCTATACAATCACTCAGCTTAAATTCCCGGTAACTCGGTATCAAACTACAGCGCCAAACCCTATTACGTCGATTGATTTATTCTAAACTCGTGTATAAATATTTATAAAAAAATTTAAATCTAGTGTGGTATTGTTTTGACTTAAGTTTAAATTCTTGCGATTGTATGATTTTTTTAAAACTATTATTAAAATCATAATATTTCACTTTTTAACACTTGTAGCTCAAATTATATACCGTTATATTGACGTACAAAAAAGTAATTAATCAAGTTAAATGTAATTTAAAAAAGGTTTCGATGAGTTATTTAACATTTGACATCGAATTGCTTAAAAATACATTTATTTTTCCAATTCACATACATTTTTCAGTTTTATCAATAATTTTTATCCCATCCGTCATATTTTGCTGTTCATTTTGAATTATAATAAATTATATTTCCAATGCATGAAATGTTCTGATTGGCTTGAAATCATAATTATTTTAATTTTACTTTCTACTTTTATTTACTGCGGTTATTCAACACATCATCAATCTATATAACACAAATATTGTCATACTTATATGCTATAATATACACTATTAGGTAGTTTATTTTAACCGCAAAATATGAATAAATTTTATTTAACATTAAATGTACACAACATTTTTGTACTGTGTAATATAATATTGTGTACAAATAACAAAAACACTAATATATTCACGATTCATTGCTGCAGTGATTTTTTAACAATATGTTTACTGCTTTGTAAATATAAATCGAATTATTTATTTATATATTATAAATTACGCAATATCAAAATATAAGTTCAACACAAAGTGTTATATATTTATTTTGAATACTATATATTTTGTGTTAGCTAAGTTCTACAATGTTTTAATATTTTACCATGCGTATAACGTATAGGTAGGTAACGTGTATAAGTAGTTGAATTTTATTTTGAAATAAAACATTAAAAAAAAATTATGGCCTACATTATCGAAAACTGTACAATATATATAATATATTTATATATTATATATACATTTTTATCTTTGAAACTTTTGCTTATTTTATATTTTAAGATTGAAAACAAAAATAAGTATGACAAAATATTATATATTTTTAAATTAAGAACAATTAACTCTTAAAAAATATATCTACGTAGTATCATTTAGAGTAGATATTGATAGTATTTATATAATATGTATATTATGTATACATATACTACGTACACTTTACATAGTAAATACCAACCCAGTGGGAATAGTAAAAAAAAAAAATTATAAAGCTATTTTTTCATGTAAAACACGTATTAATAGTACATCTTATATAATATGAATTTAATCAACGTATAAACATTTTAAACATCCTTGAAATTATCATCCTGATGTATAAATATTTAATACTGAATCTTACTTATAAATTTAATGAAGTAGTTATCGTACGACTGTATTACCTACTTTACTTTTTTTCAAACCTGTACATTGATTGCAATAGTATCCATTTATTGTTAGTAAGTTGTCAATAAAAATTGAAGATTTATATTAAGATTTTAGATTGTATACTTCGATGCCATCATATTCCATTTCCGTTTTGCAGTCATTTTCGTATTGTTATACGTTTTGTCGGTGATACGGTTTCGTATTCCAGAAGTTTGTCCCTGCGGAGAGGGGTTAAAATTTCACTTCCGGTTGACCTAACCTTTAGTTATACACCTGCTTGGCTTTTATCCATAGTGCTTTAGATACGTGACAACGTGAACATTCATCACATGGCAGATTGCTAATAAACAGTGATGTCGTCACTGGCCGATGGGAATCCGATAATTATAATTTATAACCGATTTCATAATATTATAATATATTGATTCATGTACCAAGAAATGTGTTTAATGGTCGTCATGAGTTAGTAAAATGATGGAGAATGGCTTAACCACATAAAACATTATCGAGACCTTATTGATCCAGTACTCTGTAGAGAACAAACAAAGAATAACGCGGGTACCTATATATTTGTCTAATTATTATAAAATGATAAAAAATAAAAAAATGTTTAAATTTTAATTCTCATTAACCGCTAAGTGAATGTTGAAGTTTATTTATGTGTATATTTTCTGGGGCTTATAAGCTA
Organism: Rhopalosiphum padi; assembly: GCF_020882245.1. NCBI lineage: Eukaryota > Metazoa > Arthropoda > Insecta > Hemiptera > Aphididae > Rhopalosiphum > Rhopalosiphum padi. The sequence continues at coordinate 66,480,667 of NC_083598.1, read as the reverse complement.
CTTTGGTCGTTTTTAAGGATTTAAAATTAAACGGCGTCTATATTTATTGATTAAAATCCGACAAGAAAAAAATGCATTTAATGAATTCAAACACGAACCCTAACCGTTAAATTATTAAAGGGTTACAAAAACTATTTACATTAGAGTTTGTCTTTTGTCTTTTTACTTTTCCAAAGAAACTTAGCTTGTTACTTTTAAATATAAATATCCAGTATTTTACTACAAGTCAACAAACTTTCAATATAAATTTACTGAATTCAATCGTATAAACAATGCGATCTATAATAAAAAATGTTATAGAATTATATTCTTTTAAATAAATAAAAAATGTTTTATATAATTTAAAAAATCAAACATTACCTATATATATTTGAAATGAATAACATACTAAAAAATACAAAACACCCGGTGTGTAATTAAACTTATATTTATTTCGTATAAAATATTTTCTAATAATTAAAACTTAGTTTTGTACAAGTTATTATGGATCATAAACTGAACTGTAGAGTTTATAATAAATATGACTTTCTAGTTTTAACTGCTGTCTATTTTTAAATGATCTTATAAAAAAGTGTTATTAAATGTAACGTTTATTGAGGTTTTGGTGTAAAAATATTAATTAATTAGAACTCTATTATTTTTGTTTAAAATTTTGTTGATATTCACTATTATTAACGAATAATATAATCCTATTAACTATATATATTTTATCTTTTCAAAATGGTAATAGTCAAATATAAATTTATTTGACGATTGATATTAGCCATGTAGTCATGAAATAACATCATATGTTTATAATATACAGAGTTATTGTTACATTTCAGTCCACGGTAGAAACCTTAAGTCATTGTTAATAGTTATAAAATATTACGTTGGTCAATTATTTTACTAAGTTTATAAACGTATATAACATTAATTATAAATCTACTATTAAAATATAATACTGATTTCAAATTATTCACAAATATTAATAATTAATTGTTTTAAACTCAAAATTATGTAGTTATTATTTAGTATACTCGGAATTTTATAAATTTACTTTGTTATAACTTTAAGAGATTATAGTTTATAAAATATATGTTTCATGAGTTATATTTTATGTTGAATTTTTTTTTTTATTTGAACTGGATTAATATAATGTTTTTAAGAACATTATAAACGGTTGAAAAAATAATTCATATGATGTTAATATCAAAAACACAATTTTACTTTATACTTGAAGCTTAATTCAAAGTTTTTATGTCCAAATCACTGAAGTTTTCATAATTTTTTGACGTTTGTTTAATACTATTTCTTTTTATTTGTTACAGTTTAATGAAATTCTGTTTTTCTGTTGTCGTTTATATATATATATATATATATATGATTTGTTATTTTATTTGTATTATGCGCATAGTTTAGTAATTAACTAGTAAAATTTAATTTATATCAAACAGTAGCATAATTGAGAATGATTTAATAAAGGATATCAAATTATAACCCTTTAAAGCAACCCCTTAAACCCTGAGGGGGAGGGGATAAAGCAGTTTGATAACTCATCTCCTTTGATGAAAAAGCACGCCACACCCGCATGACATGTTGTCTACGTCTTACAACATAACAAATTGTACGTTCACTGTAATTCATTTTACTCTGTTATTTTTAAAATTAGTCAATTGGCCTATTATACAATATAAAGATAATATTATTATCCAAGGCATCTAAAAAACATTAATTGATATTATAATTATGAAGTAAGTAACGATTCTTTTAAAATGTATTAAAATTATCATAAATTGCTGCTTCGGAATTAAATTATCAATAAATTCCTCTCAGATGTCTTGGATAATAACATTTCATTCATATTTTATAATAAATAAATTTACTTTAATTTTAAAAATAATAAAATAAAATAAATTATTTTTAGCCTACAATTTGATATTGTTCGTTTATAAGACAGAGACAACATGTTACACAGCTAGATAGTAACGCCCTCTTAACATGGTTTATTTTTTTTAACTTATTTATTTATGTTACATTCAGAATCATATTCCTATTTTCTTATAATAGTTTTATAATATTTTCACTCAAGAAATAATCATTAATTTGTCCTTCCCAATTACAAAACCTAAGCCTTACAAAGAACTAACATTATAGGCTTTGTTAAAAATTGTTTTTAACTTTTTTCTTTTTTTTGAAATGAACAATGATATCTTTTATAATAAGTCGTGATGGACATGATATCATTATTAATATATTATTATTACGTTTTTTATAATCATGTAAGATGATATGTCGTGATATGCTATGTCAATCACCAGGTACGTACAACAATAGTATTATCACTATTATCGTTTTTATTGTGTAACTATTAATTATTATTACTATTATATAAAATCGTTACATACGCACCATTATTAAGAGTACATTTAAGTTAATACATATTTGATTGAAATATCTGATTGTAGAATTGCATGTAAAGTAATCAATTATTGTATAACTTATTATAAAAAATAAATATTATTGTTCATTTAGAAAAAAAAAAGATAAATGTTAACAAACTATTTGTTACCGAGTTACTATTGTTAATTTGAAGTCTATAAAAGCTAAATTATAGTTTAACTATTATAAAGGTTAATTTACCAAGGTAAATTGTGAGTTAATGATTAGGTATAGGTCTCAAGTACATGTATAACATTTTTTTTTTTTTAAAGATTATTTTGTTCATTAAATTTGAGTGGTTCTAATTAAAATGAAATAGCTTAATGCATTTAACCATTATTCATTTGTAATTTTCAATTTCATATTACAAAATTATGGAAAAAAAACCATTTTTCTTTTGGATGTCAAGACTACTATTATTTATGAAATCCAATGGTTCTGATTTATCAGATAAAGTAAAATCAGATTACAGCTAAGGGAATTTTTTCGTGGAATTCTTTTAAAATCTTTATTATAAATTTAACAGAAACTCATAAACAGGTTTTTATTGAATCCTTATAAAAACTAAAAAATCCAGTAGTTTTTAAAAATTTGATCAAAACAATACGTATTATAAAAAAATTAATTCATCAAAATTAATGATGTACAGTACCCACATATAGAATGTAACAGTTAACTGAATTGTGTATTGTTTATAAAAGGTATAACGGTTCGTAATTTTATTTAAAAATAAATAAATAAAAATATTTGGACGTATATGTTATACTGTTGCGAATATTATTCTTTCTTTCAATTAATGCAAATATAATAATAAGACCTTACCTAATCATGTTTGTATAATATTTATTAAATTATTCGCATACAATCAAATACCTACTATACAGTTTAAATATAATGGATAATACCTGACCAATTTCGGTTAATCATCGCGGTACCAATGGTTCAATGTTTTGTTCATAACCGCAGTAGCAGTAACATGTAGTTCACAATGTAATATCAATAACTAATGAATACGAATAATTTGAACATAATAATAAAAGAGGTTCACAGAAACCGGACAACCGGAGGCTATCTTATCTATTTAGTATAGTCTGTATATGTTATAATATAATGGTATAGTGATTGATACATATATAGTATACCATTATTTGTTTTCCTTAAGAATGGTTAAATATTAATCTATATAATAATCATAATAATGCATATTTAATAATTCATTTATAATAGTTTGTCAAATAGTAAATGTACACAACGTCATTCTGAACGATAGCATTTGAGTGCGTTTAGCTATAATATATGAATGACTTTGTAAGCTATTGATTGCAAATTGAATCAATAATATAGAACATAATATTATATACATGGTTTATTGTCATATTTAATTTAATTAACAAAATACATAATTGTATTAATATTTTATATTGCCGTGTGTTTGTGTTAGTTTAAAATATTTGTAGTTAAAAATAACAGTTATACAAATTGAATCTGAAATATGAAAATCTTGAGCTATAGTAAATTAACTCTTGAATACATTATTCTATATTTTTTCAGTATTAAAACGAAAAATATTTCATAAATAATTATGTTCTAAAATCTAAATATGTGATTGTGTTTTAGATTGAGTTATTAGCACTTAATTTTAATTTTTCAATGACATAATGTATATTATCAACAGTTGTATTCCATTCATATCCGTAATTTATAGCTTAGGCATTAACAAGAAGAATTAATTAAATTGCATTTCTTAGTTCTACAAGTACTTTTAAAATCTTGCACATCTTTCATTTTACACAAATTATTTTAAAATATATAAACGATTTATAAGTTATTTTGTAATAAACTTTCAAGGTTTTTGACTAAATAAACTTCTAATAAAATCAAACATTTTTCATGTCTATAAATAGCTAAAAAAAAAGTTTGAACATTTTACCACATAATGTTAATATATTGATAATAATTTCATGTGTCTAAGGTTATTTGTTTTTAAGTTACATAAAAAAAAACAAAATCTTTTTTTTTTAACTAGTTTTACGTAAAAACTCCAATTTTTTTTTTTAGATCCAATTTTCTATCAGAAATCACACTCAAAGTTTAAGATCAAAATATTTTTCCTATCATTAATACTAATACTTACACACGTTTTTGTAAAATCAATACATTTATCTCTCTATTCGGAATCTAAAATTAATTTGTGTTTAATAATAATTTATTGATGTATATATAATATATCTATTGGATATTGATCTTGGTGATAGGATTACATCGACCATAATGATATAGATTACTTGTGTCCTCAAAATGAGTTAGGTTTGTAAAATATACCATTTTTAGAATGTATATAATATGTAGCCATTAATTCATGTCATGCTAAATTTATTTAATATTTGTAAATTGAGATAAACCATGATATACACTTACGACTTTAAAGTTTGATCCAATGTTACCATTATAGTTACAAATATATACCTAAATCCAATAAGTTTCTACAAAATATTCAAAGTTTTAAAAACAGCATAATACTATATAATATTCATAACACGTATACATATAGTATGCAATAATAGTTACTAATTCAATATGATAACACTCCAACGCATAATTATTCCTTTCAAAATAGTAACGTGCTTATAATCCATGTAATGTATCATGTATGAAAGTTACTTATTAAAAATTATTAAATTACTATTTATTTAACAAACCATTTAATCATTATTTACATTTTATAATTTATATAATTAGAAATACATCACAAAAAATACTGATTACTAATTTATAGTACTTACAATTTTGTTAGGTATTTTAAATTTTACATACAGCATTTCTTAATTAAACTATTTAGAAAAAATATAGATTGTAATTCATTACATATTCATTTTAGTAAATTATTCTAAAATAGATATGATATTTGATTTTTAATTTATTAATTTATAAGTAGATCAAAGCAATTTTACTACAATATGGTTTGAATATAATTCTGAATAATTTATCACATGGCTTTTGAGATGTAAATTAATTGCAAACATACATCATTAATTATTTTCAATTAAATGTTGGTACACCTTAACTATCCTAATATTGTGTTACGATTATTACTAATAGAATATCTATTTGACAATGTGTTCATTTTATAGGAAAGGGTTTACCTAATACAAGTTATATATTTTTATTTATTAATTCAAACTAAGTATTTTAGAAGTTGTACTCGTTATAATTCTTTTTATATTTGTACGAAATATCTTTGAGATTATTTTTATTAACGATTGTTTTTATTTTATACCAAGAATAAATATTTATTTTTTAAATCATTCACTTTTACTATATGTATTATAATATTTAATACTTAAAAGAATATACTAAAAACTATATGAAATAAAAAACTAAATGAATATAAAACTAATTTTTGTGAAACAAAAAAACATAGATACATTATAAAATTGTACATATATTCATATTTTATGAATGACCCATTCATCATAAATAAATTTAAGTATTTTATATAGATAAATTGCATTAAAATACAATTTTTGAATCTTAAAACATTAAATTGAAAGTAACACAAATATATTAATATTTAAAAATATTTTTTATATTTTTTTTACTTTTAACTTGTTTATTAAATGTTTCTTATAGTTTAGTTAACTATTATAACTATGTGCTATGTATTAATATTATCATTTGTACCTTATTTATGTTAATCTCAATTTACTATTTCGTATGTATTAACAAGTGAAATGTTTAAAATGTTTAGATTATATAGTACTACTTCAACGATACTATACAATATTTAGATTATATAAATTTTCAAATAGCATTAATCTTTTAAATATATTTCCGAATTTATTGTTATCAAATTTCCTCTTCATAAATTAGGAAAGTCATGTATAATCAGTATTAAGTATTAAAGGTGGTTTAACTACAATTACTACAATATTCACATAACATAATAATAATTACTTCACACATTTAGATCGAACTACTTAAGGATGAAATCATATATATTTAATGGTTTTTATTTCTAGTCCGTGTCATGTTTACCGCTTTAGCGGTACGCACTCGCTCACCTTTTTACGTAACCATTTCATTCAAGCCTGGGATATATTCAAACATTCAAATTGAAATTACAGTATAAATACAGTAAAAGTATGGAGTGATTTTGATTAATACACAAAAATATATAATAAACATATCATACATTTCATGTTCATGTGTATTATTTAAATTTGAAATTTGACGTGATACATTATTATTATATTATATTCCTCTGAAAAATAGCTGTTGTAGATGGATAAAAGTCATTCCTACCTATAAAAAAATTTCATCAAAATCTAGCTGAATTACCCGCAGCTTTGTATTATATATTATGTATAGATAATATCTTACAGTTAAAAAGTCTACTGGTAATCCTTAAGGTAAGAAGCATACCTCATGGAATTTATTGATATTGGGCACCGCTGTAAATGCTGAGTAAACTCAATATAGATAGTCAATAAAAGATGTTACTGATTTTAGGTGGACAGTTATATATGAATTTAAATTTTGTAAACTAAATGCATGTTACTCGTGTTTTGTTTATTTGGGTTTAGTTTCGGCCTAACTAGTTATAAGCGTGATGCTGTAATTATTTGTTTATTTTGAACGATTTTTCACTTTGGTGTTAATGATTTTCTAATGGTGCGTGTTATTTTTTCCTTATGGACAGAATTGTGTAGAGATTTTTACTGGCAAAATGATAATAAGGGACGAAAAAAAATTTGGCAAAATAAATTTTCTCATCAAAATTACTCTTCTGTCGGCGGGTTTCCTTCCCATTATGTCATGTTGGCGTTATACCTTGACTAATTATAGTCCACATCAATCAACCATTTTGCCCGCAGATGAATGCAAATCATTTTATAACTACAATAACAGCTACGGCATTACAATAGAGATGAGTCTACTGTGCACACACATGCAGAATTATTGTCAGTGTATTTTTCAAACTAGCTAAGTATTCCCATGAAAAATTATTTTATTCAAAACGAACTGCTGCGTTTAAAATCGTTGATTAGTTTAGATGAAACAAAAATCATGAAATCGATAAATGAATCTGTGAATAAACTTGATCTACGATTGAATTTCTGTTTTCGAAAATGTCTTGTTTACTTAATCTTTTTCAAATTAAACTTTAACCAATAATAACGTATATCATTGACTCACAGCATATACTATTATGTTCTAATATTCGTTTAAAAATTTATTTAAAATGTAATATTGTAATTGTAAAAAGAATATCATTATTTGATATTCTGAAACTATCCAAATGAATAAATTGAATTTAATGTAAATATCAGCCATAATAAGTACCTTTGTTATTTCGACATTCCATTTTTACGCATGGGCTGTAAATTTTATTTTTATTACATTTGTTTTTTCAACTAGAAATATTTCAATCAATATAGAGTGTCTCATTGTCCATCGAGAGTAAAGTTTAGTTTGGAAAATAGTAACACCTAACTGTCTACCCAGTTTATTAATTCATAATTTTATCTATCAAAAAAAAATAGAAAACAAATATATTTTCGAAATATTCAATATAATATATTATAAAATAAGTTTATCATATGTCATTTTTTTAGTAACTGTATCGAATATTAATAAAATATTTGTCTGTAGTAAAAATATACAAATATTTAAACACCATATATATTCATGATGTATTTCAAAATGTTTGAATAGTTTTAATATATCAAGAAGCATTATCAAATTAATTATATGTATGAATAAGAATATAAAAATCATACTAGAAGCAACTATTACTATACCTTATTAATATTATCATATTATATTTCATTAAATATACCTAACTGGCTGAATTGTGAATATATTATAATTTTTATTTTGATACTACTACAAATCGTCTTTATGACCTTTAAAATACAATCTGCATAGGTACACTGAAAAACTTTAACCGCATTAATCAACTGCACAAACTGTTTATTTCACATTGTTGGAAAATTATTTATTAACATACAAGTAATTATATTACATTAAATTATTTAATCATAAAAAAACGAATATATCTGATATATTAGATAACATCTATAAACAATTTGAATGTTAAAAATTGTTTTTAATAGTTTCAAACATTAATAACACGATTAATTTGTATAACGTTACATAAATTAATTCAATAAAATCCACTTATTAAATAGTACTTTATTAATTTAAAATGGTTAATATTATAATGGATTATTTAAGTAACAACTGAAAAGTACCAGGTGAGATTATAATAATTCATGGTTAATGATTTTAGCATGCCAAAGATAATGTTTATACTATTTGTAATTTTTAATAATCCATCTTCAAAAAGGCAAAACATTTATTATTTAATCTTTGATTAAACAAAATGGTTTAGATTTAATAAACGTTACTAAACATTTGTTTTAAATAAAGGACTGAAGGTAATCAATAAACGCTTAAGAAATATTGAACTTTTTATGTCACATAACTAAAAACCACAATATGTTATTTTTAGATTCTGAAAGGAGCGATGAATGTATTGATTTTACAATGATATGTTTTTTGTTTTTGTGTGTGTAAATGAGTACACGATAAATTGTCGATAACACAATTTGATAGGAAGTTTTGGATAATAAATTGAATCTAGTTAGTATTTTAAAGTGATAAAAATAAAATTTCCTAGTACTTTTTTTTATAATCGCGAAAAACTGGAAGTTTTACGCTAAACTAAATTTTGATTAAATTGACTTTTTTATTTTGTTATAACTCAAAAACAAATAATTAAAAAAACTTGAAATTTTCAACGAGTATTTATAATATCATTCTCCGTATATGGTATAATTTTAAAAATATATTGATCTTTCTTAAGCAATTAATTAAATGAAATATTTTATTTTTTATTTTCTTATTAATGTTAATAAAAGATGTATTATTGGGTAAAAATGCTTGAACATACAAGGTTTCCTAATAATTGGTTCAATTTCAATTAAAAAATATCAAAAATATATAGTCACAATATTTTTTATAAGCATTTATGCTAAGAATTTTGAGAAAATTCGTTAAATCTTGAAAAATACAAGTTACGAAATTTTGTAATCCAAAATACATAAATAAATGTTCTGTTATAAAATGTAAGATTTTAAAAAAAAAAATACTAGATTTTTCTAATTATTTTCATTTATATATAAAAATATTTGACTGAAAAGTCAAATCAATTTTTATGAGCATTTGAAGTTCATATTTTTACGGCATTAGATTTTCATATTTCATTTTTTGAATATTCGTAAAATAATTTTTTCTTCCGAAACAATTTTTGATATTTTGTTGGATTTCAAAAAACTAATAATAATAACAGTAGATCTTTAATATTTTTATCAAATATTTATATTACCATTTTCATCATAATAATAAAATCAAAAAAATTTTTTTCGGCTGTTTATACACATTCCAATTTTTTAGTTTTTATAAATATTAATAAACAATTATTCAATTAGTCAAAATTCTCAAAAATAGAATACAAGTTTCTACATTAGCTGACAAAATCCGTAAAAATTGATAGCTAGTTATTTATAGTTAAAAATTCCTGAAAACTTTTCTTTTTATATCTAAGTTGAAAATGTAATAGGAAATTCCTCATTAAGTATTTTATATTAAAACTATGAAATCTAAAATTATATAAAAGCAATAATTTTTATTAAATTAAATTAATTAAAACATTTTAATTTAAAATTTGAACGAAATTACTTATTTAAACGAGAAACACTAACGATGTTAATTATTTTGCTATAATTTAAAAACATTATTAATGAAACTTAAAACGTTTACGTATTTTATTTTTTTATGAATTTTACTATACGCAATGGCTTTTTTGATTTATTTTAAGATAATATCTATTTTTGCCATTTTACGGTGTTTTTAGAAATTAAATATAGTTATATCTTATATACATTTTTATAATAGGACATAAATGTATATTATTATAATAATTAAATACTACAATGTCCTAGAAAATTTATATCAACCTATTAAAATACTAAAAGTAAAATCAATAGCTCTAATAGTTATATATGAAAAAAACATATCACAAAATATACTTAATGATATTATAGGCTAACAGACCGTTTCCACTCAGAATCGTTTTTTGTATTGAATTCACTTTAACTCTCTCATAATAGTGATCCACTCGACACCTTATGTACAGCAAAGCGGTATCCACTTGCCTACCTTTTTTTATATGGCTTAGAAACATTAATTTTAATTTACATACAATTATTATATTGATATTGACGAAATTCACTAAGAGTAAAAAAATATATTTTCCATGGTAAAAATCACAGTTTAACAATGTCTATATTTTTTAATAGAATATTATAATACAATGCTCGTTTTTAATATATATATATATATATATATCAGTGTTTCTAATATATTATTTCCATGTGTCTAAATGTATAACACTTCATAATAATATATAAATATTATTCAGAATTTCATATTTTATCACATTTTTGTTTATGCGAATTTAATAATCTTTTTGATCATTTATAACATAAATTATTATATTTATGGTATTCTAACCTAAGTAAACATTTAAACATTTTACTCGTTTCTAATTTACAAAAAAAAAGGTTAAATTATATTAATGCCAATGGATTATAATATTTAAACAAATTTTATTTCAATATTTCAATATTTGTGTTATTATGTTGATAATTGTATAAATTGTATAAATTATTTTTATAACTAGTAATTATTAATAGCTAACTATTTTTCAGAATAAGTGTTCAGTATATTATTATTTATAATAAATAGATAAAAAAATAATTTTTTTTTTGAATATTTGGGAATATTTACTATTTAATTATATAATTTATTATACACAAATTTTCCCTTGACGTATATTGTATATAAATATTCTACTTATGAGTGATGAAGTATTATTTTTGTCTTCCATTTGTTACAATTTCTAAACACGGATTACACACATTAATAATACTAAATAAATAAATAACATATTCAATATCGAAAATTAAAATAAAGTCTCTTATTAGTTATTGGTATATTTAAACGTTGAATACTAATTGGAAAATCATGTGATATCATATTATTAGTTATTTAAAAATTAATCAAATAATATTTCATTAGTGTTATTATAATAAATATTCAAAATTCTATTACAGTATATATATATATATATAGTTTACAGAATACGAAATTTATTAATTCAAGAAACATTTCAAACCCATACTAGTAATTAATTATACAAGGACATTCTTCAAGAAAATATCAATATAACGATTTAAACAATCCTATTGCCCGACATTTTGCATTATCGAGTAAGACCGTAAGTCTGGCCGATACACATTGTGCAGCTAACACGACGTATATTATATTATATTTTATTCAATAAAACACTGTTTGTGTACCACAGTGACGAATGCGATCATGAATTATTATTGTATGATATGTATCAATTTTTAATTTAAAAACATTATTTAGAACACGGATTATATAGGCCACATAAACTCTGTACACCTACGTTTGTTAAACTGTCAGAGCAATGCATACATATAGCCCCTCCATGAACTCCTAAACATAAACCAGAAAAACATTATAGCACTGTTGGGACTTAATTTTGGGAATGTGTAAATTACATCGTGTATGTGAGGCGTTTATAGCATGTGTGAGTATGTGTTGGAATACGAGTTTATTGAATTTAACTCGGTTTGTCGTTGGACGAAATATTATATAATATATTATATATATATGTGTGTGTGTGTGTGTGTAAAAACATACACCGATTTCAAACTTAAAAACAATCATTGAAAATATAATGATAATAATATAATAACGCTTTGGTTTGGTAGGGAAACTTTTGTGGCACTTTTTTTTCGGTTTATCACGTTTCGTGACGTATATACAAGTATACAACTAAAAGAAATTCTATCGTTAAAAGTACACGATAACAAATTATAACATTTTACATTACTATTATAGTAAGTATACCAATGTATAAACGTATTTGAAGGGATGTACATAATATCACCGTTGGAGCACAGAGAGCCCAGTTCGAGTATCTGTTTTTAAGTGATCCGCTGAAAATTGCAATACATAGTTACAATTTATTACACATTGCGTAAGAATAAAAATTGAGAACAGAGAACTTTTAATTGGTAGCTAGTCATTATTTTTAAAAGTTTTCACGACCTATGTGCATAGCCAACGCACTTATTCATTGCTCAGACACAAACACATACAACATACATACATACATACATGCATATATACATACATATATACATACATACATACATACATACATACATACATACATACATACATACATACATACATACATACATACATACATACATACATACATACATACATACATACATACATACATACATTTTACATACATACATAACATACAGAAATATATATATATATTAGAAACTCGTCAATATGTATAAACATATATACGTGTACAATAATGAAGGCGACGTGAAAAGTCTCGTATTAAAGTGCTTGTTTTTCATAAGATTTCTAGGGCCACTCGGCACTACATATTATAAAGTTATGTATATTTAAAACAAAATGTCACAGAATGAGGACTTAATGAGTTTTCTAGGAATATATATTTTACATTTTTTGTTTTTGTTTCCGTACAATCACACTCGACGCGCTGTTTCACTAGACGTACACAAATTACACAAAAGAAGGTATGCAATTCGACGGATTAAAAAAAATATTCATCAACTCATTAAAACAATTTTTTCGTACCAACGTGTTTTGTTTTGTTTTGCCTTATTTTTATAACGCATAATCCTGTACAATGGATAAATAATATACCTACTCAATGTTCATAATAATATAATGTATTTATTGTAACATATAATATATATATGCAAAGTGATTCTTTTATCACTTACATGAAAGTTATTTTGAAAAAAATTAATATTTTTATAACTCTTTATCAACAATCTATAAGGTCTTCTAAATGAAAACGTACATTTTTAATTTCATAATAGGTACAAAGTAGAATATTTCGATATATAAAATTGGTATACTAAAAATCAAACCATATAAATACAACAGTACCTAATAAACATTTAAATTTATATATGATGTATGGTAAAACGGAGTAGAATAAGGAGCGAAATATTGGTTTACTAGCTATTTATGTTATAAATATGAAATTTTAATTACTGTAGAAATATTTAAAATATGTGCACAATATACAAACATTTTATTATTTTTTTTATTGTTAACTTTCATACTATAACGATTTTACTATACCTACATTTATACGAGTAGTACACTTTAAAAAAAATGTATAATATATATTATGATGATTCACTAAAAATGCTCATTTTCCTTTTTGCCTTTATAAAAGAATTATTCAAAATTTGAGTTTTGGAATTTTTAAATGCACATGTTAACAACTAATTTTTTTTTTCTCGTATATTTGAGATTTTGGCACCACTTAAGGATGGACCTTTGGCTATTTAAACTTCTTATAAGGGAAACCCCTTATTTTTATTTTGGAAATTATTTAAAAATGTTTATGTATCTAAATGAAAATTTTAACAAGCGGTTTCTAAATTATTAAACTTTAAGTACAAAGGATATCGTAACTATAGCCCGGATGCCGAATCTCCTATATAATTTATTTCGTAAATACAAACAATGTATCAATTGTTGGCAATGGAGCTATAGGCACGGAACATTATCCTGTATACTCAAATTTAATAACTCAGAAACCACTCGTTCGAATTTTGATTTAGATACACTAACATTTAAAATATATATATATATATATACCTCTAAGTACCCTTTCTAAGTTATAGAAACAAATTAATGTTCTCATTAGAAAAAGAAAAGTTTATATCGCTACGAGATATTAATATAACGCTATTTTCAAGTGTCTTTAAAATTTCCAAAAATTAGATTTTGAATACCTCCATTATTAAAGAAAAAAGGGAGTAGGTGTCCTTGGTAAATCACCCTATATATAGACAATATGCATAATTAAATCATAATATTTTTACGTTAAAATGTAATGGCTGTTTTTATATATATATGTGTGTATAATAATAATAAATTGACAAAATACATTAGCTAAGTCAATATAATTTATTGATTGGAATGATGGTCAATTATTTACATAGACAGTAATAATGCCATTCTACCCAGTTCTACCTTGTTTTAAGTTTTCGTATAATAAACTACAAACTCAAACATTGAATTAAAATTTTTTTTTCACGTAAAAAATCTGCTGAAGTAGTAATAATAGAGAAAAAAAAGTTAAATATATATTTAAATCTATAATTTGTTAGTACTATCGTAGCTATTCATATAGTTAAAATGGAATGGGTCGTTAAAAATATTCTTATACTATCATGTATATATTATACAATACGAGTATGTACATATTATAATTTATTTTAAATCTTCTCGGAGTCGATTCATTAGTTTCCTAATTTCTATTTCAGTAACAGTAACTCAACCTTAATTATTATTGTAAGAGTAATCTCAATGTTTCAATATTGTACAATATTGTTCAGGTGTATAAATTGCATCAAAATCTGAATTAGTTCTTCGTTTTACTCGGTTTGGTTTATTGTCTCGCGTTTTATTGAGGTGGCCGTTAATTAGCATGAAACTAGACATCTGCGGTTTGTGAGGAATTTTGTTACTACTTTCGGGCTTATAAATGAATTCAATGGATGGGGAGGGTAAACCCACCAGAGAAAGACAAAGGAAACAGAGTTGTGACGGCGTTTTACATTCTAAGTTTTATGTGCTGGCAGTCGTAAAAGAGGAACACCGGCTTGACTCTCAGTCAGCCCAAGCCATTAAACCAAGATATAAATTCAATCTAGAAATGCATGTATATATGTCTAGTAAAATGTATGTGCATAATCGTCCAGTTTGAGATTTGTCACTAAAAATTCCAGAAATGCTCGGTTAAAGATGCTTTTTTTATACTGTGGTTTGATTTGTGCTTTATTCGGTTCTAAAACAATGACGCTCGGCGAATGAAACTATAAACGATGCAAAAATTAAAATCAAATAAATACCTATAAATCGTAAATCCTTATACCCGATATAAGGTTTTTGTCTTGGTCCAATATTATGTATTTATATTACAAAATACGTACAATAGGTATATGCTCGAATGTGTTGATCGAGCAGGCCGTAGACTCTTACACCGTAGAGAACGGCGGTTGCACTCAAAGTATTTGATTTCTAAACTCCATCAAATTTCCATCGAAAATTTCACGCATCTTTGTCCCCTAATCTCTGCTCGTTTGATGGATCAACGCGACAACGATTATAATTGACGCGTACTCGCAGAACTTTCAAAAGACAAGACCTCTTCAGGGGTGGGTAGTGGGTGTTATGAAATGCAGTGTGCCGCCAACGGGGTACCATTGTATAGCATACAGTATTTCTGTATGCACACGCACGTGATTTTCATATAATGTGTATAATATATATATACTTGTATATTTGTCGACAATAATCCCGGCATTAACCATTATTTCGAAATAACGTCGTTTATATATATATACCCGGGATTGGGTTTGAAACGGTTAATTATTAACACATATTTGGTGGAAGCGCCGCGTAAATTGTTTAAGGGATTTCGTAGATTATATAATGTGTGCGAACGAATGTTCGACGCGCGGCTGGTAGCAGTCTCTTGCAGGTCGATAGAGTACAGCATGAAGTAGGATCAGGTAGAAATGGTTGATACACATTCGTGAGTACGGCATGTGTGTGTATGTGTGTGTGTATTCATATATGGACACATATATATATTATAAACTATAGAACGGGGATGATATGGGGGGGAAGGTCGGTGTCAGCTATATGTAGGATAGTAATGTAGAAAGACGAATAAGGTGATAATATTATGGTACAGTGACGGTGTACATGCGTGTGCTGTATATATAGAGAATTAGAACTTCTCATCATTTCACTTAAATTTCCGACCGATGGTAGAGAATATGTACCTGTATGTATGTATGTATGTATGTATGTATGTATGTATGTATGTATGTATGTATGTATGTATGTATGTATGTATGTATGTATGTATGTATGTATATATGTATGCATGTATGTATGAATGTATATATAAATTATATAATAAGAAATGTGTCAGGTGTAAGATGATGGCGTGGCGAGGGTGATTCACTCTTATCATTCTCTCATATTTGTGGTTTCAATTTAAACCCCATCGAAAACGATCATTTGCATAACAATCTCGAGTATTTAATGTGGGATGCGATCATGGAGATGTTGATGTGCGTATACAATGGATATAATATCGAGCAATGTATTTTGAATAATATTATTTGTATGTATATATGATTAGCGTGTCTATAGACGTTTTAGGTACCTACGTGTTTTTACCTACTATTTACGAGCTATTCGAGTTCAATAAAACGAAATTATATTATTGACTACGAAACGACGTCGCTGCAGTAGTAAACAATTCACGTATATAATAGTATATTATAGATGCAATATGCATATATTTAACATACAGTCTTATTACTGCATGTAATCATAGTCCATAGATTTGCGTTAATATGTTTTGATATTTATTTATGAAAATTAAAAACTTTACGAACGTTAATAATGCTACGATATATTATTTAATTGCTATACTCCTATACTGCAACTGGGGTATTAAAAGCGCGTGTTATTGTAACTATTTTTCTTATTATTTTAACATTGGCCACAGAACATGCCATTTTTTTTTTGTTTACAATTTAACTAGATATTTGTAAAATGTGTATAATCGATTATCACCAAGGTTTCGCGATTTCAATAATCCACACAAACAATAACTATAGGTACTGCAGACACCTTAAAAATGAAAAACTGTCATGTCAATATTTTTAAAAATACTTGTTTCTCGTATTATTTCTCCCATCAACCATATGAGTATTATTAATAGAAAAAAAAATTAAATTAATTATGAAAATAAAAAAGTTTTGAAATAAAGTCATACTCATAATAGGCGTATGGAAAGAAAACTAATTATTCACATCAAAACGTTAAATTACATATATACTTACATACATAATGTCATATGATATTATAATATTATATTATATTTTTATTAATTAATTCACATTAATTTGATTCAATGGTAAATGGACACTTAGAAATATCTATTGTTTGAGTTGCATATCACAGCGAACACTTTGTACGATATTAATAAGCCGGTAAATATATTTTACAAGATAAGATAAAATTAAATTGTTCAAAACTTTAGATCGCGAATCGTGATCACAATCAGTATGAGACATGAGTTTGGTGACACAGTAGAACATAAGACATAACTTATACACTCTAAAATACACTATGAACCAAAATCAAACTACAAAACTAAATCCAAAAATGTTTAGGATTATCCAAAATGTATAATGATAACGAACAAATTGCAAAATAACGTAAAATGATAACATCTTTAGCGTTTTTACCAGTTGAAGAAATACCTAATAAAATAGTTAATATGAATTTAACTTTTACTCAAGAACTATTTCTATTAATATCTTATTTTGATTCAACATGTATTAGCGGAAAGAATGGTACACCTATACTAAGTGCGCCGAGAGAACGCAAGTTGGTGGCTACCAAAACTCGTCGTACAACAAGTCCACTTGGTGGTAGAAATTAGATCTCGAAACCACGGAGCGACTTCATTTGGAAGCGCGGCCGACTTGCGCTCTCTTGGTGCACTCAATATAGATTTCCTCTTCAAATTATGAATGTCAGACACCAAAGATTAAAAATTCACTCAGGAAAAATAATTTTAACGAAGGATAGAACAGTTCATTCAATAAATTGATTAGATCGGTAATCCAAGTTTCTGGAGTGTTTTGCGATCTTTACAATTGGATAAATGTGCTAATCATTTAAACAAAAATATAAGAAAAAAAACTGAAATACACAAAAAACAATTTACAAAGCCTTTACACAACGTGAAAATAAAATAATAACAAATACACAATTATTTTAAATAATTTGTAACACTTTAAATGTTTAAATGTATATATTATGAGTTGTGACTTATAATTGACAATGAGTGTTTTAAAAATTCTCGAATCCTGTACATATCACGAGTTTATTATCATAGCTATTTTTATTATTTTTGTCTGCGTTAACTAACTGTGTTTTGTATTAACAAATTATGTGATATGTATAAAGTTTTTTTCTACCTGAAATAAAACAAACTTTACGCCATATTGATTATTGTTACTACCTAAAATACTTCAAACTGTCCGCGGTTTTTAATTTTTTCTATGTGACCTTACATAGTGCCATACAACCGATTCAATTCAAACAAATAAAATCATTACCTTATTAAAATGATGTACATTATACGCATAAAAGTACATTGTTCTATTTCTATTTTCTGATTTTAGGCATATTAAAAGCAACTAAATTCTGATGTTTCCTTTTATCGTGCTACTACGTCTATTTATTTTTTTTCTTTTACATCAGATTTGTTTATAAAATATACATATTATTTGTTTTTTTTTATTTTCAATAAAAAAATTAGTCAAAGCTTTTTCATTTTACTAGGTTTTATTTGAATTTAATGACTTAGTCTCTCACGAGTAATATAATATAATAATCTATGTTTGGTAATGCTTAAGTTTAGGGTATTATTTGAGGGTTTAAAGTGATTATACTCGTACAACTTTATTGTATGGAACGGATACCACACCAACATTAAATGTAATCTTTTTTGATAATTCAGAACAAAGTTAGCTTTCTGCTATACTGTTTACTCAATCACATTACATTAATTACTGTAGCATTTACATTTTTTTTTTATATATATTTCCACAATATATAATATTATATATCGTTGTTTAAAAATAATTCATATTGTACATATCATTTCTTTTCTTCAGTGCATATGTCATAACATCGAAGGTAAATAGATATGCGTTGGTTTGTATTTTTAAATGTAAAACTATTAAAAATGACTACAATTCAATATTTAGAAGAAATATTATAGTACACATTTTTTACACATGAATGTAAAATTAATCAACTAAGCGTTTCTATTTGATTTTTTAAATGTTGCAGCATTCTAACGATTTAATAACATGTATAATAATATATTA
Source organism: Rhopalosiphum padi (assembly GCF_020882245.1). Taxonomy (NCBI): domain Eukaryota; kingdom Metazoa; phylum Arthropoda; class Insecta; order Hemiptera; family Aphididae; genus Rhopalosiphum; species Rhopalosiphum padi. Next base: position 66,461,087 of record NC_083598.1, on the reverse strand, counting down.
TAATATTTAGTAAAGTCTTTTCAATATTTATACTTTATATTATATTTTTCAGTATTTATAAAAAAAAACCACCCACTGTGGTAGAAATGGTTGTCTGTTTTTGATAGTCTATATTATAATAGTAATTATTTTAAAATAAAGATAATTTTAGGGTAATTCCAGCATTTTTTTGTTGTACCTATTAATATATTATCGTTTATATACGTATTTTAACTAATCAAATAAAAACAAATTTTAGGTAATTTAATTATTTCATTACCAATTTTAATATAAACATGCAATATTTTTATTTTCCATATTTTCTGTGCCTTCTAAAATAAATGTCAGTGAAAGCATAATCAATGTCACATGACGATTATTGTCTCGTCTATTATTGCCATCGCAGTATAATATTTTTGATATATTTGACGAATTGAATTAATTCAAAAAGTAAACAAAAATAAATCGTTAACAGCTAGTACAAACAAACACATACGGCGACTATACACATTATTATTATTGTTATTACTATTATTGTATTGCGAAGAAAACTCCGTTTCCGTGGAGATACAGTCGGTACAATATAATATTATATATATATATATATATTACTTAACCACATTATTTCAAATGTAACAATATACCTCTAACACACATGTCCAAACGATTCACACACAGACCTACGTGTATTCATGGAAAACTGACATGATTATTACATGCCCGTTGTATAATAATTAGGGCGCGTTTCGGCAACGCCACACGTTGCAGTACAAATGGCTTGTTATCTGTCTGTTGATTTTGCCCATCGTCACAATTGTTGCGGCAGTCAGTCCGCGTACTCACACACACACACACACACACACATACACATAATATAATATATATTATATTATGTACTTTATATTCATATTACATGTACAAGTCGATTCGCCAAGCATGCTTACCCTTCTCCTTTTTTCTTCTTCTTCAATAATACAGTTATTCAAAATCTGACAATGTCTGAGTTAGTTTGTACAACTTGAGGAGTTTCTAGTGATGATATACATCTTCTGTTTTGAAAATTACATTCTATGAAAATTAATCATTGGTTAATTTTTTTGAAAATGTTGAAGTATCAAAATGTAAATACGAACGAGTAATAGTTTGAAAAACAAAAGTTGTATCGTAACAGCAGCATATAATCCGTAATTAATACAAAAAAAATCTCAAATAATGTACAACGATATGGTATGGTATATGGTGATAAGTATATTCAAACGTTTTGAAAATCATAATTCAATTAATGTATTAATAATTGTATTATTAAATAAAAAAATAGGAGTGTGCATACTCGGCAAATCAACTGAATATATTTTACGAGTAACGGCCCGGTTAGGAAGTATCTAATGATGAAAAAATAGGAAAGAAATGTTTATTTGTTTCGATTTTTGCGGTTAATGCAAACGACAATAATACATAATAATATAGGTGGTACGTTTTATTACACACACACATCCATGAGAGGGATGTCCCACAATTATTTCTTGTTTTCCGTCGTGTTATATATAGGTACTTACACGCTTGTATACACGAAATACACGTAAGTGATGAGTGGGTGGTGGGCACCAGGGTAATGACGATACGAGGAGAGGAAAAAAATACAAAACTAATTTCTGCGATGGGAGTTGTTTCATGTAATACGCTCATTGCACCGCACACCACCACGACTGGAGTGCCAAATAAAAAGGTCTCGGATTTTCGTGGTCATTGTTGCGCCACACGTATACCAGTGAACCTGAAGTTTTCTAAATGCCAATGGGTTTTTTCCCTACCTACCGCATTATCAGCGAATTTCGAGCCAATCGAGCCCAAAGTAAATGCACTGTGCCGCGTAAAGGTGAACACCGACATCGATTAACAGCGGAAAACGTATACGTATTATATACAACGTGTAGGTATACTTATTGTAGCAAAACTATATGTGTGTGTGTGTATGAGTGAGATCCGTGTGTGTCTACACGTTTTACCTCTCAATTACGTTTGTATAGAACATTAGAGCTCGTTTTCACGTAGCACTGCACTCATATCCGTCGGAACGATTAAGTCTGGTCGGATTTTAAAGAACACTGCCGTTGACTAACCGTCTAGATTACACACAATATTATTAAAGTTATAGGTAATTATCTACTAAATTATAGAAAATGAGCCGCATGTAGTATGCAATGATTATTGAAGTTAGGCTCACAGCGAGGTGATGTATTATCGGGTGAGACGACAGGCATAATAGATAAGTGGTTTAAAGTTTGTCATGCTTGAAAAATATCGTATTTTTGATTTATGAGATGGATGAACCATACAAAAAATGCATGTTGGAAATGATCTATCGTTTGTTTTTGATTTTACTGCGCATGAATTTTCGAACGGAAAAAAAGTTTATCGTCAAATATTTTCAGATTCATAGTATAGAGATTGCAGTTCAACATAATCACGGAGTTTTGATAATATGGCGTAGGACACTCAAATTCATATTTTTTTTATAAGTACATTATATCTATGGGTGCTGTCAATGAGTAACTTGCCTTCTCCTATAGGTAACACTTGGGACTTTGTGATTTTATAACTAAAATGCAATGTATAGTTTATAAAAGTTAGTGGTGGGGTGGGGAGTAAAGCAAATCTGTAAGACTGTAAAAGTTTAAAATGTATACATTAATTGACAGTAAAATAATAAAACACAGAAATAAGTTCACTTTAGTCTAAAATAGTCAAACTTAAATAACGTTTTAATGCTAATAAAATTCCAATCATAAATTGTATATACATTTAAATTGCAAAAAAATAAGATCTAACTCTATTAATATAAAGTTATTAAAAATCTTCATCATGCATAAATTAATACATATCACTAATAAACTCTTTTATTAAACTTTTTGATCACACTCTGATTCAAACAAATTTGAATTTCAATATCTTATTTACATACAAATTAAATATTTTAAAAATAGGAATACGAATTGATAAAATACAATAAAGTATATTGTGATATAGGTAAACTCATAATCCATTATTTTCGTTCTTTACCACCTACCCCCAAATCATACCTTGTTTTATGGTATGAGAGAAAAAGAATGGTTCTACTTCCTTAAATAATATCAAGGGGCAATTCTGTATTTCTGTCCCATTAATTAAATTTACTACGATATTATAAATAAAACAAACTGCATTATCTTTACTGGAAGAATAATGTTTATGAATTATTATTATAATTATTAAGTATATATTTTTTAATTTCCCTGGTCATTTTCGTGTTTGTACTTCTGCATGTTTAATCATATATTTTGTAATTAAGTGGCTAGGTACATTATTAATTATTATATTATAGTATGACATAGTGTTCAAAATTGTTGTACATATTCATACTATCTTCTTCGTTTAGTTAAAAATGTATATAATATTCACTCTATCGCTTTTGTGCATGATATTATAATATTGTGAACAATTATTCATTTTTTCTCTCTTATGGTAATTTTTAAAGTTGCCATAGTAAATTAAATAGTAAAATGATATAATATAATAATATGATGAGCTACATAGTACAGTGTTTCCCAACTTCTTTTACTTGCGGAACCTTTGCAGGAGCTTGAACGTTTTGTGGAACTCCCATATCATTTTTGGAGCTATTCTATGTTAGAATCATAATTCAAATCAAAAATATTATTAATTAATTTATATTTTCCCAAATTTCTCACGGAACCCTTGGCACCGGCTGACGGAACCCTTAGGTTCCACGGAACACCAGTTGAGAAACACTGACATAGTACATACCTATGTTTGATTCAATTAAATTATTTCTAATTATTGTTTAATATGAGTCACCATAGCTTCAGTTGGTAAAAATAATTATTATCGATTACGTACTTTTATAACTTTACTATTCAACGAAATTTGGTTTTTATTTAGTTAAACAAAAAAGTTTTTAATGAGTAAATTTTATTTTTCATGGCTAGTTCGTAATTATTATTATAACCGTTGTTTTACGTCTTATAAAATGTATATTGTATATGGATCGTACACAGGTAAAAAGTCAAAAACAAATTGTACGACGGTATTAATATTACATTATACCAATGTACATAAAAAATGAAAATGATTTTATTTTGATAGTTTTTTTTAATGTAATACACGTTTTTGAATTAATAATAAGATGCAGCTAAAATGCGTTTACGAGAAATAAAAATATATATTATATTTTTTCTTTCTTTACGAGTTTTCAAAGTGAAATAGATTATATTGGCAATAACGACCCTTCGAGCATACGATTCTATATCGACCAGTTTGGACGCAGACCTTTTTCTATGTAACCAAATGACCTTTCGAATATTTTGTATCATATCGTTTTTTTTTTTTTTTATTTATACATACCCTCACTTATACCACAACGCTCACCTCGTTCATATCCCATAAGGTCTTTCGGGCTTTCGTGTTTGCTTACAATTCATTTTATTGGAGTTCTAGAAGTCTTCCTACCCCTTTATAATACAAAGACAACAAAAAACAAAAATGTGTAGTTAAGGTAGTAAAACACATTGATATTGTTTCGCCCAGACTGTCGACATCGTTAAGAACTAAAAAGTATAATAAAGAACGGCATTATGTAGAACATTGACGGCGGTTAGTTTATTTTCGATATCGAACAATAAATATTGTGCTAATAAAAAAGGTGTTCATACACGAATATCGTAATAGTACCTATGTATAAAACATAAAAATCGTACGTTATAAATAATTGTCAATTATATGTATCATAGTAAACATTATACGCACGTAAATCAGTGTACAGATGAATAAATCGCGCGCATATTTAACACGGGGACGCTAATTATATATGTAGGTGTATAGTCGTGTATTCAAAAATAATAATTTCATCGAAGTTTTAAGAAATTCGATGATACGCGCAAACTACTTTTATACCACTGGTTTTGTAAAATCCCCATTGACGCAATTTTACGTGATGTATCGTTACAATCAATCATCCGACCGCAATTTCAATAACCCACTGCTCATCAGTAACTGCAGCTAATTTGTGTCTTAACGATGTTCAAACACAACGCGGTGTGCGTCGATAACGTGTGAATTTATTTATTTTTTAAAACACATTGCGATCTCTTATTATGATATTCGCTCGCGTCATAATACCACAACCGTATGGCCTTTTCTATATCTTTCACACACACACACAATTTGTTGAAAAAACATAATAAATCACTATACACAGTAAACAGTACCGGGTGTAATCACGTATTATAACGTGACCCACGAATTGAGTGACGAGATACGCTACAACAGTATATATTATCTGTATGTTATGTACAATAGTGTAATTTGATATGATTTTCGAGCGTCGGATGCTGTGATGCGGTCAAAATAATTCGCGTGGTCGTCATAATAACAGTAATTTATCGTGCGGCAGACGAGGACATTGGAAATTATAACGATATGACGAATGGCGTACGTTTCGGACGGAAATGTTTTTGTGCGATACATCAGCTGTTACTGCTGCACAAGGGCAGGCATAATGAATAACGCCAATGAACGGTGGGCCCTCTGTGATTTATAAACGGACGTTGAGTGTCGTGTATTTCGGGTGCGCGCGGATCATATTTAATATTTAAGTGGGTGCTCTCGATGCATTACTATATGGGTATATAATATGACCAGCTGTACCTATACATAATAATAAAATATACATAGGGGAGAGTCCAAACGTGTTGACTGTGCATATACGAACTACAAAAAGTCGTATTTGTTTCGTTCATAATGGAAGATAAATAATAATAATGTATAGTATTCGTAGCAAAAGAGATATAACAGAAGTACAATCAGTGTAATCAGCAATATAAAGGCCGTATTTGAGGGGGGTCCAAGGGGTCCGGACACCCCCCCCCCCAAATTTTTAAGTAGAAATATTTTAGTGGTGAATATAGTTTATATAGTTTATTGACTAAAAACTTTCAGCATTTATATTTAAAACAAATTATGGCTCCCCTCCGAAATTTTTTTTCAGTTACGGCCTTAAGAAATAGTAATAGTAATATAGATAAAACTATTTAAATGACCGTATTATGGCATGACGTGTGGAGTGATGATAATATTGAACATAGATATTTGATATAAATATTTATTAAACCGTTGTATTTTTTTGGATACATTTTAAAGTATAAACATTTAAAAAAAGAGTTTTTTCTGTTTCTGGTAAAAAAAATGATCTAATTAGTAGAGTGGAAATAAAAATAAAGTAGTGCGTACCAATGTCCAATATGTATACTTAGAAATAATCAATGCTGATTATTTTATGTGACGTTCGGTGTTGCGATTTCGTACCCGTGGCTAGACCTATACGAGTGCATAATGTGGTCATGTATTGCAAGTTTTATAAAAACAGAACACAATTAATAAATAAAATAAGTCGTCAGTGCTGTTTTATCTACAATTATTCTGTTTTGAGTAGCATTCCATTTAGAACATATTAGCGATAATAATAAAATATTAATTACAAAAGTATTTATGATGAAACTTACTATATATAGTGCTAAAAATAAAAGTACAATAATTCAGTACTATTTACGGTGACAAATAACACATAGTCTGATGTGTTACATACCTAGTGGGAACATTAATGAGATTTTCAATATAATATAATTATAAATTGAATTTCACGAGTGACTTTTTACTAACAAATCACTTGTAATATCACACGTCATATCACGTGTCAGGGTTTTTTTTGGAGGGGGGACGTCGGCCCTAAATAACGATTTCGTTTAGCGCATATCATAACACCCACGTATATGTACGTATATGTACACGACACATGCCACACGAATACACTGCACACAATATACGTACTTAATACTGCTGTATTCAATCGGTCAAAAGTTTGTTCCGAGTTAATATATTACCGACACGCATTCGCATCACGTATACCACCACTGTCGACCGCTACACTGTGTGATAAGTGTTTTTTTTTTTTTTACCCCAACGAGAGTCGTGCATAGTATATCGTGCACACAAAATTTGTCTAATGGGATTGTTTTTTTTTTTATCACTTCATCTCTTCTCTCTCTCTCACACACTTTTTGGTATCGGTATTGGTGCTTTTTCTTTCGTGTCCACCACAATTAGTGCGTGTACACTGTTCATATACGACCGAAACAGTATAATATATATATTATATATTTATATATCATGTGCACGTGTGATGTATATGGGTGCAAGCGCATGCGTTTGTGTATGTGCACAGTTAACGAGTGGTGAGTGGAGGTGGAAAATAAATCGAGCTTCACAAGAAAATTACCTCCGACTGCGGCGGCGGTCGTTTGATCGATATTGAACTCGACTGGCGCGCGCGATGCATTCGTCTTTTGCAGACGAAAACAGCGTCTATATAATATGATGTACACCTATAGGTGTTTATTATTATAATAGTAGGTGTATAGCCAGGAATCTGATATTTTAAAAACGATACATGGGCGAGATACGGTACATTGGGCGTATACAATTTGACGCAAATCTATATTATAGGCGGTAACAATCAAGTTGCGAGAGAAAACAAAAACGGTAATAACATAATACGAGCGTGTATACCGATTATCGTCATTACAATAAATTAAAATAAATAGAGACGGTCTGTGCCGAAAGCAATAATATATATATTTTTTTATTAAACGTCTTATTATTCGTAATTAATATATTAAATTAATAACGTATTAATATTTACCACTTGTCCTGGCTGTGGCTAGGAAAAATAACTTTTCCATTTTTCGTCCACTTCGTTGTATCAATTTTTTCATGTGTATATTATCGATACTTAAAATGTATTTTATATACTGCAAGATATCTAAAATTTGTCAACATTTCGAATAAATGTATTATCGTTGTATCTGCAAATTGCAATGTAATTTTTGATATAATATTGTGATTAAATTTATTTTAATAAAAATGTTTGTGCGCTGTATTATATCGATTAAAATTTATTTTGTGTATGCGTTAACTATTATTTACATAGGTCAAGCTTTTTATATTAATTACTAAAAAAAAGGTTTACCTATGATAATTACTTATACACGCTCAAATGTAAATTTACACTCGTGACCTAGACAGGTGTACAAACATAAATAAGATGATAAATAATATTGTACAGATACTTTTTAGCTCGCAATATTATATAACAATATAACTCTTAAGTAGGTATATATTCAAATTTCATCATACATTGTTTGCGAAGTGTGGAATGTAATTTCATTTTACGATAATGTTATGAAAATTGAATAAAAAAATTGTTAAAAAAATAAAAGATTTAATAAGCAATATAGAAACTATATAGTATACTTATTATATCTAAATGTTCAGTGCTATCAACACTTCAAAAAAAAAAAAAAAATAATAATAAATTATTATTGTTTTTTGAATAATCTTAGAAAACTATTATGTATAAAAACAAGAACGTTTTGCATGCTGACAACTTTATCAAAAAATATATTTTATATTAATTCAGAATGCAAATTGATTATATTCTAAAATAGCGCGTACCGCAATTACTAGGAAATTATATAATTAGTAGACTGCCGACTACATATCAATAAAATAAACAATATTGTATAAAAACTGCTATGCGTATATGCACTCCTAGTAATTCAAAGAGATCGTAGACTAATAAAAATGAAATTGAGATTTTTTTTATATTCAAATTACAAAACCGACGCCTCATATCCCAAATGGATTATTGATTAAACAATACTAATGCTTGTCGCTTTTATTTACAATATATCGTTTGACATTCTTCGTTTGACATACTTATAATTATACGTTATATAGGTACACGTCATGTGATTATGACGTTTACCGTTTTGAGTTGGCATCGATGTATGTCATTTAATTATGAAAAAATTTATATTTTTATATTTTATTAAACGACCTTGTATACTTGACCCCATATGGTGAATTCGTATTATAAGTAAGTACTTGATAAATATTTTAATTCCTTAAACATACAAAATAATTTATAACAGTAGTGTAAATTGAGCGCAGCGAGTGAAATCGAGAGTAAAACAAACGACTTTACCACTTACACTGTTGTCACACATTTCAATATCTAATTAATATTTAATACACATACGGCATACCTATTTAATTATACTGTATTAAATTATTCGATTTAAAATTAATCATATTTATGGTTTTAAATGTACGAATATATCAATATTAATTTATGTACGTTGTAATCTATGCTGCTGTACCGTTCAAAAAAAAAATAATAAAAACTTCAAAAATGTTTGTTTTTCGGTTTTAAATCACCTAAAATGATATTATTATACACTGCTAAATTTGTACAAAAATTAAAAATGTTAATGTTTTAAATATCACACTGTATATTTTATGGTTAGACGTAATCAGTGGGTTACGTGGTGCCATTTCCAACGATGTACAAAATCGTGCCATTTTTTACGATTTAAAAATATAGTTAATTTGCTTGGTTTCATTTTTGACAAATATAATTTGGCCTTTAAGTTTATTAAATAAACCTATTTTAAATGTTTGTGCATTTGTTTTAAATAAGGTATTAACATTTCACAATAGCTAACAAGAAATAAAAATGTATAATATGTCCATAAAAACCTTGTATTTTATATTTTCTATGTACCTACACTATCAATTTGACCTTGTTATAGTAAGGTGTTTGTCAATGCAACAGTAAAAAGGTTGTACATAATATTGATGTTTATTTTTTTGCGTAAGCATTTATTCTTATGAATTTATTATAAATTGTTTTTAACATTCTTTATCAGTGCGATGTAAATGTAAATATTTACCTCTTAGATGATACAAGACGACCATTTTATCGGCTTTAATACTATCTCTAAGTCGGCTCTTATATATTATTATTTTATATCTCATATCTGCGCGGTTGAACTATTATAATATATGTGTTTGTTCGCTCCGGATTTCTGTCGCTCTTCGTGTTTATAGAGATTATATCTTTACCACCGTACATTGATGATAATAATAATATTCGAGTACAAAACAAATCACTGGGCTCCTCTTTTGGCCGTTCTCTCTACAAGCTATTGTACGTTCACGTGGATCGTAAAAACCACACGCCGCCGATTCGTTTTCGACCTCCTCTTATTACACACCCGTTCTATACACTCTATATTATATTATATATAAAAGCACAGCGACACGTAACTATGACAAACCGATTTTTTTTTTGGACAGTAGCGATAATAATAATAATAGTAATAATAATAAGTGCAATGTGGTATAACACGTCATAATGAAAGGCTGGGAATCGCCGTTTTCTTTGTTACCGATAAAAACTCGTGGACACCCATGTCCTTCCCGCTGTGCTCTGCAGTGTATAACCATAAAAGGTCGTTAAATTTTACGTTCTTTCAGCCATGCCATATATTGTACGCAGGCGGGGAGATGTAATTTTGATTTTCCATCAAGAAAAAAAAAGACCGTAAACTTTTCTCATCTGCCACACTGACCAGTCCCAGGCCTTTATATTTTAAGAGAAAATGATTTGGGAAAAGAATTTTTTTTTTTTAATGTGACAGAAGAGTTTTAGCTAAGCGAAAATAGAAAAATATGCTATTTGTTAACCCTCCGCTGCACCTGTATCAAAGTAAATAATAAACCTTCCGAGTACTGATCTCGTTTTTATATACATTTTTCAGCATATATGCCTGATTTTCTATTTATTATTTGTGTCTTTTTTATTCATTCCACTCACAATTCCTAAACCGCTCAAGAGGTGGCCTACGCGATGGTTTAAGTATTTGGCCGTAATCATAAAATTTATTATTCTTGTACAAAAATACAGTGAAATTATTTTTATTCTTTTGAAGTTAACCTATTTTTTATCTTGCTTTTTAAAAATTATTTTTAACAAAAGAATATACCTTTATTATAATATTATTATTTTTCATTGTTAAAATGTGATAAGCGCGTCGTCATTACTAAAACGGTCTTTCCTTTGAAAAATATGTATAATACACGTAGGTAGTGAATTTATAGACGTATCATAATATAGTCATTAAGAATAAAATTGTGAGATGGAGTCAATGTACTTTGGATGTTCCATTACAAACTGGGCAGATGTCACGCATTAATTAATCCTCCCAGTGTTGTAATTAGGAGGGACAGAGGGAAATATGGGTGATAATATCATTCGCGAGACCAAATCAGTACACCAAAATTAGCTATTAAAATAATAATAGCAAATATAGTAATTTAATTTCAAAGAATAATTATAAAAATCAAATTAAAAACTATAATAAAAAATAATCACAACTAATAACCAAAATAATGTTACCTACTTCATAGTATAGGCTATTTTTGATATATTTAGGTATACTTGTATCAAAATAATAGATAATAGTAAACTACACTGTGCTTAGTGATTGTGACAACTACGGTTTTCAATTCGTATTGCCTCATGCTGTCGTGATCGGTGTTATTTTATCATTGAAATATGTAATTTGATGTTTACATATTGTATTCATAAGTGCATTGTACATATCACACATGCATACAATAATTGCACTGAAAGATGATTGAAATACATACAAAACATATTATTATGGGTAATATTCGTGTACAAAAATATTACGTAGCATAACCAAATTGGGCCACTGCTACAACGCAGTGTGTACTCATCGTTATCGTGAAACTGTCGATTATATAGTTTATCACATTATTAACAGCAATAATTAATTTAAAAACTGTGTTTGGATACAATAACTAATAAGCATGACGTTTGATTGCAGTGTGGCTGGCGCGACTTCCGCGAAAATGATACTATACGTAACACGTTTTGCACATAATAATATTATGTAATTTGTTATATTATTATAATAACGGCTATATTAACGGACAATATATTATGGAGGTAGTTACAGTAATGCAGGTAAAAATAGAACGGTTAAGACAAAAATGTGGGGCACGTTTAATGAGACGTTCTGAAAAGGGCCGTTTATTGACTTTTTGTCGTTTCGACATTATACGCACGGAACTATTTCTATTTAGCGGCCAACACTCGTGTTTCCGACGTCTAGAATCGACATTTATACAACATAATGCACGCAGTATGACCTGACTGAAATCTGCAATTAAAAAAAAAACCATTAAAGGAGAAAATAGTAGCAATTAGATCAAATTTTTTTTTATCAGAAACCACCTTCAAAGTTTGAGGTAATATGATTTGTCTTCTATGTATCGTGCTACAAAATCATTGAAAAACCAAAATATAATATATATTTCATAGAAACTCTAAGAAACTAAAAAAAAAAAATGTTTACTCAATTTAATTTTTTTTTATTATTATTAACTTTTTTTATTTTATTTAAACAAAATAATATTTACAATCTCTAAAATTTATACACAATATGTCCATTTTGTAGTAAAATATAACAACTCAAATACCCAACTTGGAGAACGAGACCCACTAGTGTGGAAACCTTCTGGTGCATAATTTTAAAGCAGTAATTTTATAGAATGTGAGTTTTCAAATTTGACGTTAAAATCGGCCATCGACTGATTGTAGCTTGAAGGATTACGGACTACCTTCGGTTATACTCATAGAAATAAAAAATTATTCTTTGACAGTTTTAATTGTTTGAACTAATAACGCATTGCTTTCATTTTTAAATTCAAACTGATAAAATAACCTTAATATACTGGTGTTACAGTACTTAAACTTTAAAGTCGACTAAAATGTAACCTCAATTGAATATCGGATTTTTAATATTCACTATGGAATAATTCCAACAAAATAAAAAAATGTTTAATTCATTAAAAAATTAATTATTTCAATTTGTTGAAAGCAGCTTATTATTATTTTATTTTATTGTAACCGTACAATATTTTATAATTTTCATAAACTTATTTAAAAAAAATGTTATTTATTATTTGCCAGCTTTCAAATCAAAAGAAAAATACCGGCTTTCTAATGAATAAGTTACTACATCAGCAGTATTGCCTTGTGTTATTTTTTTTTTTTTTTGGTAATATACAGATTGAGTTCCGCATAACAATTCATACAAATATTTGTTATTTTACATCGTATTCTAAATTTAAAGACAACTAACGTATGGATATGTGTTATTAGTAAACTTCGATTGTTATTCGATATACCGATATACGAAAGTAGGTTAAACACATTTCAACGACCACTATCACCGTTACGGCCATACAACTTTAATATGTTGCCCTCAATTTTACAACTTCATCCCGGATAGTTGTCCACAATATTCTTTACTATATTATCATTATTGTTTATTGCATTTAACAATATCGGCGTTTTAAACGTAATTTTTAATTATTTTACATCAAACCTTGGTTGGCTTGTATTATTTTCATATACAAGCAATTTCGACTGCATTTGTGCTAAGAAATCTTCATAACAATCGTTGTAAAGCTTGTCGCTACATATAATATAATACGTTGTCTTTTATAATCTATAGAATTCTTCGTCATTAATATATTAATTCATATTCTTTTCTCGTTACACACAGCCTATAGTGCCCAAGTGAAAATAAAAATAAGTATTATATATTATTAGGTACAAGGTGATTAACTAAAGTGCTCACCTTTATTTTTCTTTTAATTATTAATTTATTCAAATTTTTTATTATAATTGAGAAGGACCTATTTTAAAATACTTTGATTTTTGTAAATCATTTAAGGAGTGTCATGTGATGAGAAACAATACTTTTTATATTATTATAAATAGCTATGCAGATGATTTATTTGAAAATGTTGATATATATAAATAAATACATAATGGACCAATTACTGAGTAATTAATATGAATTACTAAAAGTGTATTTTAAGAATAATAATCAATAAATATAATTTTGAAAAAATTAAAAAATATTTAATACAGTATACACAATTTTTAAACGGTCATCTGTTAATAATTTAGAGAAAAAAAGAACAATTATCATTGCAAAAACTAAATTAGTATCACCACATGACAGTAATTAAATGGCATAAAAAACTGCATATTTCAAAATATATAGTCCTTAAATATACTTAAAATTTCCAAAAATAAAATTTAAATAAACTCATTATGAAAAGAAAAAATACAAGTGAACATATTATTATACTCGTATAATAATCTCGATATAAAAACAAAATTGAATGCATGCCGACCTTGAACTAAATTTATTGAAAATTTATTCTTTCAAAAAATATACGTATTTATAAAAAAATCTTAGCATCACATATTATAATTCTGACGAAAAGCTTTCAGAAAATTACTATTCAACGGAATCCATTGAACATCATGTGTGGCACCCCAGTTATTTATGTACGTGTGTTGTTCATAGTATACTATGCGGTATACGCCAGATATTCAAGATGTTTAAGCTTTCCTGGCGTATTCTAAGTCTAAGGGACTTCCCGACAAAAGTGTATACATTTTGGATAAGAACGACGTGCGAATAAACCTGCGCATATTTCTATAAGACGTCTTTATAATAATAATATAATACATTGTATATATAACTTATGTATATATATGTGTGTGTGTGTGTGTATAGGATTAAATTGATGTTATATTATTATATTATAATATATAGGATATTGCGATCGGATCGGAAACACTGACCAAGTGCACTGCGTTCTTATAAACTGTTTGTCGATTAGAGTGATAATGATAGCTTTTAATATAGATATAGATAACCTTAATGTTATATTTTCTGACATATCCGTTCACTGTTATTTGTAAAAATGTATAGTTGAACAAAAAAAAAACAAAAAAAAACTATTAAATAATCGAAGTCAAGAAGTAATAGCAAACTTGGTCGACTAAATCTTGTTTGTTGTGATCCATCTAAAATCGTTTTCTTGATACGGTAATCGTCCCCAAATTAATTTTGTTTACCTACTAACGCCTATTAACGCCACAGTCCGTTCTGTTTTTCGGTTATTTTTATCGCATTACTCGCATACCATATCGTAATTCATTAGGTTTTTCAAATTGTCACTGTAGCGGATCTACGTCGAGAAAATAATTACCTTCGTTTATTATTATTTTTTTTATTCCTTTATGTTCTCCGACGGCTCGCAATTTGTATGACTACTGAGAAACAAATCATGATGAGGAAAAGAACAGTATATCGCTCACTGCCTTCCCCGTCCGTCACCAACACACAGTACGTTTGAGCCTTCGTCTCCCCACATAAATAAACATTAAAAAATATATAATATATTTAAATTAAATTAAATTAAAATGTATGAAAAAAAAATATTCTTACTAAGAAAATAACAATTGTGAAGTGTTTAACGCGTGTACCTACTCGTTTGTTGCATTTTTATAAAATATAATATGTATGATATGACATGTACAAATATAAAATAGTATATCGGTATAATGATTTAAGGTGACCTAGTCGCAGTTAGTGAGATGATTATTTGATAGCTACATTTCTACAATATTTATTTTCCCTACAAAGTTATGGGACTGAGAAAGTTAAAACAAGTTATTATATTTTTTACGCGTCGAGTCTAGCTTATCAAAATGTACACTGTCTCGTCATTATCGTTTATTTACGTGGCCATCTAGATTGCCTCCATGTTTCGAGTCTTATTTTTTATAGACATATTTCGTTTACTAAGTTTTTTATTTCAAGTTAAAAAAAAAAAAACTTAATGACAGATAAACGTATTTTAATAGCTAAGACCGACTAACTCTGACTATATTACACTCACAGGCCACGATATATACTCGTCACGACTATTTAACTTTGTGGGGCGAACGGATTTTTCGTAATGACGACGACGACGATAACGCTTCCCTAATAACGCAGAACTCTGCGCGGTGCCGGTACAAGACGTACAATATTGCTACACAGTTAAGTTTTCCGTGCATGTATAACGCAACTCGTGTCGTTTTCAAGATTTATATTAACAATAACAGTTTTGTGGCAGCTAAACTTAAACGATCCGTATCGCGCGATTGTTCGAAGACGACCATGACGTTTCGAATGATAAAACCCCCTCCCAGTATGCTTCAGCTACGCCAACGTCATTTATTTCGACGATATTAAATTTATTTTTTTCTTCTTAAAATCTGTTGAACATTTTCGTTGGATACCTAAAATTATATTATATACGCTCCTCTAACATTAACTTGTTGATTAAACTCCTGCTATTTTGTTCTTTTCTTTCTCAAGAATAATGTGACATAATTTATACTTAATATTTTCTTGAATAACCAAAGTTTTAACATCTACTATAATTCTTATAAGTTTTGTATATACAATATATTTTATGATACGTATTAATGAATCTCTTTTCAAAAAAATATATCCACCAAAATTGTACAATTTTTTCAATTAAAATAACGTTAATTGTGGTTGTTTTGTATAAATTAAGACCTTTGTATTTGTGTCACACTACTCACATATTTTGTCAGATATCAATACTATATTATAATAATATAGTCATTAAACTCTGTGGTATTAAACGTGTTTTAAATACCTTCTAATAGTTCTCTAACACAAGTCCTTAAATAACTTATTTGTTAGACTTCTAATTCATTAACATTATTATTGAGCATTTTTTCCCCGTTTAAATGGCCGGTAATTACTGTCGGAGAAATAAATGCGACGACCGTAAATAGACATTGTTCACAATGACAATAATTTATGTATATATATTTAAAATATAATAATAAT
Organism: Rhopalosiphum padi; assembly: GCF_020882245.1. Taxonomy (NCBI): domain Eukaryota; kingdom Metazoa; phylum Arthropoda; class Insecta; order Hemiptera; family Aphididae; genus Rhopalosiphum; species Rhopalosiphum padi. The sequence continues at coordinate 66,444,387 of NC_083598.1, read as the reverse complement.
AACTGTAATAATGATGAATATCTTTCTTCGGGGTAAAATTTGGAATATTATTAAAACTCAAAATGGTGTAAAATTATAAATAATAACATGAGAAAAGACTCTATTCTTTTTTTTTCTTATATTTTTGGTAACCAATTATTTTGTACAAGTTTTAAGAATAGTTAGATATCACAATGCAAAAAAAAAAGACATAAGCTAGTTATGATTTAGTGCACGTTGGCACAATATTAAGACAAAAAAAAACTTTAAATACATCTTGGACGGTCGTGATAAGAATATTTTGTGTTTTATATAATATTTTAGTCAAATGTCTACGGGAATATGGACATTCATATTACATCGAAAAATATTGTTTGCAATCAATGAAATATTTAAATGGGTTTAATTAACTATAATTATTACAAAACTTAGTAAACTATTTAATATTTAAACAGATAAAAACACACATAATTATTTTATTAAAATGGCCAAAAACGAACTTTCACACGATCCCAATTGCCAATACAACACACTACTAAGTATAACCTCGTTCATCCAACCAAGATCTACAGCCAACTGGTAAAGGAAATTCACTGACCACAATCGAAATGATAAAATATACATAGATTAAGATAGGGGGTCTTAATAATAATATATATTATCAATAAGAATCATAATATTTAAAATTATGGGGATTTTAAAAATTTCATATTATGTGTACATTTATTATTATTAATAATATATACGCATATTATTGAATATTATCAAAGTAGGTTAATTCCAACTGCAACCTAATTACAATTTTATAAATGAATACTTGGAAGTTCTTTTAAGACTCTACTATCCTGTAGTATAAATACTAAATAGTATAATATATTATTGAATACAATATAATCTATTTTCAGTTTCGATTTTGTAATGTTTTATTAATTAAACAAGTTCAAAAGTTAAAATCACATAAAACAAACTTACATCCAAGATTATTTATTTATATATCTGCGTTATCTCTACACATAAATAATTATTTATAAACGCTCAATTACATAAAAATAAAAAGCACGATTCTTTTAAGTAACAAACATATTTTATATAGTGTTAATTGAAATTAAATAAAATCATACTCAAAATATATTTTTAACTAACTCTGGCAAAGTATTGGATCATCTTGCTCTGTGCAATTTCATCTTCAGTACATTAGAAAAAAGTTAATACTGACGTTTTTCAATTGATAATGATAAAGGTTCAAGGTTTTCCTACTACTTTTAAGACATTTAGAAAATGATCTATTTCTGGTTTAATTTTAACTTGACATAAACGTTGTGCGTAAATATTTCAAAACCAATTTCGACATTTTATTGAAATCTTGACCTTAAATATAACTACTAATGTCTTCAATATAATCTACACAAATGTTTTTAACTTTCTGTCATTTGCAGAAAACAACAATTCGGCCAAATATTAATTACCTAAAATATCAGGTATTTGTAATAAAATTCTTCAATAAACTCACATAATTTGCATTTCGATGTATTTGTTTACAGGAATATTAAATTGATTATTGTTATAATTACTTATTCTATCAACAGACCGTTGTAGTTATAAAGCAAGCCAAAAAACTTTAATTTTGATTCAAATGTATCTTATAATAATTATATTTCAAATATTCACTTCCATGTATTCTCTATGGCCACTGTTGGTTATAACTTATTAATAATAATTAAGATTGATATGAAATAATCGTTTGACGTTTGGCGGCCTTGGTTGAATGTAAACCACCAATTCCCTAAGGCTTTTTCTCCATTTCCTCTTCCCAAGAAACCTACCACACTGTTTTCAGATACCTACTAATAATGTGTTTAGAGCAGAGCAGTTAAACTTGAATACAAAACTTTTGATTAAATGACTCCTGCCACGATCATAAATTAACGTAAATTCGCTCATAAGCATATTCTATAGGTACATATTTCAAATTATTCATCAATAAGTACTTTTCGTAAAAAATAAGTATTTGAGAAACTATTTTAAAAACTTAAAACTTTAATCAGCACGTATTGTGTTTATATTGAACTAATAGTTTTTTTTTAGTAATTTATTAATAAGTATGGTAAAAAATTAATTACTGATTTTTCAACTTAATAATATATTATAAAATTATAATTTAATTATTAGATGCAAGCAATATAGTTTATTAACTGAAATATCTTTAACTCTTCACAGTGGAATATAATACATGTTGTACCTACTTGTTGAGCAAAACTCGTTTTTCATTCTTTTCTTAACACGTATTTAGTATTTATGAATATCGAACAGTGTAAAAATATAAATATATACACAGGAATACATTTTGGAAAAGAAAAAAATCAGTATTCACCACTCACTGCAGTATTAACTATCGGAGACTTGTTAGTTGTCCACGCGCGTGATGATAATAAATGAGTTATACCACCCGAATATTCAAATATTATTTTACATGTATATACGTCGAAATCGTGAAAATAGAAACCTTTGATGATGATGACGTATCACTCATTGTATTATGCAACCGTGTAAAATAGATAATAGAGGTAGTCTGTTCGCAATAGAGGAGTCGTCTGCCGCCGCCATCGTGGTAAAAAAAAAAAAAAACACTATAGGTTCGTGATGAAAAGAAAAATTGTATTATTATTATTATTATTAAGACGAAAAGGATATGTGTTCGACGATATTTTACGTGCGATGCGAGTGGAACAAAATGGGAACAAATCGTTCGAATGAAGATTGATGAATATTATATAGAGCTGACATAAAATAGTATCGAAGTTATTAATAATTGAGAAAAAATAAATAACACGCGCCTTTATAAACAGATATTTTATGTATTATGTATATAGTATAACTATATAGTATAGTATAACCTAACCTGTGTATATGGTATATACTGTATACTGTATGTAATTTATATATTATATATTATTATCTAACCTTTAATAGGTATATATGTCAGTCGTTACTATTAGGATTACGTTGTTGTGGCAAACTAATCCATCTATTATAGGTATATAAATATATTATACGAGTCTAGTTATTTTTCTTATAAAACGACGAGTGATCTACAATTTATTACTTTTGTGGAATCAATTGATCTGACTGCAGTATTAAGTATGCATAATAGACTTATGCAGATACTAAATTTAACCACGGTAAAAACAAATTTAGATAGCAATATAAAATATCAAACAACGATCTCAATGATTTATATGGCATCGATAATTTCATATCGTACGTAAATCGCTTTATGTGAAAATTCGAAAACAATATAAACAATAATAATAACAACAACATTAGATCTAATAACGTCCAACACCAGAATCAAGGTTAGATACAATAATATTGATTTTTAATAATAACAATTTTACCTATTTAAAGCACTAATTTCTATTTTATTATAATGGAGGTTAATAATTATTATATAGTATTGTCAAGTATAAAGTTTGATATTCACAAAATGAAGATGAAATGACGTTAGTTAATATTGTTTTTTTTTTTTGATGATGTTTGCAATAGCTTATAAAATATTTTTTTCATTAAATTGCGCAGCGCATACGTTTGAGTTACTTTTGTGTAAACAAAGTGACCCAACCATCAAGTATCAACAATGTATATATTATATAGTACCTATGACGAAATAATATTTTAAAAATATATGGAGTTATTATTTTTTTTCTAAATACTCTATTACATATTATTGTTATAAAGCTTTTTCTGTTTTTTTTTTTTTTTTTTGAAAGCCTTTAATGTTTATTACCTACTGTTCTGCAGTAAATAATTTAAAAACATTTAAATATTATGGAAAACAAGTTTAATCCTTTATTTTATTTTTATTTTTCTTCTCGAATCATCAAAAGAACTTGTATTTAATTTTGGAATAATTCAATTTAGTGTTTATTTTAACAAAACCAGACAGAAATATGATAGTAAAATATTTTTGAATTCATAGCGATGTGAATCCCAATGTTGCAACCACTAACATTATTGTATAAAGATTAAAATAAAGCATGCTATTACTGAATACATAGACGAGCTACCTAAGAGGGATTAAAAGGGCCTAAGATTACAGATTTATCTATACACAGACCCTAAAAAAAAAACAGTTCGTTGAACGTATTTTAAATCATGAAAATTAATTTTCAGACCCATTTAATAAATACAAGTCTATTAAAATATTTAAAGCATAACATGTATAATGCTTAAAACTATTCAAACGTAAATATTCATTATAATAACCTTTGTACTGTTAAAGCTGATAAACTGAAAAACCACGGGGTATACTTAGAGTATAGCTACAGATATGGCTGTATCACTTATAATCCATAATTCTTTTTCCTTTCTATTATATACTTATTATTTATTATAAAGTATTGTCGGTTGATATTAAACGAAAATTCTACCTCCGCTGTAGACATTTAATAGCAGTCTAAATGCTTAAGGTTTGATAATAGTTTAGTAGCAGAACTCGTATATCCTTATTATTTTGATATTTGATTGTGGATATATAATTGATGGGACGTAAAAAGACCAATAAAATAGCATCATTACTATAATTTAAATATGCAAACACGTTTCGTACAGATATTATATAAAAATATGAGCACTTTAATTAACGCAAATAACAAAGGAAAACTGGATACGAGCGATCACCAAAACATCGATACATGCTCACATTAGACCAAGTCTGTGTGTTTGGACCTTATGTAGTATGGCACAAATAGAGGACTAGATGCTTAGTGGTTGGTCACACGCATTTTTATACGAAATTGGCGGCTATAACACAATGAAATATAATCTTGTGTCCAGTCATAAATTTTTTACCACGGGAAATAGCGGAATTACATAAGTGCCATCACCGGTTAGGTTATATTATAAAATATTGTAATCATTATTATTATAATTATTCGAAAACGATGTAGACTTATAAAAATAATGATTGCATATATTAATACATCAGTCAATCAAACACCTAATTCAACGTTTCTGGTCACATGAATCAAACAACATTTACCCTCCTTTGCTCAATTACTTTGATTCTATTTTACTCCAATCTTATGTCATCGCATAACTAGACTCTGATTACCCAGGTGATAAACCTGCCCACCAACTTTGCATCCAAATATTCTTAATAAAAAAAAACTTGATTCAATAACTTGAATTTATCCAGATCTACTATTGTCTAATTCAACCTACTCTGCATGAGCCATTCGCTACTACCGATCACCTCTACAATAACTTGACTAAATTATTCTTTGCTCCATATTCTACATTTACTAAAGACGTTGGCGATCTCTCGTGCTTATATTCTTCGACTACTCTTTATTATTTTTTAAACGTCTAATTTTGTTTAGTTACCTTAAACCTATTAATACGAGTAAATAACGAGTATGTTAAAAATTAACTATTAAACTGTCATTTTCGCCGGTTATTTAATAAAAAAAAAAATGATAATAATAGTTACTGTTTGTTATATGATGATAATTAAAAACTAACAGAAAACATGTTTTAGTATGTATAATTTAAGGAAAAATTATGCATGTAAATATATATAATAGACAATTATTATTTATAAATGTTGTATTACTAAAAATTATAATAACTTAAACGAAAAGAAAATATAATATATCTGTACTGTAAATAAAATAAACTTTATTATTTATTTAGTTTTTTATTGATTTTATTCAGCAAGACCAATTAAACTAAAGAATAATCATTAAATATTTATGTGATCGATGGTTTTTATTTATTTTTTATTTTTAATGTACCATTATTTGTATTAATAGTATGTAAGAAGTTTAAACAAGTTTATTTATTTGTTCTCAACGTTAATAAACTAAACGCGTCTTTCTATATGTTCATTGATGGAGTAGACAAGCCAAAAGTTCACAATATTACAGAATTCGTTTGAGAGGCTATAATTAGGCATTGTAAATGTTATCTATTCGTTTATAGTTCAAACACGTTTGACTGTAAATGAACGTTCAAAATTAAATCTGAACGTTAAGTGATGCAGACAAATAATAATTAAACAAACAAATGTTCTAAAAGTTCCTTAAAATGAATTTCTAAACAAATGAATACTTAATTGACTGATAAAATGAACTTTTTATACACGTATGTGTATTTATGATTTAAAACAAACTTCAATTCAAAGCAAGTTTAATGTTTGGTAGTAATATTAAATTTATTTTACAGAATAAAATATGTTCTTATATAATTATAAAGGACAAATAATTAAAGACAGTGGTTTTTTGTCATCGTATAGGCGTTTTATTAATAAATATTGATTCACGAATTAATTTTAAGATTTAAATCTATTGATGTAATTTTTTTACTTTGAAATATTTTATTCGTAAAATCGTAGAATTTGTTTTAATTGTATCACATGTAAGATGATTCATCCCCTTATTATTGAAGAAATAATGAAGTTGTTTAATTTATGGAACTTTTAAATATACTTAGACCATAATATTTTTAAATTCTTAAGATGTTTTTAATTACTTTAGGAATGTCCGGTGAATGTAAAAACTTTTATTTTTCAAATAAATAAATACTATAAATTATTTACTGGAAAAATTTTCTGAAAATGTTTACATATCAATATCAAAACACCAAATGTGTGGTTTTGAGTTAATTTATTTATTTTTTATGTACTAAGGATAATAGGTCTATGGTAATGAGTTTAGAAGATTTGAGAGTAATAGTAACTTAATAATTTTAACAATACTAATATAAAACTATCAACATTTAAAATTTATAAAAATTATCCAAGTATAATAAACACTAGATTCCATTTAAGTATATATTTTTATTTTTGTAAAACCATTTTTAAGGATTAATATTTATTATCCTTAGTATAAACATTTTAATAACAGAAAAAACTAATTGTTTGAACTTTAGAATTAGGTTTATCAAATTTATTTTCCATATTAATGCATAATATAGTTTACAAAAAACGAGGTTTTATTAAAAAACAAAAACAAAACAGAAGTTTGTATCGCCACAAGACACTTTTTAGGTAGTACAAAAGAATTTGAAAATATATCTTAAAATATATTTAAAAACTACAATAATCAAAATTTTAATAAATTCAGTATTGAATAAAAAAAATAAAGGTGAGCATGCTTGGTGGTGAATCTTGTATAATATGCTAGAAATTACTGTTGAGTTTTATCTTTTAAAACTTATTAAAAAACTTTTTCTATTATTAGAAAATAATAATAATAATGATTTATTATTCTGTAATATTTTATAATTGTGAGCTAGTGTTATTGTCAACATTCACATTACTATGTTTTTGTTTACATGGTTTTTGATTTACCTCGAATGATTTTAATATCCGTAAAAGGCACTATCAACCATAATTAGAAATTTGCAGATATTTGGATCATTTGTGATCTACATTTTTGTAACCTAAAATATAATATTATGTACAGTAAAAGTCACTACAACCAGCATCGCGTATTAGAACTAAATACTCTTTATAACAATCAAAACATTCAAAACGCCATGTTTCGGCTTTTATGAATAAAATAAATCGAACAACAAAACAAATTTTCGATTATTATGAGCAGGTCGTTATATTTTTCCTATTATGTAAACTTATAGGTCAACTTGCTCTTTATCTCTTTAATTTTATTAATATATAATATATTACTTACATATTATTATGTAATATGTCTTATACTTTTGTGTTTTACATAGGTAAACATAATTTTTATGATAAGTTATTATTTTCAATTTATGCGTGTATTTAAAGATTCAATATTAATCTCAATTACATATAACTAAAATAAAAGGTAGGCAATTGTGTACCGCTTTGCTATACATTATGCGTCAAGTGCTACACTATATTATTATGGGTGTGTTAAATTTAAATTCAATGATATAGGTATATCATTCTATACGAAAACGATTCTGAGTAGTAACGATCTGTCAACCTTTATCACTATAAGTATTATTTTTTTTTTTTCATTCTATATAATTTATAATTTATAATATACGCAATAGGTTTAAGGTAACCATGGTTACAAAATAATTATTTAAATAATAATATTGAACTTGTGTAAAAATTTCCGTTTTTCCTTGATTTTTTGTTTGTTTATCCCAATTATTAAGAAAAATACTGGGCATTTTTTACTGTTGACTCCTCAAAATACTCACTAGATTCACTTTCTACCAGAAAAGTTGCTGAAGTTTAAAATTGAATCTTTTTTATAACCTCAATACGTGTCCCCCTAGACACAAAAAAAAACATATATCATTTTAAAATCATTACATTCCTCGTCCGCTCAGAATCTAAAAATCATTTGGTTTTCTTATTTCTCGTTTACCATTTATATCGAGCACTCGTAACCGCTTAAAACGAATTACCGGTCACAACAACGAAGGCAATTGGCTAGTCCTTAAAACTCGTTGTAACCGATTTATACTGACATACTGTATTGTGAAATAATATTATTACAATATATAACTATTGTATAACTTACATTAATTTATACTATTTATATTTTATGGTAATACATTTTTATATTATAGTATGATAAAAATAATAAAATAATACATTAATTTCATATCAAAAAATAAACATTACTATTGGTCAATGCGATGAGCCCAAAAAACGCTCAATGTGACATATTAAATTTGTTTGGAGGATCTATACGACGAATATATTTAAATATGCGTATCTTACCATTAACACCTGTGAACCAAGTTTGTTTAACGGTAAGAACTTTTTCGATCGGACTGATTGATTGTAGCATCTTAGTAATATACAATATTGAATATTATAATAACACGTACGTATATATGTGACGTAATTTAGTTAAAAGTTTTTTCACAAACATTTGCCAAAAAGTTCTTCGCGGTTTAATCGCGTCGAATTCAAATATATAAATATTGATGTATTACAATATGATACGTATATTAATATTATTAATAAAATTAAGTCTAAAGGCATTTTTTTTTTAATTTTGGAAAAATAACGCTCAACGTCGAGACGTATAACGTCAATTAAATATGATGCATTGCTCTGAGGAAATGCAAATGCCGCCATCACGGTTGTGGGCACCGACACAGTTGTAATAATAGTCAGTATGCAGTATTATACTATTATGCGAGTATTTATGCATTGTGCCGGTGATATTAAATTACCATTAGTAGAGCGGTGGTAAAGATCATTAGATTACCTACCTGGTATACAATGCATTATAGTAATTTATAGTAATTATAATCGGTATTATAACACTCAGTCGAAAACCGGAACAGACCGCCGGACGAGATCCAAAGAGGGCTTTAGTGAAATCAATCGTTGACGTTTTGGCGTCTTAGTTCATATAATTTACGATTCGAGGTAAATATAGTATAATATAAGAATTCTATAATAATAATGTCGTTATGAACAAACCCGCAAATCATGTAATTTGTCACGAGTTATATAAATTATCGTACTAATTTATATATGTCGAGGCGCGAGCGTAGAAATAAATTAAAAACTACATTACATGTTGAAAATCGTTGCAAACATGCTCTCGATTCACAGCTGTACCTGCACCGAATTATAAACTAAATTATTTTTTTCTGTGACATTTGACACGCGTATCACCCTGTATGTGTGTATGCGTCATGTTTGTGTGTGCGTGTATATGTATATACACGTAGCTTTTCGCGAATAAATCCGCGAGTTCGATTTTCTTCAGACGGATTTGCGTTACTCGTGGGAAAACATTAAAGCGAAAACGACGAACGGGAGAAACGGCAGTGCACGATTTATTTATTACGGTGCGATGAATTTCGTGTAAGAAATGAAACAAAACAAATCAAATCTACTTCTCTACCTACATTTTCGTCGCCGTCTTCATCACCACCGTCGCGTGTTGGTGCGAAAACACTTGTCAGCTACTATATATAATATACAATATAAAAGTATGCACATGGTGTACGTACAAAAAATATAAAACGCTTTACCGTAAAAGCTTATATTGACGTTCAGCATGATTTTTAGCAAACCCTTTATTATATGTATACCTATATATCAATCCGAACCACATTATAATATATATATAAATATATGAATGTGTTGCATGTGTGTACTAATGGATATTCCATATTTTATCAACAGTCAACTTTACAATAATTATAATAAAAAAAAAACACTACCGAAAAGTATTTATTCTCGTTCACTTCATTTATTTAGTGTGTCCGCTTGTCCACGATTAAAAATAAAATATAATTATAAATTATTTTAATATTAAATAGATACAAACGAAGTATAACTATAATAATGTCTAGTGGCATATACGCGTGCGTTGTCATATTTTCGCGGAATTGAAATATTACCGGACATCACGAATGAAAAATGGAAAGCAATAACGATTTGTAAATGAAAAAACTAAACGTATACGTTTTCACAGATGTAATTAATTTTGACCCGACTTTGCGCTACGTATTATATTCCGCGCCCATCCGGAGACACCACCTCCGGTATATTATATGCACCGCCACCACTTCTGCAATTCTGCGCTAATGGATAACGGGAGAAATGCGAATGAAAAGGATTCGGCCAGCGATATTAATACCTGCAGGTTCCGTTCCTCGTGGTAGACGAGTAATTTATTTTTATTTTTTTTTTTATCCCCCGTGACATATACTGCAATACCCACATCAAAAAAGTATCAAGTCAAGTGTGTATAAAAATATTAAAACATCTCAAGACAAATAGATTATAATATTAATATGCTTGTCATAAAAATAAATTATCTTTATTTGTATTTGTATCCAAAATGCATTATGATATTAATATATTACAAATGTAATGTAAATAAATATAATAAGTACAATAGCTTTCATTAAACTGTACACACAGTAGTAGCTTACGCGCATGTGTTTATTTACGCAAATTTACTTCTATCTATGTTGTAATTATTGACAATTAAGTTTGCTGTCGATATTAGTAATGTTGACGTGAACGATCTTCGAGAATTAAATCGATTTTTCAACCAATATACTATTATATACTATCAAACTGTATTTATAAATAAGTATAATGCACGTAGATTATTTCGATTGTTTTGAAATATTTCACGATTTATCCCCCTTCTACAAATCTCAATTCACGGACACCTCTATTTCACCAAGAAATATACCGGTATATAATACTTAACTTTTTTAACTTAATATAATTGTATAATATAGTATTATTTGAGATATCGCAAAAAGGTTAAAAATATAATTATTTATTATTCATTTTTAGATGTTATACACTAGTCAATGTACCTATATTGCCTATTTGATACGCCGTGCTATAAATATTTTATTATTATTATGTTATACATTGTGATACGTCGTAGTATACATACAAAATTATTTATTAGATTTACTAAAATGCAGCACATTTACATTTTAAGATAATTATAAATATAATGATATATTTTAAATCTATTTTACGTATGTGTATAAAATAGTCCATTAAAAACAATGATTATAATATTATTATTTTTTAAATTGCAACAAGATAATAAAATCAATTAAGTTAGTAATACGTGTGCTATAATTATTTTTTTGCAACTTTTTCATAATATTTAGTGTTTTTATTTTTTTTATGCGTATTGGTACATTTTAGCCACCTATTAAAATAATTGAAAAATTCACTTTTTAAAAGACTCTTAACGTGGAATATCCTTTCAAAAAAATAACGACATAAAATTCACAAGTTTTTTATCATATCAACTTAAAAATAAATTATTCGTTTTACATAATAATTAAAATAATACACCACGTACAAAATTTGATGCAACTATCTAATTATATATTATACTATATAATTCAAAATACTAAATCTGAGTGAGAGTTCTAACTCATCCTTTCTTTTATTTGAGGTTAAAAATACATTTTTTATATACCTGATGATGATTTTTGAAAAGAATTTCATTAGTTTTATTTTTTTTAAGCAGAATGAATTTTATTACACTTAAAAAATTCTTTATAATATTATTATTATTATTATTAAATTATATCGGTTAGTTTTAAAAGATAAAGAAATTCAAACTTATTTGGTATACGTCGCAATGGTTATTATAAAGAAACTACAAAGTGAACCAGCATTCCTATAAGTTTACAACTGAGGTTTTGTAGTAAAGCTGTTTTGAAACTTACTTAATTTGAATTATCGTCTACAATAATAAAATCAGTTTCGTCTTTATGACAATGATTGTTCATTTTTCGACAAAATCATATATTATGTGTTTCCAACACTTGCAAGTTTCAGATGATATCATAATATAATATAACTTTATGTATTTATATGAGGGCAGTAGCAAACAGTTTAATCTGACATGACTTGTAACTGTATATTAGTATATTACAAATCAGATTTACAACGCTATCTGAATGAATTTATAGTAATATAATAAATACATAATATATGCGCATATCCATGTCACAATAGCGTAATACCGCATTACCGCCTAACAATAATAATTAAAAATAGACCTGCAGTACTCGTTTCTAATATAGCAATGTATATGTTTATAATATTAATATGTTATTTATGATTACTTGGAAATAATTATGTATTTTTTTATATAATATAAAATTATATTATTATATCAATATATAATATTTATGATAAATAGTATAAAATACTTAAAAATTGATGGGAGTGGTAGTGTGGTAATTTTAATTTGTTTGCCTAATCTATATTAATTGGTACCTAAGGATTATTTAAAATAAATTAAACATCCCTGTCTCCAAAAATTTGACCGAATCTCCTCTTATGACCGTTGACCACGCATTATAATCACGTGCTGTATGTAATGGCGGTGCAGTAGATGATAATATTTTGACGTATATATTGCGATATCGTAATATAATATGACACTATGATCACGATATTAATATTATATGCATCATCGTCAAACGTATCCGGTGCTCTTTGGGTGGATATGTTTATGCAAATTTATGCAGTGATGGTTTCGTCGAACTGCCGACCGCGCTCGTTCGACCGTTAAAATAATATAATAATAATATAATATACCAGCCCGAAATGTGGGTGACAAATTTTCTGAGGATGTCTACGGCGGACGGCGATCTACTCATTCGAGTCGGACGTTTTATCGCGGCGAGGTTGGAACGCGCGTCAGACTTTGTTAAATTCCATACTGGTGAACTCTTGACATTTTTAGCCATTTGTCACAATATATATATATATAAATAAATAGAGATAGTAAAGGAGAAAACGTGTTACACATCCTTCCTGTTAAAAAGACGATTTAGAGTGTTATTAACACAGTCTACACACAAACATATTTGTATAAATAAAACTTCGAATGTCAATCAAAATTCACTACATATTATGACAATCAATCAAAAAAAACAACAAACAAATAAATAAATGAATAATTTAATTTAACTGTTATAGCGTATAATTATTAATTTATATTTAATTATTACTGTATCGTGTTTATATGAATTTGAGCATTTAATTTGACATTACTATTAATATATTATAAAATGTTGTTATTATTTATATTTTTAGCATAATTTTACACAAGAAATAATTTATAAAAATAACTGGTTGCAATTTACAACAGACAAATTAAAATTCCTTTTAAATATTTTTGTTTCCGATTTTCGCTAATTTTATATTTGTTTTTAACTGAAAATATATTTATTTGCTTATTTTTTGATTTTACGCTTAAACCAAATCATGCAAATTACAAAAGTTAACATGCAAATACATGATAGTTAAATGCTAAATATTTACAAAAAAAAAAATTACGAAATTTGAAATTTGAAATTAACGATATTTTGTAATTTTGGGGAATTCGGCGCGTAAACGCGGTGACCGTTGCTCGTTTGTTTATAGTGTTTATATTATGCAGTACTTTTAGTACATAACAGGATGCACACATATAGATACATACCTATGTAATATTATTACAATAAAGTCGACTATTTTTATTTTTCAATGACGCAGCATGATAAACAGTGAAAATCACGTTAAAGTTAACCTAACCACCGTTAAAGTATACCGCCATTATGATTTTCAATCAGCGTTTTGCGACAACAACTTGCAAACAAACACGATCAAAAATAAACTCGGTTTTAATATAATCGCCCGTAAAGTGTTTACTTAAAAACTCATTATGCACAAAAATCAAAACCACACGGATTTGTTTATTTTAAAATTTCGTGCCGATATCGACCGCATTATTATTATATTCGTGTAGTAATATAACAACGTTCGCGTCATCGGATGTGTGGGCCTACGTTAAAAGTGAATCGAATCAACTACACGACGAACTTGTCTAATAATTATACATACCTATTGGTATGTGCATCTAATATACATGTCGTGTTTCTAGGCATAAATTATTATTAACGTCCTCGAGGTACCTACTAATATTTTTTCAGAAACATGTCTTGAATTTTTGAAGAGAAAAAAACGTAACTTTCAGAGAAATAAAGCTCTAACACTATTCTATTCGCGTATCAATATCATAATTTACGTAATATGAAATCTAATGAGTTGCTTTGTCCGTTACAGGTTCATGGTCGTATTGGTGTGCCTGATTTTCAGCGTGCTATCAACGATCGACGAGTATTCCGGGTTTGCGAACGAGACACTATTTTGGATGGTACGTATTTGAATATTTTGTCTTTTACTTTTAGAACCCAATAATAACTATACAGTAGAATTCCGGATAAAAATCGACTGAACGTCCGGGCGAGAAAAAAGATTTAACGGCTGAAAAATTTCTTTTAAAATATATTATTGTATTTATGGCTTATTCTTTTTCAGTTAAATATTATAATAAAATTATTTGTTTATTGTTACAAATTTCAAATTATATTACATGCATAAATAAATACATACATACAATATATTCATACAATTATATAATGTTTGATATATCATAATAATATGTCAATCATCTGGATATTTGCTTATCCTTTGCTTTGACCATCCTTGAAATTAATTAGTCCGGATAATCGAAGTTCTACTGTAATTTAATTCGGATTTTACGATATCGGTACAACTCAAGTTGTTCCACGTGATAATAAATCAAAAAATATATATTTCTATAATATGTGTGTAATTTGTTGTTCATTTTCCACACGCGGCCGCATACGTGTTGTGAATATTATTATTAGGTAGCGTATAACTCCACAATTTAGTGACTAACACATGGGCGAAAACATAATAAACCACATAATACAATATAACTAGTATAGAATATTTGCCATTAGTGTTCTAACGAAATTCATAATAGAAAAAAGAACAAACCGCAAACACACAAACTATAGCACAAACCATGTAATATTATTTACATACATTGTTTATGGTTAGATAAGATATACGTATACGCATAAAGAAATTGAATCCTATTAAATGTGACTGTGAAAAAAAAATGTTTAACACCCCCAACAACCACGTAATTTCATTACCTTTAAAAACATTTTAGATTAAAATCGATTGTTTTTAGGGTCATTCGGATATTTATACAAAAATATAAAATATTACAAAATATTATGAAAACGTTTAAATGATTGCACATCGATTTTTTCTTGGAAATCACTATATGATATAAACGTGGATAATTTTTTTATTATTATTATTATTATTTCTAATTGTAGTTTTATAAATTATTTAAAACAGTTTGACTATATATACAATTTTCATTTGGAACGTGACAGTCTGCACAATATATAATGCATTTTTAAATTTAATAATTTGTTTTAATTATAGATACGTACATATAAATATAAATATACATAGTGTTCTGTCAATTGTTTTCAACTGGCACTTTTTATTTTTTACGCAGTAATTAAAAATTTCGCACTTTAGTATTCATTCAAGTTTCAAAAGTATATACATATATTATAAATACACAACACGTCAATACACACACATACACATATATATACACATATACATGCATGTGTGCATTGTCCTTTAAATCAAAATTAACAACATATATATGTGTGTATGAAAAAAATATGTAAATTGCGTCTGATAATGAAATGTTTCCAGTTCAAATATGTATTATTTATATACGCGTGATCTATCGAATAGACCTGATTTGCAATTGTATTTAGTTTTACCTTATTCACTGAAAGAAAATTAATTTTTCCACATATTTTTATAACAATTTCATATCATATATAAAGTGTATAAAATATGTGTGTGTATTGAATGTCATCAATTCCCTATAGAATATAAAATCTGCCAACTGTACGAAAATGGTCGCACAAGTCGCCGACGACGACGTATCTCAGGGGTTATATTAGAGACGCCAAAAGTCCCAATACCTTCCTTACCTAAGTAATAATAAAGGTACCAGTCTACGAGGGAGTCATCTCGAGATTAAATTAAATTACAGACATTTTTTTCATCGTTTTACTTTCCATTAGATGTCTTTTGATAATTATTTATAGCCGTTTAGGCTATTAAGTATATGCTTTTTGGTATACATATATAACCAATATCATTTGAAATAGAAAAAAAACCAAAGAAAGATTATAAAACAGTTTACATGAAAATTATAATTTGTATTTATTGTATTCCTTTAAAGTATTCAATTTATCTCAAATAATCAATATGGTCTGGTCATTGTTCAAAAATAATTTTATTTAATATTATTTTATTATATTATTGACAAGGTTAATTTTGTTCGAATATTTTATTTTAAAAATGCATTTTTATTAAATATCTTCTAAAACTGGTTATTGACATAATCTGTCTAAAATGACTAGCATAATGCGTTTGAATACATTTTATTAAAAAAAATGAATGGTAGCACATAGGTGACATTTATTGAAAACACCATACTTTTCAGAAGTATCCAAATTTCAATATTATTCTGATTTTAAAATGTCTACTCAACTGTGCAGTTAATCCGATTGAAGTGTTTAAAATGTTCATTTCAACTTTTTTTTTTTTTTGTTAATGTCTTTAACTTTTAAGTTTTTCTTTTTATATTTTTTTCGTTTGTACCTCGTATTATATTTAATGATACTCCACAAATGAGTACAAGTTTGAGATTAATAAATGATCCAAAATGTTGTACGAGAGAAGTTAAAAAAAAGTAATTTTTAATAATCCCTTAAGAGAATAAGATTTTCAATTTTATTTTATTTTATTTAAATATGAATAAAAAAACCAAAGCCAATTATTAGTTTATTTCTTTAGACGTACAGATTACTACCACAAACCTACTGTACATAAAAATAATTTCCTTAATCCTACAATAAATTATTTAAATATTGCTAAATTCAGTCCACAATTATTTATAGTGTAGCTAGCTATTAATACTCGTAACTATAAAATTTCGTCAATAACACTGAACCACATGTATTTGGACAGATCTATAAACCATACAAACTTTCCACTGACGAAACTGTTTACTGTTTTAAAATTAATTCATGGATAATTAAGTTACGAATAAAAAATATTTTCGGTTTTTATAATATACGTTAGAAAAACTTATGAAGATTTTAATTTATATTAAATTTTCAAATCTATTGATCGAGGTACAACAAATATTATTATACATCGAAATAAAACGGTAATATTATATCTTTATTGATGAATATAATATAATATATATATATACATATACATGTGTGTGTGTGTGTAACTCAAATTTTCAAACACGAAATTTAAATAAATACAAATTGCATTTTATAATTTATAAGCCAAGTATTTAAACATTTTATTAATAATAGTTATAGAAATTGATTTAAGATTTCACTTGAAATAGATTTTTATTACTAAACAAAAATGTGCACACGAAGTATTGATTTTCATACGAATTTCTTTTAAGACTTTTTAATGTGGCGTGTAATTTATTATTTATATTTTCAAAAATATTCATAAAGAGATAAAAAATATTTGAAATATTATTCGAAACATAACATCATATTTTGTCTTATTTATATTTTAGGATTTACATTTTTTAACTACAGAATACATTTTAATAAAATATTTAGTCAAACATAACTGAGATTTTCAAGGATCTCCAAACATTTAATTTTTTTTATAATTATGACCGTCAATAATAATATATATTAAATATTATGTATCAAATATACAATTACACAAAATATCATTAACCAATATATTTAAACTTATTTTGTCTTACAATAATTGATTTTTAATATATTTTTCAATGCGTGTTATACAAATTCCTTGCAAGAAAAAAAAATAATGTTTGCCTGGTAGACAATTATTCATGTTATAATATATGAATTCTATAAGCTCCCATCGCTGCACAAGTCACGTATGATATGTTATGTCAATATTGTGTATAAATGTCAATTACGTGATATTAATTTACCTAAGCGTACCGTTTTAAGCCGAGTATATTATGATTCCATATAGGTTCGTTTTATCAAAATTAATTTTATGAAAAAGTCGAATGTCAACTAAAATTTAAATCGGTGATCCATCAATTTTAAATATTTATAATAACGGTACGAGTAATACATTAATACGTGTAAAAACACGCTCTATTATTAGTTAATTTCGTTTTCTCAGTTAAATTCCTGGATAATAAACTCATTTTTTACTCTCCTCTTTGTACTTGTTGTTATTTTGATTTTAAACATATTTAAAATAAAATAAATTGTACAAAATTACATATATACATATTACATATATGAGTATGTGTACTGTATTTATATTACATAATATTTTTAATGCCTAGTCAAATAAAATGAATCGTTTTTTCAAAAACACTAGAACAACTAGAATTTAAACATGTGTATTTTTATACTTGACGGATCTTCCTGGGAAAAAAATGGACAACATTATATGTCATAAAGCTAAAAAAAAAACGTATAAAAGGTTATGTCGTTTCGACATGACAGACACAGGAAAGGGCGTTTCTGAAGACTTTATGATTGCTTTTTTTTAGATGCAATTAAGTTATACCGGTGAATTCGTTTATAACGTTGGCTTCTAAAAAACTTAGATTCCGTTATATGTCATGTCGTAGACTTTTAAAAGCTCTTTTCACTGTCATAGGTTCAAAGTAATTTAGCAGAACAGTTGTGGCAAGCTTGAGGCGTTAGTAACGTTTTAAATTACTATTATGCAATTATCATGTCATCGTTTAATTTATAAAAACAAATTCGATTGTCTATAATACTACCTAATGGTATATATATGCAGTGCCGGATCTAATATATTTTTTACCGGGGGCAAAGTATAAAATTAACTCCCTATCGTAAATCAGCCCCCCTCTATTATGCCACTGTTATACATATATACCAGTTACTCTCTCTGAAAAAAAGGAGTTAACAAAAATCATTATTGGGTAATTTGGCACCCCTCGACCACACTTCCGGTGCGAATTCCCCGGTTCACCCCACCCCATTTCTAGATCCGGCTTTATATATATATATTCATCCTCCAATACAATGACATATAACATAAACTCATATTTGATCGAAACTATTTTAATTTAAAACTCTCAGTCCATTTATAAAATATAATATTTTTTTAAGTTCAAGAAAATAATCTTTAAAACAAATTGTATAAATATCATATATACTATTATAAAAATTATTAATTATAATTATATTAACAATATAATATTAGGTGTAAATATATTTGTTTAAATTATTTTATATTATGGTAATATAGAATATAATATAATATAGGTATTAAGTATATATTAAACTGTAAACTGTAGAAGGACTATGTTGTATACTGATATATTGAACATAATCAAAAAAACATTTTTTTAAACACTATTAAAGGTATAGAAAATGATAATAAATAAAATTATTGTAACATGGTTTATAGTTTATTGTATGTGAGACATAGCACGTAGGCAATAACTAAAATACTACTTTCTAGATTTTTCCATTCGTATAAAATGTCTATTAAGGCATTAAGATACATTATAGTGCAAAATTACTTTTCTCTGGAGATATATATATATATATAACTACCATCATAAAGAAAATACATTGTGTTATTCCCAGTTCTCATATAAGTGATTTATTTGTGTTATTGCTGTGCACTTTTGAGAGCTTTTATTCGCCACTTAGAACCGTTTGTACACACCATGCATTCGAATCACTCGAGAATAATTATTGGATTTTTTTGTATAAAACACAATTTTTTTCATTCAGCACGTTGGACACATAAGTATGCTTCTAAAATATTTTATTTCAAATCGATTACCAATGAATTATGAATATTTACATAGAATAATATAATAGTTACAGTTTGAGGATTTGCGTACATTTTTTTATGATTTTCAAAAATAAAATTTTATATTTTTCAACTAGTTAAAATGTCATGTACAATTTATACATAATTTATAATAATGTATATTATTAGTGCGCATTTATTCAACCTGATAAATCTGTAATTCGAAATATACGTAAATTATATTATTATGGTTACTATAATATATTCTTAGAATGATTTGCATTTTTATTTAATATGTCAAACATTCAAACAAATTAAAATAGAATTGTAATAGGTAACGAAAGCTATTTAGATAAATGTACACTCGCGCTCTTTAAAAGTTTATAACAATTTATTCAAAGTCTTATAACAACTGTTAATAAATATAAACGGATCGAGACAGAAAAAGAACAATTCATCAACAGTACCTCAGTATTTTTATTTATTTATTTTTTTTTTTTACTTAATAAATCTCTGGGCAATTTCGTTTAAGACAACGAAGGATATTATTTTCAGGAATTGTTAGATTAGCTTAGATTGGAATTTTTAAATGGGGCTTTGTGACTTCATCATTTACAGTAAATAAATATAATTATATTATAGAGATGGCTGTGAAACGTTGGTTCTTCGCTAGATTTAGACTAATAAACATTTTAAGATGTTATGAAGAAGGCGAAGGTGAATATAAATAATGTTGACTTGCTTTCGATTTAGTTTTGTATAGTTGATCTTTTTTTCAAATGTCACACCTATAAAGTACTTTGGTGATGGTTTCGAGTATATAGAGTTTTTATTTAGTCAGAGAGAAGGAAAGGCGTTGCAATTGAGCATGAAATTCAATTGAATGCGTTTATTCTGATTAGTTGTAATCTTCCAGTTTTAACTCACGCGGCCGTTTAGTTTAAGTGCGACTGAATTTATTTAGCAGATTTACCAGCAACATTACTACAACGGTTTAAAGTCAAAATCGACGCGTCTACTAATAAGCATTGTTGACGTGGATATATATGACTAGCCAAAAGATAAAAAATATACATCGTTTGCTATTTAAAATCATAGCAGCGGCCGTACACTCACAATACCGATACAAAATGGTCTAATTTATGATACAGGATAGAAGTCTATGTATTCCTATATTTTTAATATCGTGCCCAATTAGGTTCGTCTCGTTTTCAAAATATATAAATACATATTAAGGTCAAGCAAATCGCCTGTTCTGGCTAGGCACTATATGTGCGATAATATTATACGCACTGACTTACGAATAGGAGCTGAAGAAAAAGACATGTGAGAAATTGTTACATCTGTCAGAAGGTTTTCCGGGCAGTTTGTACGCATCTACCTTTATACTGGTTAAATCACCAAACGTGATCATTCCCGTTGTATCTTTTTATTATGTATTTATTCGAATTTTTATGTTTGAAATTCATAAAAACTGTCTTAGTTATAAGTGCTTTACTAAATATTGCATAATATATTGTATGTTTTATATACAACCATAATCTCTACATATTCTAAGCGTATTTTTTCGTGGAATACTGACCCAAGTATTATAATTCAAAAACTCAGTCACCATCATGCTCGTTTGGATTTCGATTTAGGCTAGATCGAAAAATGTAAAAACAAAAAATCTATTTATACGTGTTTAAAAATTCCGAAAATTTCAATTTGAATAAATGCGCAATTAAAAGACAAAATAGAAGGTGAACGCGGTCGTCGAGTCACTCGGTTTATATGCATATAAATTTATACTATGGCAGTATGCGTATGGAAGAACTCGATAGGTGCGCTGGTAAAAGCAGGATCGCGTTAGCTTTCGTATGCGGAAATCATGCATGAACAACCCGTGCATATACTCACACACAAAACCACATTGCAAATTATGCGAACTATACACTAGTGGAAGGCAAGTTTTTTTCAGTTTTGATTTATGAACGTAGATATTTCCTCACATTTTTCATGTGTTTTTTTTATCTTTCATTCTTTTTAAAGTGAGTATAAAAGTCTTGGAGAGATAATGTACGACCGACGAATGCCTAGAACCATGTCGTCGCTCCGCGGCCGTCTTCAGGTAATATTATGAATAATGATAATCTTTCCGTATACGTGTCTCTTTCTCTCTCTCACACACACACACACACACTCACTCACCTATAATACATACGAAAACGTTTGCAACGCTTTGTCGTCTCGTATATAAATACACGTGAACGGGTTTCATAAAATTAAATATAACGAACACCAATAAGATTATTGAAATAATTCAATTGCGCTTTCCAATAACGATCGAGTTTCGTAGGTATGCGTACTAAAATAATTTATACCACTTCAATTCGTGTTTAGGAATTATCGTTTATTTCCATTGAATAATTTGTGTGGGGGCCACGTTTGCATATTATACACCCAAAGCTGATACATACATTTTTTAATATAGTATGTAAAAAGCTTAGTGTAAAATATAATATGTATTTCTTTTAATTTTAAACACTTTTAATCTAAACTCAGCTTCGAGAGATATTAAACAACTTAGGTTGGTATGTGTAACAATTTTTGAAAATACAAAATATAATAATATGTCACGCGCACATTAACCTCGCCACTGCATAGTCTACACTTCTACATTGTGAATTAATGATATATTATATTATACGTTTATCGTGCATGGTGAATATAATTTATAGGTCATAAGTAAGGATAATTGCGTACAGAGTTTAAAAAATAAGTAGACAGTTTGAATTTTTTTTTTGGGAGGGGGGGCGATTTGTATAACATACGAGTGAATATGAGCATTAAGCATATAATGATAAATACATAATAAATTAATTATCAATGTATAAGACGTATCCGAATTAACGCACCTTCGATACCAATAGCCAATAGTCAATACTGTGCACTTGGTATGTAGAAGACAATTTTTTTTTATTATTATTATTATTATTACAGTAAGATATGTCTAGCTTGCGACATCTATACCTAGAGATATTATAAATAATAATACATGTTTTGGTTTGTTAAGTGCGATAGCTGAATTAAGTTAAATGATAATAAATAATAGTTAGACTTAAGATTAAATTAGAAAGTTTCTTGAGCAATTAGGTCATGCGGACGTCCACGTTGTAGGCGGCTTTGTGGAGCTGGTCAGATGTTGATGTGGTAGTGCATTGAGCCTGTTGATTTGTGGATGAATTTGAAGAAGCATACAGCCAAGTGTTTTATGTGGTCTTGGAGGTATGGAATTTTGAGGTCTTTGTGTATGTTAAGGTTTCTTACAAGTCATGGAGCGTTTGTTATCGTTCTTAAAACTTTGTAGAAGACAATTAAATAATATTATTGATACCACCGCTTGTTAGTACTATGTAGCAATAAAATATATTATATTACCTATTATAATGCTCAGCTAATTCTTTCAATATACTCGTAATAATCGTTACACACGCTTATGAATAAATAAATTTAAGAGCTGATGTGGATCTAAAAAATATGTTTTAACTCCTCCACTTAAATACTCCTTGCCTTACTAAACACAGCCATTTATCGATAACCGATTAATGCGGCCACGTATATTGAAAATATTTTCGATTAAAAATATTTAACATAAAATCTAGTACTCACACAATATTATTTTGTTTAAAAGATCATTTTAATGGGGTACTACAACCATCATTATTTCACACACTTAATAGACACAAAAATGTTAATAAATAATATACATAATTTCTTACCAAACAAAGAAGGCCAACACAAGACTAGGAAAAGAGGTACTATACTATTAAGACGTCCGCTAAATCGCCTAAATCAACCACTGAACTTATGGAACTAGTAAAATGTCCACGTTAAGTAAATATTACGTTAAAGTTTTCATTTTATAAATACATAAAAAAATATTAAGCATGTGTTTTATTAAATGTAAATAGTACTAACTATAATAATAATTTTCTAATAATAAAAATGTAATACAAAATAATATTTAGGTTATACATTTTATCGCTAAATATTCAAACTCTATAAAATACTCATGTAACATATCGATAGCTTTTCCTATTATATATAGGTTAACACAATAGGTCATACATATTATTAGTGTATTATTAATTTTGACAAAGAATCGATTTATGTATTGATATACATAATTAATAAATATCGATATTTGAATAATATTATTTGCATAATTCATATTATAACAATTAAATTTATTTAATGTTAATAAACATTACATTTATCTCTTTAAAAATTTTAATTAAATTGTATGTATATTACAAGCCAATTTTTTAACTACCTTAGATTTTGTAATTTATATATTATCTACATTTATGTCTATCTATATTAAGTCAAATTTATAAACAAATTTTAAACAATTATTATACCTAATTTATAAAATATAATACAATATTTCCGTGTATTGTGAGATATTCAACATTTATCCGAAAAGTTGAAAATAAGTCATATTCTATATCGATATATTATCTAAAAGTTTATGATCGACACATAATAATAATTTTAAAAAAACAGGATAAAAATAATTTATCAATCTCAGTTGATAAAGTTAAGCCATATAATAGTAATATAATATGTTAAACATTATTATCATCCAAATTGTATGATGGTTAAATGTGAATTACATTTAAAATTGAACAATGTAACTTAATATACCTAACAAATTTAACAACGTTGAAACTTATTTAGTACATATAAATTCATATAATTTAAGTGATTTCTTTATTTAGTATCAGATGTTCCAATTGTGTTCCAAAAGGTGAATCGTTCGCGACAAGTTCTACCTATTTAAACGCCTATTTTGTTTTGCATTATTTTATTTTTTTAACCTACGAAAATAATTTTATTTATAAAAATTCCAAACAATAGAACCCCTCCCTATGAACGAATATTTCAAATATAAAATAAATGTAACAATTAATTTGATACATGACTCGAATATAAAATAAGATAAAATAAAAATTTAAGTAATAAATAATTTATATGAATATGTTTTTTGAAAAAAAGTATGTTTTTAATGAATAAGGTTCTACTGCAGTGATCTGAAATACACTCGTTCTGAAAACGATTTTGCGAAGTACTTTTCGCTCAATTATGTATACACAAATTGTTATTCGTGTATAATATTATAAAAGGTGAACCAAACCCCTGTATTCTACTTGTAGAAATATTCATATTTGATGATATAACATTTGTATGCAAATTATTTTGTTTCCACAAATAATTATTTTTTTTTCAAATTCCACAAAACAGAAAAACAGAATCATATTACGAACATTTATTATACAAATGTTCGCTTGTAATAATGATAACAATATAAGATACGAGATATTTACACCAAATTAAATTTATTTATATAACTAGATATTTTGTTATTAAATATTTTTCAAAAATGTTGCCATAATATTTCTGTTGGAAAAATAATAATTTTGATTCTTACTTTCCCAGTTATAAGTTCTATAGTATTCTATAGTAATCTATTAAGTAATTAAAACATTTACGTGTATCTTTTGAGAATTTCAAAGTTTAATGTTAATAAAATTTTGTTTTAAAGATAATAAGATAATTTATTATTAACTGAAATAATAATTATAAAATTAAGCCACATGTCGTATGTATAATATGATTTCTTTTTGACAATCGATTCTCAGAAAAGAATTTATCTATGAAAATAATTTTAACTGTATTTTTTGTAATAATATCTTCAATTTAAAAAAAAAGATAATCAATTGGATACTACTCTGCTGTATATTAGCCACTATAGGTATCGAGTGGATCATTATTATGGGTGTGCTAAATTTGAATTCAATGATATATCATTGTATAAAAAAACAATTATTACCCGAAACGGTCTATCAAATGTCTAATCAATTCGATTGTTTATCTCATTATGTGTAACATCAATATTGAGTTGCAATCTGGTGAAAATATTGAATATATTTTAAAATCAAAAGAATACGATAAAGCCGAAAAAACTAACCGTATACTAGTGACTTAGAACTTGATAAAAAAAAATTAAATTATTTAAAATTTCATAATAACTATAATTAACATTTTTGCTTAGTCAATCGACGAAAATAAAATATACTTAATACATGTCAATCATCAGCACAAAATCTTGAAAAATAAGCTCAACAAATTATTAAAACATCTAATAGAAAATAATATGATACGACTTGGAGTGGGAACTGCAGTTACGCACGAGCTAGAATTTGTAATAGTAAATATCACGGGATCTTATCACGCAAAATTAAAAATGAATAATTATTTCATTATTAAAATTGATGAAAAAAAAAATATAAAAAAATAGTTTGTGATTAATTATTTATAAGGATAAATTATGTAAAAGGAAAATAATACTTAAAATACAAAAATTAAATTAAAATATTTTAAAGTATTGAACAATGTTTTTTATATTATATTTTAATAATTTACCTCATTTTTCTAAATATTTAATATTACTGTGTTATATGTATCGTTGCTTGATTTCATTAGGAAATGATAACATGTAGTTACTGTACTATTAAATGACATCATTTCCTTTCTTTATAAAGAATTGTCAACATATCCGATAGCATAATATAAGACATAACACATAAGTATATAATGTTTAAACTGAATTAAACTGTAAATAATTTGTAATTGAACTATAAATTGCTATTAATTAATAAATCATGATAACTTTTATTCAATATGATATTCAAACTTATGGAATCGATATAATACCTATACAATTAAAATATTTTTCCCGTGGTAGATTATTATTAATAGTAGTATCTATACTCTATAGTTTATACAAAAATAACGATAAATGGAAAAGCCACACGACCACGTGATACTCGATTATTAGTAGATACCATAATAATATCGTTATAAGATATTCATGTACGTTATAATAAATGTATAACACATAAACAATAAACATATGAATATATGATTCACATAGATAATACCATTAGAAATGGTTAACCTCAAAATAAATTGTATTTTACTTAGAAGTATACTTATATTTATATTAAATATTTAATTAAGCATATGAAATATAGGTACTTACTACTTACATTTTTTATGTAAACATACTTGTTTATATCGTACTATCGTTTATATTATTACATTTTTTTTACACCTCAATTTGAATTTTATACTTTTATAGTATATATTTTTTCACCTGTAGTAGTTCGTATAGAACATTAAGAATACCTATATACTTTTATAAATAAAATCACTGAAAAAACATTTCCTTTAGTGTATAAAATAAAAATTATTTAATTTCACAATTAAATGTTAGTTAGACTAGTATTGATGATAGGTATATTATGTATTTTTAAATTATTTATTTATATATGGTAATTATTATGATACATTTTACCTAATTGAGAAATTATAATTTTTTTAAGAATGAATTTTTAAGCCATTTAGGTATAAATATAGGTATAAGGTCTCTTGTTCGTAAATAATATTATAATACTGCAGTATTACGACCTATAATTTATCATTAAATTAAATAATGCAATATCTGAGTAAAAGGAAATTATTACAAAAACTAACCATATTATGGATAAATCAAATCTATAGTAGGTTACCAATAACAATAGTTTGGTAATAGAAAAAAATATAATCCGCCGTCGGCGTATAATAATTTTATAGTTAGTTGTATGTACCTACCAAGTTGACATTTTGAAAAAAAAGTAATATACATAACATAACGTTCAACCTTCGATGTTAGATATTCAGCAAATAGTTCAAATACTTTATATAATATTAATAATTCAATACAATAAAAATATACCTAACACGTGAAAATATTATATGTGTCGTTGGTTGTAAATATATATGATGCTATGTGGCCTTTAATGTTATTCATATGGCCTAGAAATTGGTTTACGGTTCACTGGCGTTTGAAAGAAGCCTTTCGTGTAGGTACTTGCATATTTTGATGATCATATGCTGACGATAATAGCACAATAATATAATATACAAACAGCTCGCAAATTATTTAGTAACGATCAACGACACACAATTCTTACAATATTGTATACACACACACATATGTCATATTATACGCATGTCATCGCACTTGTATATTTGAAATAAAACACTTGAATTAAAAATTATTTAAAAATAGTCTCCAATAAGTATTAAAATACATTTTAAATACTTATCAAATGAGAAATCTTTTGGACCAGATTTCTTTAGAAAAGTTTTTTTGTGGGTAAATACATATTTTTAAACAATGCATAAATAGTTTTGTAATGGAAAAAAGCTACACACAAATACAACATAAAAATGTACTAGGAGATTTTTGTTGGTATTTTAAATTTTTTTTTATTATTTATTAAATATGTTTTTAAACATATTTGTTTTAAATGTATTCAAGTTTATATCAAGTATACACTTATGTATAAGTCAGAGTTTAGATATCAACACAAAAAATACGATAACAATTTTCTTTTTTAAACTTTGAGAAGAAAGTACATTAAATTATATTCAGTTTGTGCTTAGTATAATATATAAGTTTAATGTCAACGTACGTAAGTCCATTATTATATTAAAGTACTGCAGTTGAAATAGCCAGTGTATGACAGAATTACATATAAAATATATCAAACAAATACTTATATATAAAATAATATTATGTTTTTTCAAAACTCAATTATCTAAAAAACTGTAATACGAAAATATTTTACAATGGTAGCCGGACGATAATTAATATTTTACAGCACACACGACATAATCGATTGATGAGTTAAAATATGTATTTTTAATATTATTGAAATGTAAAAAAAATAATATATTATTCTCAACTTGTGTTGCTGCATGCCATTAGACATTCAATATCTTGATTGACGTATATTATTGTGTTGTGTTTTATAATTATGTGCGGAATTCATAACGGCGAACCTATATCCACGAGAAAAATATTGTTTGGTCATCATACGTATTCGTATTAAAATAATTTTCGAAAATAACCTTTTATTAAAAATGTATGGCTCTTACGACAAAATTATATTTAGGATATTTTACAATAATGAGTGCCAAGGTAATTTATTTGTGTACTTACTACATTTATACAGTCGAGTAGGACAACCACATGTTTTAAAGTTCACATATCATATTATCACTGTAGCGATACCAACAGCTATATCGTAAACTTTGGTGATATAAGATAGGTCTCGAATGAGTTGTAGTAACATAGACAATTGTCTGAATTCGTCATAAAAAACACGCATTGTTATCGTTAATTTTAACCGTTCAAGCATTCGTGGTAGTTTACCGAGCTCAATAATTTTAGGTTACAACTATAATAAATAATAATTATTATACTGTTCTAATTTTAATATGGACACCTAATGTTATGGTTTAAGAAATAGTTTTCACGGTTTTAGAATTCAAAATAAATATATTAAACGACAGTGATAATTAATCGGAAAATGTGTTTTTGTTTTTATGTATAAACATCATATATATTTATAGTATAAAAGTAAAATTAAAAAACAGCATACAATTATAATTAGAACGGTATTACCATGATGCAATCGATAATTCCAACAACGCAAAATCCAGTCAAATTATTTTCACTACACTGTTTTACTTTACATGAAAATTTACAAAAATTAAAACCAACCTATGATATAGAAAAATGTATGACTTTTTTTTAATTATTGTATACTTAAGTTTTTTGTATACCTTATTGTAGTAAAACTTATATATAATGTAACAGTTTTAACTTTTTCGATACATTCAACATTAACAGCACTGAATAGCACGAATTAAAAATTATGCTATCCTGCGGTACATTCAAAAGACAAGAACCACACTTAACATTCTATATTAATATTGAACTATCTAATTATTGTACATTATGGTTGGGAATAATAACTATCAAATTATCTTTCATGCATTAGGGCAATACTCGTACATTTCAATTTTCAAGATACTATTTATTGTGTACCTGAATTACCTTTATTACAATTACATAAATAAATACATAAATATTATATTAATTGTACAACTATTACAAGATATACTATGCAAATATACAATATACAATGGTTGCATTATCACCATTTTCACCTATGTAAATAAATAAATAATAATTGTCAATTTACGTTGTGTTACACAGGAAATTTGCCTGGTCGTGTTCTTCGGCGTCGAGTATATGATACGATTATGGTCGGCCGGCTGCAGGTCCAAGTACATGGGCACTTTCGGCAGGTTCCGTTTCGTCCGGAAACCCATATGCATCATCGGTAAGAAAACATTCTATGGCGTACTACATACGCAATGTATAATTAATTATATATTTATGGTTAGAAAGATTTATCACGTAACACTCGAAATACCTTGACATGTTGTTGAACGTTTAGTTAGACCAATATTATTTTTCCAGGTAAAAACAAAATTGCAGGGTCTTCGCATACCGTATCGTATTATTATTATGATATGGATGTTAGTTATTTTCACTTAAAATACACTATTTTCGTAAATTATGTTATTTACAGACATAAATCAAACTATGAGTACTTACTACTTACATAACTCTGAACACATACGTTTGCATAAAATTACACGAAGTATCTATAGTGAATATTATTGTATCATCGGGAATTCGTTAAATGATTATCGCTTTAATAACCGCAAGCGCTTGCATTCCAATTACCTATTGTATTTCTCAAATCGTAATAATATTTATATTTAATTATATGATTTTAAAAATATAATGTGAACGCATAGCCATTTAAACGCTTATTTATTCTTCAATAGGATAATGGACTCCGCTGAACATGTTCGTGTGAGGGTTCATGATTTTAAATACGAGTACAAATTCAATAAAAAGTTAATACAATAATTATTATAAATAATTACAATGTAATATTTTTATTTCATATACGTAACTAAAATATCAATACAAATAAATAAATATTTTTTTCTATATTTATACATGATATAATACAATATTAATATTTTATAGAAAATCGTCTTAACAATTAATATAATAATAATAATACAATAAAAATCTATACAAAACAACAATTATTAAAACTCTAAAATCGAATTAATGTAACAATTAGTAACACAACAATCTTATACATTTGTTATGCATATACCTATATTTTACTCTTGTAACATGATGTACGTTTTGCTCAACTGTTTATACAAATAACAGCTACGTTGTGGTTTAGGCTATTATTAGAGTAGTGAATAGTCTAATGATTATTTGACTATGACTTGTGAGTTACGAGTAAAGTACATTTAAATATTTAAAGTGAGCCTAAATTATTTTCCAATATATATTATCTATATATGAAAGTTACACAGTTTAATTTTTAATGTAAACAATTTAAGGATGTATGTTACCTGCATCCCCCAAAAAGTATATTAAAAGCGACTAAACTATAAAAAAAAAATGTATACTAAGATGCAAATAGGCTATGACCTGTTTCTAACATTTTCTAATCTGGACGCAATTTACCTATTAAATTATATCTGAAACACAAGTAGTATGCTCCCAGTTTCACTCATAAACCTAACTTAATTTTTACTTCAACCTATCACCAAACTCTTGACGAAAATACATTTTTTTCAAATTCATATCCCCTTCCACCAAAAAAATAAATCCTGGTATTGCCACTGTATGTACATATTTTTTGATTAAAACACACATCCCCGTATACATAACACTGTCATATTTAATTGTTTGAAATTAATTACATAATGTGATACAATTTAAGTATTCTAAGTAAAGGAACAAATTATTTCACATAGCCGTTATTGGATTTTTCCTAAGTCGGTCTATACACTAGCAAGTAGCTTATCCTAAAACTGACCTTCAGCAAAAAGTACTGTATCGTATAATGTATAACAAACGAGTTTACCGTTTGTATTTAAATCGTTTTTTTGGTTTGTATGTATATTAAAGAGTATATGGGTGATGGAGTAGTCACAAGAGATTTGAGGAACACCGCATACCTATTATTGAAGATTCTTCACTTCATTTATTGTTAATTAGAACGTTTATTGTTTTTAATATGTTAAACATGAACTTGATAAATTATAAACGAATCTTTTAACATCGAGTTTGTTGAAATTCTATGTATGGTAATATTTTATAATCTATGGTATCAAATGCTTTTGCTAGATCCAAATAATAACAGTTGCACATTAATATTATGAATAAAGTAATTAGTTGTAAAATAGTGTGTCTCTATTTTTAATAACTTGACCATTTTGTTTAGAACCATTTTCGGCTTTTTCAAATTCAAATTTGTAATATTTATTTTCAGCTTATTTTATCGCGTTATTCTTAGTTTCAATAAACGATAAACTATAGATATTTTTTCAGGGCTTAGTTTTTGGGGCTTTTGATGATTTTTTTTTTTCTGAAAATCAGCAATTTTCTCCTTTTAAAAAAAATGTCTATACATTTTTTTGTTGCAGGATATTTACATTAAAATCACTTATTATTAATAATCAACCGTAGTTTTTTTAATGAAAATCATAATTTTGCACGATAATCTAGTTTTATAATTTTTAAATTTAATAGATGTTTCTATTGAAGATAAGATTGTTTATATTATTTAATATATTTGTGACTATTAAAAAAATTACTTTTAAAAAGGTATAAGCAACAAATTCTTTCACATATTTTGTTAACGTAATATATTTTAAAAGTACATGCTCTAAACAAGATCCTTATGTTTCTTTTGATCCAGTTAAATAATTAATGAGACTAATAAAGCCATATTCGCTTATTAAATTAAAATATTTATTACAATATAAATCTTAATTGATTATATCTATATATAAGTGACCCTATATAATAAATGTATTATTATTTGGTTGCCTTTTTGACTCTATCTCTGCGTAAGATGGTTTTTTTAAACAATGTAATATCAATTTTAAGTGGTGTTGTTAAACTATGAAGTTTAAATTTCTTTTTTTACAATTAATTTATAAACTAAACATAAAACAAGTGTTTAAGTCAGTTAACTGTATTTATGATTAAATTATTAAATAATAAGAGTGATTATTTTATCAAATTAATTTATAAATTTTATAGTCTTGAATAATATAGTTTGAAATTTTAAATTATTTATTATTTAAGTTAAGGTGAATCTATTTGACATCTGTTTAAATAATTAAATCAAAAACAAATATTAATTATATAATTAACATTATGCAAAATTCGTCAACATTTCTATGAAAATTTTTTAACTTTATTAAGATTTATAATATTTAATGACTGATCTTTATTGAATCGCTCGTCTTTCTATGAATCATTATGTATGTAATTGTTTGATTTAGTTGTGGGAAAAATTATTACTAAGTATACTTATTTATATCAATTCAAAAAATTAAAATTATTCTACTTAAATTAAGTTTTCTTTCCAAGATAATTTTTATATTTATAATACAATAATATAATAATTGACAAAAAATAGATAATTTTTGTTAAATACGAGGTTGAATAGTATATATTCTCGTAAACATGGAAATTTGATGATAATTGAATATTATAAAAATATAAATTGCGAAAATAATTTAAAAAAATCCTATAATAAACCTATTCTGGTGCTTATATTTATGTTTGTGTCAAACCTTAATCAACCGTATCTTTAAATGGACAAGTGGTTGGAAAATCACGTAGTAGTAGCTCGGTTAGGTGAATTATAATATACCCACGTAAAACAAAAAATGTGCAAGTGTTGTTGGACCACAAAAAATCCAACAAAAATATTGAACTAATTATTTAAGTATGTCTATGATTCTCGTATAAATTAGAAACACAATGTTCGCCAGAAAAAAAAATACAAATCAAAGAAAAGTTATACTGTCTAATTGAAAGAAATTCCTTACTAGAAACTTTTTCTTTGTTTAACTATCATCAAGCCGATTTGGACTTAAACCAAAATTATTTTGGAGTAATACCAGCAAATCCAATATAAAAATCGAAGTTGTTAAAATCGTACCACAACATATCGATTTGACAAAAATAAAGTATAGAAATTCATCTACCGAGATTTGAAGATGTCACCCATGGATGAAATCAAAAAATTACCAATAACATGAAAAAAAAACTAGAGCTGCGTACAAACGCAACAGCTAAACAACTTCTCAACAATTCGTAAGATATTAGGTGACTAAAACGCTTGAAGCCATACGACTTAGCTTAAGAGACTTAGGCTAAGGAAAAGGGCTATCTTAATGGAGGTATAACTCCAAATATGTTCATGTATACATATATATTTCTATTATATTATATATCATTTATTGATTATCAAATATACACACATTATGCATTGTATTTATAGACTTTGGATTGTTTAAAAACAAAAATGTGTATATACATTATACTTATTATTATTTTTTTATAATATAAAATTTGTAAAATTTTTAAATAAACTATAACAATTGTTAAATTTATTACACAATTAAATCTAAAATCAATTAAATTGATTTCACTAGCTTAAAGATTAAAACAATTAAAACAGTAGTTGGCTAATATATAGTGATATAGCATTATAGATGGATTTAAAAAAAAATTTAGATCATCGGTACTTATTATTAGCCATTTTACTTTTTTTTAGAAAATACTGCCATTTCTTGTTCAAGTATATCGATAACGAAGTACTTTTACTTTTTATCAAGTCTACCAAAATAACTCCTTGTTGTAAGCTATTGAACTTTCATTAGTATATATATTTTCTAGATTTGGTATTATCCCATAATTTTGTTTTAAACCTTTTTTTTTAAATTCTTATATACGGTTTACTAGAATTAAAAAGGTTTCATTAGAAGTTATCTGATTTTTAATTAGTCCATCTAATCTAGTGGTAGCTCTAGTATCTAAATCACTGTTCATATATACGTAAATATTTGTGTCACTGTTATATCTTTTATTTGTTATATAATATATAGTTTTGAATTTTTAATAGGTTTACTTTTTCTCTGTCTTACTTAAGTTTTTTGGTAAAATGTTCACAGTAAAATACCACTTCTTTTGATTTATTAAAATTTAAAGATGATGTTCGGACGTTGCGACGTTGCGTATGAGCGTATG
Source organism: Rhopalosiphum padi (assembly GCF_020882245.1). NCBI lineage: Eukaryota > Metazoa > Arthropoda > Insecta > Hemiptera > Aphididae > Rhopalosiphum > Rhopalosiphum padi. The sequence goes on along the minus strand of NC_083598.1, from coordinate 66,409,123 downwards.
TAATATATGCTTAGAAGTATCACATTGAATACTGGTCTCATATCGCGGAATTGACACCTTGCATTTTGAACACGATGTCATGCTTAGACAAATAAATAACAAATACGACTTAACAAAATTAATAATCGAACGAAACTGATTGTAAAGTTCGTACACCTTAAAACTTACTATTGCAGTGAACTCATAATTCTCTAATACAATTAATACAATTTTTTGGAGAGAGAGAAATTTGATAAAAGTATCGACCATTTTTTTGTTTTTTCTTACTAAAATAATGTTTTTAAATTTTTTTTAAATATCTGCATACATTTTAAGTTTTTATAAATATAATGATATGATATAATGTGAAATGCAAAAAACCAATTATAAAACATGGAAAAGTCTATGTCATTTTGATACGTCGCATTATAACACAGAATACAACTGTTTTCTAGATTTACTGACACAAGTCTACATTTTTAGCGAAAGATAAGAACTGTTTGTGTGCAAAGTTCATTATTGTGTGTCGGTTCAGTTATGCGGTCGAGTTATCCATACTAATAAATAATAATTATCTATTTAACACACACACTTTTACGCAATATGCACATTAACACTCGAAGGTATCCTGTAATCGACTCATTCGATATCCAACGCCTTTCAATATAATGGTTTTCTCAAAACGATTCTAGAAAATTGCCTATGGTGTGGTCCTCAAAAATTATTACTGCAAATACTGCCTCATACTCTTGACAAATAAAAATTATCATTTTGCATTATGTTATTATAATACTATAGTGGTTTAATTTTAATATAATGACACGTAAAAGTCATCAGATAATATCGATTTTACAAAATCATTCGGTACCAACAATTTTAAAATTGTTAAGTAAAAAAATGTTTGTTTAAAAACATATATTGTTCGCAGTATCGTAGGTAAGAGGGAAGCTTCCTGGCTCAAGCCCCCCCCCCACGCAATTTCAGACGACAATAATTGTATTAATTTAATTACTGTTTGTGGTGATAATGCAACGCCGCTCTTATCACACTTACTTGATTTTGATTTGATAATATGTATAATTATATGAATTATATTGTCAGAAATACAGTGCAAACTTAATCTTTTGTCATAATTGGCCATCAAAAATTAAGCCCCCCCCCCCCCCCCCCCGAAAAAAATCCTAGCCGAAAAATCGATGCCGAACATAAAAATAATGACGTTTGGCTGCGATGCGATTCCGATAAACCGCGACAGAATCCTGCAGACGCGCCACTCGAATATCGTCCATCGCCAATCCTGCTGGCCAATTACGCAGGACTGCAGATGCGATGAATGATCGCGATCGTAAACGCTGCTATGATGGCGCCAGCCGTAGAAGCTAAATCGTCGGCCTCCATGTCGTCATTACGACAGCATTCCGATGATGATACGCATAACGAAGGGCCGTCGGATGTGGTGAGCCCCGTTGAAGTCACTGGACCGCCAGTGAGGCGATATGTTTCATTGCCGAATATTTCGATAAGCGTGCCGCCTATATAATACAAATTTTGGCTAACGATTCGTATAACGCGGCACCAATAATCGTTAAAAAAAAACGCAGATCTTTTTGGAAACGGACAAAAAAGTTTTTCCGACGTTTGGTTTGCTGCTGCGCTTGATAAATATACGGCGTAGCATATAATGTTATAATGAGTGTACTAAAAATTATATTTGACACTTAATAAAGTTTTTTATTAAGTTATTTAATCGTTTATTATTTTATATTTTTTTATTATTATTATTTTATTGTAAAAAATTGGTTTATGTACGGCTTGTAAAAATTGTAAATAAAACTTAAACTAAAACTAACCTGCAGGTGATGGTTTATGACGACATGGTAACGCTCTCGGGATCTCCATATAGTACACATTTATAGAACAACCCCAGCCATAAGACATATACATATCAAGGGACGAGTGAGAGTAATAACATTTAAATTATAATTAACCCCCCCCCCGATAAAAAATCCTTGCTACGGCACTGATTGTTCGATTATATTACCTATATGCGGGCGTGTATGAATTCGATAAACTTAGCACATATTATACAGTTATAGACACCTAGTAATAATATAATAAAGTCATTATCCCTTTATAAATCTCTACATAGACTCATATTATTATGATATGTCACACAATCGTCTAAATGTTTTTAAATAATAAATGCATATAGTAATAGCCTATATAAGTGTATAATACGATCAGTTTGTGACGTTCGTGTCATGCTCATATAATAAAAATATAGTATGACCGTCGTCCATTATTGTGTACATCGAACAAGCGTTAATTTAAATGTTATCAACGATATCTGTCAACGCATATATATTATAACTGCAGCTACAGTATAGTCTGCAGCTTTTAATGGTATTATTATGTAATAATTTCAAACATGAAACAATTTGAAATTTATTGTTAAAAAAAAATAATGCACTGTCTGCCTTTAATTGAGTTTTACAGAATTTAACCTAAAACAACATATATAGGTTACATGTGGTGGTAATTATTTAACCAATGGTTAATACAAGTGCAGCATATTTGCATTATGTGCACAGTATATATACTGCGACTTAATATAGATATAATATGCACTATTATGACGAAAAAAAACATACATAATTATTCTAGGCTTCAAATACCTTTACACATAATATATCTCATTATATAGTTGATGTACATACATATGCACTAAGAATTATTCAGATATTAACAATTATTAAGTTTGTTGTTGTTTAGTATTTACTTACATGTACGAGGAGTTAAAGAAAAAATAATATTGAATAATATGTATTTGTTTTTAAAATAAATTACTAGAATAATTTAATAATTTATTAAATATTTAATAGTTTTTTAGAAAATTAACTTTAAACAGTTTAAGCACTTCAACGAGCAAAGCTAAAACTAAACTTGCCATGTTTGATGTTTATTAAAATGCATATTATGTATATTATACCTACTGCAATTTTTGTAAATTATTAAAAAACTACGTTTTTTTCACAGATTTAATCGTTGTCGTGGCGTCAATCGTGGTATTATCGATCGGTTCCAATGGACAGGTGTTTGCCACATCAGCGATTAGAGGCATTCGGTTTCTACAAATATTGAGAATGCTCCATGTGGACCGTCAAGGTGGTACATGGCGGCTTCTCGGCTCAGTTGTATTTATTCATAGACAAGTGAGTTTTGAAGACATTTGAATTAAACAATATTTGCAAAACGATCGAAAATCAATGTATTGTTAATTATTGTTATTATTGTTGTTGTTGTAACTTGCGGAAACGTCAGAGTATAGTCTGTAGTCACGGTAAAACTCACAAAATAATATTAATAATATTCAGGAGAATCGAATAATAATGTATTTTCTGGGTCCGTAAAGAATTTCTAAGCAGATCGAGACTGCGGCATTCTATTGCAAATTATAATGTTATAGCTAGGAACCGAAAGTTTTTAATTAAAAAACTTTAATTAAAGGCAAACAAAAGCGAAATGTTTTCTGATGTGAACCACGCGAGCTGCAGCATTATGCGAATCGGTTGCGGCTGTACATGTATATAGGTATATTTATTATATTGTTGTGTGTATAATAGACAGAGAGAACAGGGAAAACTGTGTGAAAAATTGACAACTACATGATATTATATCATAATATACTGACGATGTTGCGGGATTCGGTCGGCCTATTGTTGTTGTTGTTGTTGTTCTTCTTCTTCTTATGGTCGATTTGATAGAAGATAATTATTATGTATTATTATTGTATTATGCATTTATACGTATATATACATCTAGTAAATGACATGTAAAGAGAAACTATCTCGAAACACAAATTTTCGGTTTGACTCGATTAAAACATGTTTTGTTTGAGTTTTTTGACTTTCAATCGCTACCGTGACAGAGTTTCCACCCTCTTGACTTTCGAAACGTTTGCTAGTTGAACAATTACACAAACGAGAGCACTAGTGCGATCGCTATTTATTTTGATTGCGAGGATTTTTTTTTTTAAATCATTATTATTATTTTTGTTCTAGGAGCTCATCACTACATTGTACATAGGATTTTTAGGTTTAATATTTAGCAGCTACTTTGTTTACCTCGCTGAAAAAGATGCGGTCAGTAAAGATGGAAAATCAAGAAATGATTTTTCCAGTTACGCCGACGCGCTCTGGTGGGGAGTGGTAAGTTTCTGTTTATACACACATTTTTAGTGGCGATTTAACGTTTTTAGAATTTTTCTCTGGTGTAAAATAATAGTCATAAAAAATAACTAAGTAATAATCTCAATTTTATTAGTATTTAGAACGTATATATTTGAAAGTGTATCCACTATATATTTTACTATATGGATAAAGTTTAAATATTAAAAAAAACTTTTTACCACTGTATGTACCATGCCATAAATGAGAAAAATATAATGGATTAATTATTATTATTTTTTTTTTTTTTTAATAAGTATCTACCTAACCTACATACACATATTTTTCAAGTTTCATTAGGTTTTTGTCAATCTAAGAATATATTTTTTTTTATATAAGTATGAGTTTTTAATGAAATTATTTAAGTTTTATAAGACACCAAATAATTAATTATATTTTTTAGTAAATTTATTGTACAATAAAAATAAATTGTTCTAGTATTCATAATAATATGTTAGAATAATCATAATGTATGTGATTATAATCACTTTCTGACTGTTCAATATCTTGAAATTAAATAAATTTAAAACCAATTCTTGTTTCTAATAAAAATAAATTGATATTAAGTATCAAGTCGCTAAACTAAAATATATGTAACTTTTAAAATTATATGATTTTTAAGGTATATGTAGTAATTAAATCATTTTTCGAAAAGATTTTAAACTTCATTAAATAATTAATAAATTATCTATATAAATATCAATAATACTTGATGAACTTAAAATAAGTTAACTTTTTGTTTTCATCACCTTTAGATCACTGTTACGACGATAGGTTATGGTGACGCAGTACCTCAGACGTGGATTGGCAAGATCGTAGCCTCGTGTTTCAGCGTATTTGCGATTTCGTTCTTCGCTTTACCAGCTGTAAGTGTATAAATTAGTATTTATAATATTATATATTATATTATTTGTGTGTGTGTGTGTATTTGCGCGCAAACAATCTTAATAATCTGCTGGATGGATTACATTCCTGTATTCCTATTATTATAATTCATCAAAATATATATGTTTTAAATTAGAATAAATAAGAAATTATTATCCATACAATTTGTCTGGGTTAGTAAAGAGGTCCATTATGGTTTTATCCTCGTCAATGCAAACAATTGAATCATTTCTGAATAGCCTTTAGTGAAATGTCTAAGATTAAATACTAATTAAATTAATGGCGTTTGACAAAACATATAGTTAATGGAGGAAATATTATTAAAACTACTTGGCTTATGTGTATATAAGTACTTTGCTCGACCGAAATGACCGTACCACGAAACTAATGGAATTTGCTTAATTAAAATATTATGATGGAAATAAAAGAATAACTAACTGAATTTTCTATCTCAACTCTTTATATCATGAAAAAACGCGAAACGTCATTTTTTTTTTTGTGAACTTTAAGCATTTTAACTAGGAGAGTATTTAATGAAATGAAATTGCTTAACATTTTATGTTTACGGCACGCGCATAATGTCAATTACACTATTAATAATATTGATTAAATTTACAGTAGGTTGTAGATACCTATATATTATACCATGCATAATATACTAGATGTATAACATATAAAATGTTTTAATGTTATCTCGCCTTGTGATAAAATAAAATATTTTCTTTTTCCAAAATAATGAGTTTTAATTAAAAACAAATAAGAGTATGTGTTTCACTGATTATTTGTTCTATTCTTTAATTTAATTTAATGATATAGTATTATGATAAATCGTTTGAATTGCAAGTCTATCATTAATATAGTAGCTTTCGACTTTATAAAATATTTACATGTAAATTCGGGAATTATACCGTTCAGTTGTAATTGAATCTAATTTTTTAGAAACTTAAATTTAACTATAATTGTTTGACATATTATGTTATGAGTTTATGACACCTCTAAGTCTGTAGAATGAGATGTAATTTTGACTAAGTATGTTAAGTCATTTATAGGACCATTTAAGTTGTGTACCCGGAACTCAACTGTAACACGTATTTAATGTTAATATAGAGAAGTTAAAATTGTCTAATGTTATTTTACAAGAAAAAAATCGTACGAATGGAGTTCAAAAAGAAAAGGAGGGAGTTTTGTTTGTTGGATTTGAAAAATAAACTTGAACATTAGGATGAATTTCAGGATATCATTTGGGCAAATAGAACAATTTCATTCAAAATTTACACATATAAAAACACATATATTATCATGGTGTAAATAAATGACTTAACATAACGTCTGCATATAGGAGAGTAAAATACTAAGCAATTTTACTTTCCAATTTTATAGATACTTAAGGATTCTGACATTAAATACAGGTTTGGTTAAAAATTGTTGATTTATTAACTCAGTGTCTTATGAAAAGACACTTCATTTGCCAGTGTAAATTTTTAAACAGATATTAATAATTTATTTATTAAACAAGTTTTTCTTATCTTTCATTAATTTTAACTCTTTTAAATAATATGTTTGAAAATTTGTCAAACAAGGTTATTTGGCTCAAATGGATTATCCCCCCCCCCCCCCAAAAAAAGGTACAATCAGTGTTATTTACAATCACTCTATAAAATATAATATAATAATCTAGTTGATGAATATATTACACCTCATATTATTATGTATTCTAGGAGGTGCGGTGTATAATATAGGTAGGTATTATAGTTTATGTTACTATATATTATAATATTGTACTCGAGCAACATGTAATATCCGGCAAATAGTGATACCGTATGACCTTTGTCAGCAAAGTAATGAAAACCACATTTCAATTAGACACTAGATACCTAGCCATAACAGATATCGTGCACCACAGGCTATAATAGCAAATCAGTGGTTTGATCTAAAGCTCGACTAGGAGACTGTTTAATTTTTTTTAATTCAACTCATTGATACGGATGAGTACTTCTCTTCCACGCCCCACATTAATCAACTCCTAGTCATTTTTAATTACAGTAAAATTAAATTTTAATATATTTTTATAGATATCCTAAATAAATTTAAAAAAAAAACCAAGCCTCGCGCTCCTCTTAAACACGCCACAGTCACGAATTTACCTATCGCAATAAGCATGATCATAATATTATTATGATTAATTAATTAATTGGTAAAATCTAAGTGAAGCTTTTGCGATTAGTCGTTATAATAAAGTAAAAATAATAATAATAATAATAATGTTTTACGCCATATGATTAGTGATACATACTAAATATGTTATAAAGCTATAATACACCGCGTGTTTATATCGCGATTTATAATCAATTAATCATTTCGTAATAGTAATATAGTTATATAATATATAGGTTTATGTATATATTATATTATCGTATTACGCCATGTGTACCACGATAAGGACGATTTAAATCCGCTGTACATGTCATTATAGATAAAACACTTTATGGATTTCTGCATATTATACACAATATGTACGCAGGGTGTACGCACCTATACGCGCACATATATGTTTATGAAATAGTTAACCCTCGCGCCAGGCCCACGTAAATATTCTGCAGGAAATTAACCTCGCTCACGTCGTGACGATATTATATTATTTAAAACATTGTCCCTCCGTCCATCGGTACCTACATCGTATAACATAATATCATATAATATATAATTTATAGTTTAGTGGTTTAGTCTATTTGCGAGACTCGGCCGCAATCAGTGGGTCAACTTTTTACGCGTCTCCCCGCCAAAATGAATACCTAAGTTAATTTTACCCAGGTTATCTTAGGTTACTCTAGTGATTGCACGTCGCGCTGTAGATGATTATTGTTTGCACTGCCGTGTCGGATTCCTGATAGTTAAACGAAATAACGGTTATTTTTTTTTTCGAATAATCGTCGTTTAGTTAAGCCGTATAATGCGAGATATAATTATAATATTATTACAAACGAACAAACTTCTGAGGGTCATTGAGTTTGATGGAATTTATTTTTTCATTAGTACATCTGTAAAACGTTTAGAAGTTACTAACCTCTTTTATATAATATATACTGTAGAACAATTTTAAGAAAATCCATTCATACGTTTTCTCGGATATTTTAATTTATTTTAATGTTTGCGTTTTAAATGCCAAATAGCTTTTGATAATGATTATAATATTATAATATAGATTATAAAGCTTATTAACAAAAGAAAAAAAGAAATTAAAAAAACAATATTTATAGTCTACGACCTACGTAATAATAAAAAAACTTTTTAGTCTTATATCATTCTTGTAGAAGGTGCATTGCTCGACAAGTTAGCTTTATTCAACAATAAATAAAAAATAACATTATGTTACCTGAAACCTGGGTATTTAGATACCTACTGAATTTCTCTGAAAGACGTGAATCATGTATACATCTTCTCACCAGATCCCATACAAAGCGTACCTAACATACCTATTTCCTCTCAAATTTTGGGCGTCATTCAAAACCGCATACTTACCATTTATATAAACTCACATTTTAAACCGTTCAATACCACACAGATTTTTTTCTATTATTAAAAATGGTAATTTATAAGATTGATAATTTAAAACCACACACATTTGGTTGATAGTTAAAAATTAAACATGTATTGTTATTAAGAAACCCGTCGTAAAAATAATTTAATATAATAAGATAAAATAAAGTTTGTAATATGTAAGTATTGTAAGATTCTCATAATAAAAATACCCCGGAAATTTAGTCTTCAAAAAAAAAACAACCCCGAAAAACATCTACCTACCACATATATTTACAAAATTTAAATGTCAGTCTATGTATAAAAAATAGTCAATTTGTTTAGTCATAATAAAATTGTATTACAATGTCAATAATAATATTTAAAATTATAAATTATAAATTTCTTAAATTAAAGTAAATTTTTTCATTATTATCAAGTGTTGTATGGTGGACATTCCATTTTCCAGAAGAAATATTACTGGAAATCGTCAAATGGTTAAACTTAGAGTGTTTTATTTATGTATTCGACTTATTATAGTCCCACTCACGTAGATTTCTTCAAAATATTTTAATAACTCCTCGGCACCAAAAGGAATATTTAATTTTATATTTTTAGTTATTAACTCATTAAAACACTATTATAATAATTAAATATTAATCATTATTACCACATTCCCGTCTTATTTTTAATTTTGCAAAATCTCATATAATGTTAGGTTATTTTATACCGCATGTCCGTAAAGTAGATAATACTTAAAATAAATGTACACACTAATGTTTTCAAAATATATTCTATTAAATGAATTTTTACTTAAAAAAAAAGACACATGTAGAATGTTAAATTAGAATATGTGGCCCAGTAGAAATTTATTGATACACTAAGCAATCTAAAACATATATCAACGAACCAATATTGATCACAATTCATAACATAAGTCATTGAATATTGAAAATTCAAAAGTTTCTTACTTAAAATTAATCCTACTAGTCTCAGAATAACGGAAAAAATGGGTTATCGGTAAAATATAAACAGCAAAACATGAGGAAAATTTACCTGCCGAATTCGATGCGAAGTGTTGGCACACACGTATTCATATAAAATCGATTCATTTTTCACTATTTGTTACTCCTATGAATAGAAAATATTTAATATAATATGTAGTAACTAGTAATACTTAAGAGTAGTTAAAACAGTTGATGTTATTTAGACAAGCAAACAAAAATATTTAACTATATACATATAAATGAAACTTTAAAAAAATATATCGATTAACTTAAAATAAAAAACGTATATTATAAAAATTGGATGTTTTTGTAATATTTATAATAATTGCGTATGCAAATAAAAACTTATTTATCGTATACAATTATAATAAATATATTATACAATTTGAAAATATAAGCATAATGGACAATAGTTATGTTGACATTTACACTATACGAGTATTAATGCCATACCTAGGTATACTTATTTGAATATTTCTGTCGGCTAAAAAAAAAGTAGAAATCAAATCTATTTAGTGTAGAAATTTACGACTTATAATTACTTCAAATCATACCCCCCCTCTCACAATTAAAAATAAAAATAAACGGTGGTATATAATACTTACCTAAGTTATATTAAGAATTAGCATTATTTTCTCATAACGCAAGTTTACAAACACGAATTATTACTTTGTATAAATTGAAAAAAAAATAACACCTAATCTTCATATTTTATTACGCTTAAAAATGAATTTAAAACTTTTGAAGCATCTAACAGTTTAACAATTCTATTATAAATCATGACTTGATCATGACTATTCAATAACTATAAATACCTACGTGAAATCTGCAATTGTGCTCTCACACGATTCACAAGTCATTTATACCGTCAAATACAATCAAAATTATCATCACTAGCCATACAATCAGGGCCGGCTCAATGTGGTAGCAAAATAAGCAACCGCCTAGGGCGGCACTAGTGTGGGAACGGCGAATTTCGAATGAATCAAAATGATTTAATTATTATAATATAATATATTAATATAGTATGCTGAATTGTATGTTCGTTGTTCAAAATATAAATAGAACAGCGATAACGATACATGCGTTAGTCGACCCACAGAGGAGGCACGTTCTTATCGAGTTTAGAATTATTATTTAGTTGGAAAACAACGGTTAATGACACAACGGCATTTAGTCCCGAACTTTCAGCCGCCCGCGGCCCACCTGCCACGTAAATAGTTTTTGCTGTAGGGTGATAGTGATAGCGGATCAAGTGCGTGAACGTATACAATTTTTATTTTTTCGCATAAATTAAAATAAATTTATAACTGCAACACTTAATTGGTATTAATTTTGTTGGATTATCACATTAATATTTATTGAATATATCAGATCAAAAACGTATACGGTTAAACAGGAGCTGCATGTCGAAAACAAAAATTAAAACGTGATGAAGAAATTAAAAAAAAACGGTTTTAAATAATCCGGAAATAAATTCCAACATTATTTTAGAAGAACCAAAAACCTTAGAAGTTACTAAGTACTAACAGTTTAAAAATGTATTTGTATGATACAATATGAACAATGATATAATAATCATACACATAAATATAACTGTATAAGTAACTATACCTACCTATATTGTTTATCCATCATCATTGCTCTCTATATTTATTAGATTGTTTTATTTTTATTTAAACAATTAATGTTTGACGTATATGGATCTTTATAAAATTTTAATCCGGGTACAAATTTTCAATATTATTGATAAAATAATTATATAAATTATTTAATTTTAGTAGTTTCATTCAATTGAATTTATATTTAATTTTCTTATTTGGTTTTACAATAATTTGTTTTATGTTTTTCTCAATAAACTACTTCCTTTGGAAAACTAAGGTTACAATGCACTATTTATTTCTTAGTCTGTCCAAAACTTCAAAGAACATGAGCAGTGACCGTATATCGCGGTTCAAAGGCATGTTTCATAATCAGAAACTTGAAAACCGTTTTTGTGAATTGTTGTTGTAAATACTGCAGCTCGGAATATTATTAATGTTCAGTAACAATATTTCCTGAACAAGAATATTACTATATTATTATATCTAAACGAATCGCAATGTCGCAGTTCATATGACATTTAAGTAGAAAATACGCATTGAGAAGCAATAAATAATTATAAACCAGGTATCTGGTAATGCGTATTTTCTACTTAAATATAATTTACAGATATTACTTATATATCAATTTTATAGCACAGTCTCTTTTCACTATTAGACATTTAAGACTGAAAAAATGTATTACATTTTTAGATAATATTATTTTGCTCATTATTTTAGGTGATATTGTATAAAATAATAATTAACAATGCTATGACGGAGTTTTCTCCTCTATCGTAATATCATGTGAAACATTAATTTGGATCTTATTTATATTAATTATTATATTTGTTTATTTCCATATTGGGCATCGTCATATAGATAAAATCTATATAATTCTTATCTAGATCAAAATTATTCAAAGTATCTTTTTATTTGATATTGCTAGGTATTTTAATAAAATGATTATCTGAAAATCTGAGATAAAATTATTATCTATATAATTTTTTATGAAATTAAATTTTCTATTTTATTTTATTTTTTCTTATGGGAGGTGTTACTTTTTAACGCTATGCCTATTTATTCGATTCTATTTTAAAGTCTCATTTGTTATTGATATATTATTAAAATTAATTTCCAAGGTACTTGACGGAATCATCTTTCTTGTTCCATTGTATTGGTTGGTTGTCAATATAAATGAGTTGGGGATCTTTGTATCGTTTTAAAGAAAATATTTTTGCTGCGCTTTTTGTTGGGTTGAGGTTTAGTTTCCATGTTTTGAACCAGGAGGTCACTGTGGTTAGGGCTGTTTGAAGATTTTGAATTGAAGATTCTAGGGAGTCGCTTTGGGTTATAATTGTTGTATCATCCGCAAACATTACCAGCTGTGAGTTTGTAAATTTTAACATTAAACAGTTATAAAAAATGTTTTTCGATTTAAACTCAACTTCATTTTATCTATTAATAACAACTTATAAAGAATCTTGTATTAAATTTTAAAATTGTTGATTGGTCAATAGTTTTTTTAATTGACAGTTAAAATAAATCAATAAAGAGAAATCAAAAATTGCTATTCTTCATAAATAACTCTAAAAAGTTTAATCATTTTGAAATACATGCCATCTGTATAAATTGATAATATAAACACTTTATGAAAACAATTTCATAGAAATTCAAGTTTCTACGGTGATTCGTTTTAGAATTACCTATAATAAAATTCAAAAATTCAATTTTCTCAAAAACTAGTTTATCGTAAAAATTCCCATATTTCTTCATTTATCCAATTATTAAGAAAAGTACTGAGAATTTTTTACTTTTGGCCCTCCCCCCTAAGTTACAATTAGATCCTATTTTCTACTAAAAGCCATTCCCAAAGTTGAAAATCGAAGCAATTTTATTATCCCAAAAGGTGATAACATAGACATAAAAAGACTCACATCATTATATAATCAATACATGCATTGCTCTGATAAGAAACTAAAATAGGAAGTAAATTCAGACTTTATAGGGAATTAAAATGCCGCAATACTGGGTTCCTACAATAATAATAATACTGTTCAACAAATTTAATTTTTCTGAATATTATGTCAGTAATACTGTCTTTACATTTGCAGTTGTAATATTATATGCTGAATCGACTTAGCAAATTTTGTTTTTTTTTTCATTTATAATAAAATATATTATTTTGTTTGAAATCATGTAAATTTTTTATGATTATTCAATAGAATAAAAAAAATCTGTACATACAACATTTTAAAATCAAAATTTGAATAATATTAAGCGATGAGTGTAAGTTGTATACATATTATCGCAATATTTACTATAGCAAACTTTATACATAATATGTGTACCTCCATCATAATACAAGATCGTATCTTTTACGCATCGTTCGTTTTTGAAATTTCAAATGACAATTTTTTCTCGTAAGTATTATCCAAAAACATTATATAAAACAATATACATATATGTATATTTTATTAAAATATAACCCATGAATCAAAATTACTAATATGTGGTGTGTTTTATATTAAATAATGTTATATAGTCTAAGAGCTTATATATATAATAAATAATTATATACTCAGTGACTATTAGGGTTTACTCATTTCATTAAATATTTATCCTATTTATTATCACTAAAAAGTAAATCAGGTAAATCGTAGTAGAACAACTGCTATAGTATTATATGATAATATAGTTATTTTATTTGTGATTTAATGATTTGCCAAAATTCTATATACCTTATAGGAACCATTGCAGTATTGATATTTATTATATTTTACATTTAGTAATATTATAATACACTTATGATATTTAATGTATCATCGGCGTAACTAGGGGGTCTAGGGGGCTTAACCCCTGTAACTATTAAATCCTAGTTACGCAAAAAAAATATCACAGACTTTGAACACTTTAACCAATAAGTTATACATAATATTATTCGATTTATTTTCAACCTAGAAGTCTTTTGAATGGATTTCATAATAATTCTTACAGATTTATCCTAATAGATTTTAATTTTTAAAGTATAGCCAAAACTCAAATTTAAAAATATTATCACATACATGTGTGACCAATCATTTTTTATTACAGACAGGCGTCTGTGGCATATAATAATATTAATATACAAAATAAATAGTTATCTACATGTACGAAAAAATAGATAAGAGTTACAACCAAATTTAAAAACCGCAATTACATTATTTTATAACATAAAATAAGTAGGTAATAGGAATGAAATAGACTATAAACTCATGATTTATAATAACATTTACACTGTTTTAACACCAAAAAATTAAATATAATATTTGTCATTTGATTTAATTCATTTCAATAACTAAAGAGATACTATTGAACAAAAATATACATTGATAGCTCAGATATTGAATTAACAATTAAGCAATATGGTATACCTATCTTATATTTCGCTATTTACCTTTTCAATTTATGTTGGGGTCTTATTGTTCCTTAAAGTATGGACAGCCTCTCACTGCGGGGTATATGTATGGTATACGCGTATAATATGTCTCAAATCTGTTTTATAAGTGTCAAATGATTATAGGGCATATTGGGTTCTGGATTCGCGTTGAAAGTACAACAAAAACAACGGCAGAAGCATTTCAACCGGCAAATACCCGCGGCTGCGATGCTGATACAATGCCTGTGGAGGTGCTACGCGGCGGATAAATGTTTCAACAGCCAAGCCACTTGGGACATTTACATCAAGGAACCTGGACACCAGAAAGACAACTCGTCGTTGAGCAAAGTTAGTCGCTTACGCCCGAATTGTGTGCCTGTGGCGGTTTAATAATATAAATAATAATATGTTGTGTTTCGATGTCGTGTTGCGTGTAGTCTTTGATCATGCAAGTAGCGAAACGCGCCAGCGTCTTGAAGCGGAAAAGATCAAAAAGCAAAATGGACACACCCGGAGCGACGAATAATAATAGGGATTGCCCGCAAGCTCAAACTTTACCCCCACCGCCCAGAAGGGATAGTGACGGTGAAGTCGTTTTCTACATAGAAGAACCCAAAGCGAGTACGTATATACACACATATGTATTATTGTTATTAATAATTTCGTCAATATCTACACGTTCGCCGCGCCCACCCGTCGATTTTTACGGTTTATTACGATGTTGTAGATGGGTGTGATTTTAAATCAGAACGATTGTAAAAAATATTCTTTTTAAATTTAGTAACCATAATCATCCAAATCACATTATTTCAATATCTTACAAATATATAAACGTATATAATGCGATTATGCTGAACTATATTATAAAGTACGTAATAAAAAACGGCGAATTGTAAAGTTAAGAAATGTATAATAATATAATATGATAGCATAATTTTTCTCTATCTTCCGTTTTTATTTTTTTATTCCATTTCGAATACTGCGCCATCAAAAAATCAAATTTATTTTCTAAAATAATGACTGTAGGTACAATAGTGAAATTTTTTTTGTAATAATCAATAATATGTATAATATAAATTACATCCATTCTCAATTAGTTAATATCATTAATTTGCTAGAAATTATATGAGAACATTAATATTTTGTTATTAATATATAGAGGAGATACATTTTTTTATAGGTCAAATATAAATTTCAATTTTAACAATAAATAATAATAATAATATCATTATAAATCATCATCGAAAAATCTTACACTAAGTTAAAATTATAAAACCAATAAACAACATTATTAAATTTATTTTTAATATATTTGCATGATTTATTTAAATTTATACCATTTATTTATACCCCAACAATTTTTATAATAATTATCTTTTGTGTATTTTCTGTCGTGCATAGCTACTCCTAATCGCGTAAGGAGAGAAGCTAGAGGATATGTCAGCCAGACGAGTTCCGTAACAGAAGCTGCCAGCGATGAAGTCGACTTGGAAATGGAACCAGAACGGGTGACCACGTAAGTTGGATATTTTATTTTATAATACTAATAGTAACGTCAAAAGAACTTTTATTATTTGCGAGTATGATATTAATGTATTATTAAACTACAATAATAATGCGATAATGAGTAATAATGTATTGGTACTACTGTTTACGATTTAACGTTTTAGTTACATGACAAATAATGGATGATAAATTTTGTTAGCTGTTCATATAAAAGTATCTAACTATTTAATAAAAAAAAATTAACGGTTTCATAGTTTAGTCAAAATAGTCTAAATACATAATTAAATGTCTTCCAAATTTTTTTTTTCTCTGTGTTGTTAAATTGAAACATAATACCTAAGTACTTGACACAAACGAATTGAAGTATTTTTTAAATTAATTTTTGTCAAATAGGTTAACCGACGTACACAAAAATGCTATTCGAGCCATTAGAAAGATCAAATATTTTGTGGCCAGAAGAAAATTTCAACAAGCTAGAAAACCATATGATGTACGTGATGTTATCGAACAATATAGCCAAGGTCATTTAAATATGATGGTTCGGATAAAGGTAAAATTACATTTTTTCAAAAATATTTATAAAATATATAAGTAATGACATTTTACAAACAAATTATTAGTTTCTTATATTTCTCATTTTATTGTACAAGTAATAATTTAACAAAAACAATTAAATTAATAAAAAATCGAATTTTTTTATACTATTAATTGAAGTTGACCAAGATAAAGATTTTCAAAATGTTTTAAATATTATTAATACAACTCTAATGCTCGTATAATACAACAATGCATAAAAATATCATTTACATCTTTCATCATATTAAATAATATTATAATTTGTTTTAATTAAAACAAAAAATGTTATGCATTCTTCTCTCTTTGATAGTACTTAATTTTCTAATAACAAACATACAATTAGTTTTGTGTTCATTGTTTATAAAATTAACAATATTATAAGTGCATATGCATATTACAAAATGTACAGTTTTAGAAGTTCTAGTATATATTAATATAGTTTTCTAAAGAATACGTCTCATTATTTTAGTGTATTTTTACATAGATTTCCATAAACAAAAACTATGCATTTTTCACACATAAGACACAAAGTTTTGATACGTATAACAGTATATTTGATCATTTTGATGAATGGCGTAAATATACGTCATAATATATGAAATATATATAATTATAAATTTTTACTCTGATTTTCATAAGAATACAAAAATAAATTATTAACTATATAGATAGATTTTTTAGGTTTTGTTAATACAACCTTATAGCTAATATACTTGCGGTATTTTATTTTGTGGACAAATGGTTCAAATAATAATAAATAAATAAAGTAAACTACTTTTTACCAATCAACGCTTAAATAAATAATATAAATCATAACCAATAATAAAATCTACTATTCTATATGGTTTTATTATCCCTTTTAAATCGCTGAAATGTTATAAAAAAACACTAAAAACGGTATTTTTTTTTTTCTATTCATTAGTTTCTAACACATTATTGGTTTGCTTATTAATTTATAATTAATAATAATGAATAAATGTAATTATTACTCACGTAAAATGTGTTTGTAAATAGTAAACTAAAAACAATTTTTCAGATAAATGTTTTATTATAAGCTTTAATCTTTACCAGAAGACGCTACATTAATTGCCCGTTAATACTATCAAAAATCATATAAACCGATTTGTCAATGTTATAAATACCTACCTATCTAGTCTTTTCATTAACCAGCTCATCTCTTGGTCTGACTTTTGTCCAATAATAAAAAATATCGTTGATATAATATTATGGTTCAATTGTTAGGAAAGTCTTACCCTTTGCTGACTTCTACCTTCGTACTTCTTCAAACTCACCCTAATTGAGTCTCAGATCTCTATAGCCATAATTCTCAAGTTATCTGTGACATCCCATACATTATTTTTAACTGTCCATTTGTTTTCTTGCTTTAATTAATTCTTTAAACATCTCAATTAATAATCCTCGGTCCATTGTTTCTTTTAATTTCACTTTGTTATTTTCTCAAAATATTTTATCGCTTTGGATTCAAAATTTCAAACATAACTGTTTTTCTAATTTAATAATTTAATGTATATTAATTTTTTCATAACAAAAATGAACAATCATAACTAATAATTTGTCTTATACTTAAATATGTACTAGTATAAAAAATATGTATTTTCCGCAAAAACACTGGTCTCGTTATTAATTATCGTTATTTCAGGAATTACAAAGAAGGTTAGATCAGACGCTCGGAAAGCCAGGAAGCTACCTAGCAGGAATTGACCGATCGGGCAATGTTAAGCCTATGACAATTGGTGCTCGTTTGTATCGGCTAGAACAGCAGGTAAAATTGAATTATTTAAACAATAAAAACTTGGAAAATTATTCTTTCGTTTGGCCACTTCAACTATTTACAGAATGTCATATTATGATCACCATGACCATGTTGTATTGGGGCCCTTCCGCATAGTGGCGTACTTAGACCTGCATTTGTGAGGGAGGTTTGTTTTAAATTAACAAATTGGATGATCTGAACTAAACAAAACATTTCGTAAATTTAAAATAGATTATGTTTCACAAATGTCTATAAAACAAGCATTACCCACTGACTATTATTAGGGGCGCGGGCGGGATTGTTTTCGGTCAGTATAATATTTAGGTCACCAATTAAAAATATTCTTCAAATTGTTTTCCGTTAAACTACCAATTTATATGATAATCATATAATATTATTGATTTACAATTTATATATCAAGTTAAGTAAAAAATGTAAAAATATAATCTTAAATCATATTATCAATTTACACATACAAAAAAAAATTATAGGGATATATAATTTTTTTTTTTATAATTGTATAATTGTTGCACATGCGTTTATGCATTTTATTCTTTGTATGGCTTTTGTCCTGACGACTTCAAACTATTTCATCTTTTAAGAGGTTTGAAATTGAAGCACTTCGTATTTTATATATGATTCTGTTTGAATTTTATTTAACAGAAAAAAAACGTGAAGAATATTTTAAATTGGTGACTAAAATAATATACTAGCCGAAAACGGATATTTCAGAAGTCCCGTCCATTATTAGGACGCTATGCCATAATAATACGTAAAAACAACGATTTCTTGGAAATACTTAAATACCCACATAAGATAATGCGCAGCTATATTGTTTGATATTTTAGATATTTATAATCAGAATTACATAAATATATTTTAAAATATATAACTGTTATTATTTTATAGTGATGGGCAAATTTCTATACCTAAGTAAAACACAATTAATTCGAATAGGTACAATATATTTTAGTTTCCAGTTATTACTAACCAAAAAATTACTACTCATGAGAAATTAATTCTTCCTAAGAATTTCAGGGGGGTTTTCCCCAACTCCCTATCCATGTTAGTAAGCCACTGCTTCTCCAAAACATAAGCATTATTTTAAAATTTATTTTTGTATTGATTATAAATGCAATACGTTTTTCAACCATGTTTTATGTTTTAGCTATCCATTATGGACAAGAAGCTGGATCAGTTGGTGTACCTTTTAAACGTCCAGACGCACAGACAACAATTTCCGGCTTTAGAAGAACAAGTTTAAACTTTTAAAGGATTATTTAAACGTCTCCTTCTCATAGATCACCTGACCAATGTTATTATTTTATTAAGAAACAAAATAAACTTCTTACAATCACGCAAAATTAATTTACACACATATCCGTTCGACTTAAAAAAGCTTTATCTGGTAACTTTATCCTTTCGATGACGTGGACCACATTATTGGTTGTTGAATAACAAAAACTTTAATAATAATAATAATAATAATAACAATAATAATAATAATACTATATAGACGAAAATAAATATTTTTATGAGAACCCTTGTCTGAAGCATTCTTACGACGGAACCTAATTTTAGGCTAATGCACAATAAAATATAATATATTATAATTATATATAATTATCGTTAAATAAATCTAAAACACTATTTTTCTATGTCTATTTAATACAAAAATCGTACTTGAATTAATATTATAAATATATTTAAATATTCTAATACAATGTTAAAATATATGCTTTGTCAGTAATTTAGTGTAAACCACTTAAACCGAAATCTCTCGAAAACACTTTAATATGAAATTAATTTTAGTTATTAGATTTTTGTTTTTTTATATAACGACTGGTGATTCCTTTAGGCTTAATTAATTCGAATTTTTACATTCTTAGGTTTACATGGATATTAATATGTTGTAGTTGGTAAACAAAATTGAGCTTATAGATGTTAGGTATAGTTTTAATCAAATAATCTGTTATTTATTGAAATTATATTTATTTATGTGGGAGAGCGTAAACATACTGCACGTGATTATTTGATAGTAATTCAAAAAGCAATAATTAAAAATATTTACTTGGTGTTCAAACGAAAAATAACAATAACGACGAATCCAAACCCAATATAATTTAATAAACATTAAGTTAGTTTGTTTTTATTTTACATTTCGAAATCGATAACTCCTTGTTTTATATAAATCATATTTTCTTATTTTAATCTGTAAACCGTATCCCTGAAAGTTTCCCGACGCGCACAGTGACCAAAATTAGTTTGCAAATTAAACAATCAAGTATAAGACTAAAATTAAAACATATTTTTTTTCATAATAGAATACTTTTTTTCATTTTCTTTTTTTTATTGGGACCAATAAACTCCAATAACAAGGATAATTTTAAAACGTTATATCAAAAAATTCTAAAAAAAAAAAAAATTTATATGACTATAATAAAATTGAGTGTACCTACTGTATTATTATGTATATTGAAAAAATATGTTCTCATTTCATTCGAACACCAATAATGTCATATAGTTTTAATTAACTGTTATAACTTATATTAGATTGTATATTATACAAATCACAATTTAATGAAAAATAGATTTTACATCTAAAAAACAAATAATAATAATTAAAACTTTACCTAACTGTCAAATTTGACAAAAAAAGAAATTGAAGTTATATTTTTTCACAATTACTAAATAGTAAATTCGAATGTAAAATACTTAACGATTTTTTCATCATTATCATTTATACATGAAAACAATCCGTTATGTTAAATTTCGAATCGGAATGAGATATAAAAAATAATTTATTTCTATGAAATTTAATTTAATTTACTGGTCCATTGCTATATTATATTTATGTACACTGTTATAAAATAATAGGTTATAACTATTATTATTAACGCAATAGTTGTTTTTTCTATTGAACAAAATCTATTACGTTTCGTACATATTATATAGTTGTTTCTGATATTTTTGTCCAAACGAATATTTCACCAAACATAATAATATGGTCTATGAGTTCTTAAATTGTCTTTATCCAATCATATACTCTAAGTATTTATTTAGATATCTTAATCGGTTTACAAAAAAAAAAAAATAATTATTGGAGTTATTTCACAGTTGGCACATTGCATTTTAAGCTGAGTATCTAAAGGAATAAAGTTTATAAGAACACTATTACATTTCGCGTTTTACACTTTATATTTTTATCTTTTTTTCCTAAAAATATTTTCATGTGGATCAAATATAATAAAATCCAAAAAATTTTTGTTTTAACATTTTAAAAACATCTTACTGAATAGTGGGTATTCGATTTGTTATAAATTGACCAATGCATAATATTGGGAAAACATTTTGTAAAGCAATCTCTAATCTTGGGTCTAAATAAGTGCCTTTAAAACACAGTTAGTAATAATGTTATTAGTTTAACCTGATAATATGGTTATAATAATAAATTTCATTTTTTTCTCAACGTATGTCTTCTAAATTATATATATATATATATACATAAATATATAATGTTCGTTTAATCAATACGACAAAAATAAATCATTTTATTTAACCTTTTTGTAGTAAGTACGACCTATTTCTACCACATTGTGAATGTATTTTTTATTTCATTCTATAAAAACGATAATCATTAATAAATATTATGATGATCAGTTCGAATATTACCTACATAGGTTGAGGTAGTATGAGTATAATATAGGTAGTTTTAAATTAGATAACAATTTCAATTGTATTGACGAATTTTCTCATTTACAGGTACTAGACTAATAAAAATAATAAAAAAAAAAAATTAAAAAATGGAAAAAAAATAATAACTATCATAAGTTTTTAGATCGGTGTAGTCATTTTACACACCGATTCGTTATAATACTAAAAAAATGTTCTTTTTTTATGATATTTTACTTTATTAGGCGCATTTGTTTTTTATACGGACACTTTTGAGCTGTAGTCTAGTGCAAACAATATTTATAATATAGATTCGTTTATCGCGACTGTAATTTATATATTATATAAATCACAAATGTTGCTACTGTGATCATTAAAGTTTAATTATAATGTTGATAATATTTTAATATAGTGTGCCCTTATTATTATATATATTATATTTAGCATGTTTTTTGTACATTCGACTTCAACAAAAAATATAGAATTGCTTTATTTTTTAAAATAAAATACTAAATTAAATAAAAAAAAAAAAAAACAAACGTCGAACTTATACTCTCGTTGTTTACTACTTTTGTTGTACATTCATTTTCATTTTAATTTTAGGTACAATTTTCGAGCTTTAGTCAATTTTTTTAATCTTGTTAAAATATTATTATCTATTTATGTATTATATTTAAATGAAAAACAAATTATTATATTTTCAGTCTCTGTATTTATGTTTAATTTTTAGAGATTTTAATAAAGTATAATACAAGAAATGTTTATGATAATATTATTATTATTTAATGCATTCCATTACAAACAAGCATTTCAAATCTTATACTTTTATTATTGTATCATTTTGTTCAAACAATATAATTTGTATATTTATTTACTTTCAACTTTTATTACTAATTAGTTTTTAGTTGTATTATTAAAATATATTATGCATTTTATTATTCTTTATATTAATTAAAAAAAAAAAATAAAGCTATAAATATATGTATTGATTTTTTACCTTATAGGTTAATTATACCTTTAAATTAACCCTTTGAAGGGTAATTAAACTTATGAGGAACCTACGAAATTTACTAATTTAGTTGAAATTATAACTTTAAAAGCTTACAAAAAGAACATTAAAAAAAATTAATTTTAAATTTTATTTAATTGGTAAATTAACAATTTATGAGAAACCTTGTATTCAATTCTCAAGTATTATTTTCTACTCAAAAACTTGTTATCGGTATTTAAAAAAAAGAAATGATAATTTCTCATATCTATAAATAGTTAAA
Source organism: Rhopalosiphum padi (assembly GCF_020882245.1). Classification (NCBI taxonomy): domain Eukaryota; kingdom Metazoa; phylum Arthropoda; class Insecta; order Hemiptera; family Aphididae; genus Rhopalosiphum; species Rhopalosiphum padi. The sequence goes on along the minus strand of NC_083598.1, from coordinate 66,385,713 downwards.
ATATTTTAAAAATGACAATATAAGAATTTTGATAAATTTCAAGTATTCATTTTTGTATTAATAGTATTTAAAAAACACTAAAAAAAAATCATTAGTTTGTTTAATGATACTAAATTACGAAATACTAAATTAGTCATTTAGTTATAGACTTATACCCGTGAATACTGATTATATAATGTTAAAATTCAAACGGTCATAGAAAATTAATTTTATTAATTATTCTTATATGACGTACAAAGAACTTATTTGTATTACATTACCAAATTAATTTTGGCGTACAATTATTATTAGATTGAATAACTTTTTTCTTCGACTAGATTTGAGAATAATAACAGTAATGAAAATTAAAAAATATAAAATGATTATCTGTTAACGATTTCTATTTTATTCAATTTTATGATAATTTAATTAGGTGCTTAATAATTGGATTTTTTTTAATATAGAGAGAATCTCCGACGGTCCCTTATGCACGTTAAAACATTTTTAGAAGCATCGCCAGTACACTTCCGTCTTAAAAAAACGTATATTTAGTTTTTTAGGTGAAAAACGGCAAAAAATAAACAGGAACCGCGGCCGGCAGTAATATAAAATAAAAATCTCGATTATTTCGTGTTTTTTGCGCGCAAACTGTTTCGGCAACCCGTCTTACAATGCGTGTAAAGTTTTCAGAGTGGAAAAATAAATCTTTCACTGCGAAAAAAAGTGGTTTTACCGTACTTAGCGAAAATGTTGCGTTTTTTTGTTCGTTAACTGTTTCGGCAATGCATCTAGTAATGCGTGTAAGGTTTCGGAGTTCAAAAATAAATCCTTCACCGTGAAAACTTGCATACGAGTTTTTTTTCAAAAAAGTGGTTTTAGCGTATTTAAGTGCTTAATATTTGGATTTTCGAGATTTTTTTGATATATAGAAAGAAAGTCCAATGGTCCCTTATGCACGCTACAACGTTTTTAGAGGCATCACGAGTACGCTTCCATTTTAAAAACACGTATTTTTAGCTTTTTAGGTGAAAAACGGCAAACAATGAACAGGAACCGCGGCCGGCAGTAATATAAAATAAAAATCTGGATTATTTCGTGTTTTTTTGCGCGCAAACCGTTTCAGCAACCCGTCTTACGACGCATGTAAAGTTTCAGAGTCGAAAAATAAATCCTTCACCGCGAAAACTTGCATACGAGTTTTTTTCAAAAAAGTGATTTTTAGTGGCCTTAAATATTTGAATTTTCTTGAATATTGAATTAAGAAGAACGACCCTTTTGCACGCTAGTACGCTTCACTCTCTTGAACAGCACATGGACAAATTTAGGAACTTATCTTATTATAATGCCATGCTTCAATAATACATTTTGTTAACATTTCTAATACCAAATGTTAGAAATCCAATCTTTATTAAACCATGGTCATGACTCATGGGTCGGCCAAATATTTATTAAAATCCACAAGATAAATCCTAGACTCCGAAAGTTCCTAAAACTGATCAATGAATTATTATTAAATTAGTTTGATTTTTTTTCTGACAGCCGTAAAATTTAATTGATAACGAATGTAAACTATAATTTTTGAATACTGTGAATTATTGGTTTGTGTACAATATTGCTTGATGTTTACAATGTAATGTAATGTACGAATGTGCAATAGAAATAATATCCATTTTGTATCTCGAATTGTTTATTATTGCCCCTTTTAATATATACATAGGCAATAGAGTATGCAGTGTTGCGATGACCTTCTTATCAATAAGTGATAAGATAATATGTACGGAAGTCGGGAACAACCGTTACTCAAATTGGCGGTTAAATATCACATAAACATTGTTTGTACTTTTTGTTTTCTATTATCTGGACATTGATAGTATGATTTTGTGTTTACTGTTTTTATTTATTTAGTGTGATGTGTCTAATTTCTATTTATTAATTAATGTTTCTTCTTTTCTAGTATCCTCGAAATGTAGGATGTGGAATAAACAGTGTTGACAATCATTTAACTAATAATAAGTAATTATAATAGTATTCCATTTAAATAACTTTTACACCATTAGAGATATTTTTTTGTACTTGTTTGTGTTCATTTATAAATCAAGTTTTGAAATTGTGTACTTTAAATATTTTTCAGTCATGATAATATACTGTTGAATTGGACAATACACATCAAAATGACCGAAAAATCATTCAAAATTATTAAAGCTAAGTTGTTAGAATGCAACAAGTTACCAGAACCAATAAAAGACATATTAAAAATAATAGTAAGATTATTTTGTTTGAATCTATACTTTTCTTTAAAACAATGAATTTATTATTAAAACATTTGTTTAAAACTATCAATATTTCAATTGTAAAATTGTCCTTTCACATTTATTTATCATTATTTTATTAAATACCTACTTAAAATACTTTAAAATATTAAAAAGCTAAAAATTATTTAATGTTTTTTTGTCTGTTTAGAATAACAATTCATTAAAAGACTTAGATGAAAACAATTTCAATGAGTTATGGATTTTGATACATGGTTTTGTTAAGGAAATTACACTAGTTGAAAACCTTACACAGGATGTAGAGTCGTTGTTATGTTATCAATCCATTTTAAACCTTGTCAACTATACTATTACATGTGCTGATGAAGACATAATAAGTGTATATGAACAAAATTATTTTTATAAAACTATACTGGTATTTCAAACTTTTTACTCTACAAATCTCAAGTATAAGGTAAATATTATATTATTTAATATATTATTAGTATTATATAAATAATAGTAATTAAGTAACACTAAAAAACTGTTATAACTGATAATATAATGCTGTATAAGTAAACATTTTTTTATATTTAAAATCATAAAAATGAATGTATTACATTAAAAAAAACTCACATATACTTACGACTCACAAGTCACAATAATTGGCATAGTATATTTTATTCTGCTTGTTGATCTAATTACTATTTATTATTCTCTAATAATAAAATTTACTTATACATATGTTGATAACTCAAAATTGTTGACGAGTATATATAGAAAAAAAATCAACTTAAATTTTTTACTACTAAATTATTTTTTTTTTAATTTCCTTGGAGTATAATTTATTAAAAGACTGTTTTTATTACTATTTTTAAACAGTATTTTATAATTTTAAGTACATAACTGATGTACATGATAGTAAAATATGTGATTAATACTTTTCTGAATATCATAATATACTTTGTTGAATAATTTAATTATTTTTTTTAGTTTAAATTAGATATAGTAAAAATGTGCTGTTGCTTCTGGCAATTAGTAACTTCTTCATCAACACGAAATGGATCTGTCAATGTAATCAATTTGGACTTAATTTTAACTGAAAATTTTGTTTTTACTTTTAACTACATATTTGATACTATTAAAGTGACTACAAAAAAAATGGATATGGTAAGTATATGATACTACCTATAATATAATATTTAATATGATTTTTTTTTTTTTTTGTAAAATGTACTTTATATTTACCCTTATTTCAATGTTGTAGAAAGTTTTATCTACTTTACTGTGGGAATTTTGCAAACTTATAAGCACTTTATCTTCCAATATAAATGGATTGAATTTAATAGTTCCCAATTTAAAACAATTAATGAAGTGTATATTGTTTTTGGAGACTGAAACAGGAAAATTGGCTATAGCAGATATATTTACATGTAGTCAACAACTATTTCATGTAATATTATAAGTGTCAAATAATTTGTGACCAATACGTATATTATTTGCCTATATTAAAAGACTAAAGTCAATATACAGTAGAATCCGTTTAATGGGGACAAAATAAAGAGTCCCGAACAAATGTATTTATTAAATTAAAAATCTGTTTAATGAGACAGTCAGATAACGGGGACAGATAGATCACCACCTGGTGTGTCTTAATTAAGCGGATTTGACTGTACTTGAATTTTTTTTTTTTAACACCACAGCATATTATAAATAACTCATACCACATAACTATTAAAATGTAATGTTAATATATTCTATATATTTTCTGTAGAAATTTCATCAAACAGTCAAACAAAATTTACCAAAAGCAAACAAATTAGAAGCTGAAGCATATGGGGAAATATACTTTATTGCATGGATAAATTCTAATTCATCCATAAAAGAAGTAATTTTTTTTTTATAATTCTTAATAGTAATTAATAATTCTATAGTAAGTATATAATTACAGGTTATTGAAGAAGAAATGTTTGACTTAATATCCAAAACATTAACATTACGTCGCACAGGTTTAGCTTTTAATACTTATCGTAATGCTTTAATTCTTTTGCAAAGTTTGCAAAATCACAGAAAGCATTTAATGTTCAGCAAAGTAATAACCAAGCTATATTCTCCTGTTATTTGGAGACAGCTAACGGTATGCTTTTCAATTTTACTTTTAAAATAAATTTATGTTTTTATTTTTAAAGCTATTTTTTTTTATTTGTGGTACCTACTAAAATAGAGTGAATTTAGTGTGGTTAGATGCAACGCTACTGATATTTTAGCAAGAGCTTATCCTTTAGAAAAAAGAGGAGAAGGTCGAGAAGTATCTTCAAGGTTTTTAATAAAACAACAAAATGCATTTTTGGATTTATTAGTGGATGTTTGTCCTCAAGTTCGAATAGCTGCTATAAAAGTATGTTAAAATATTATGTTAATGATACCTATATGAGATTATTAGGTATGTACTTTTTACTTTTAATGCCACATTTTTGTATTTATCATTTTATTTATTATATATATATACAAAATTATTAAAAACATATTAATTAATCTTTGTTGTAATACACTAACATATTAGTGCTCAGACTTCATTGGAAGAATATCCAAAGCAATAAATTAAGCCCATTCCACTAATCTAAATAATGCAATAATAATATCATTAATTAGTAATTACTGTCACTAAAAACTAAATGTGTTAAAGTTACTTTATAAAACAATATTTATAACATTTTTAATTCGTCTATATCATCTTTCATATCTATTTCTAAACTATTTCTCAAGAACCAAATTTAAAATTTTTTAAATATTATGATATTTAAGAAAAAAGATCCTTTAAAACAATACAATTAAAATTGTTGTATTTAAAATATATTCAACAAATTTAACTTAATATGGTTTGAATCTTTATAGGGAATTTGTAGCTGTATGAGATATTTTTGGAATTCATTTGAAGATGATCAAATAATTGAATGTTTTAAAATATTTATACGTTTAATTGATGAAAGTATATTTGAAGTACGGAGGGTTTTATTCTATGGATTTTGTCAATTACTTGAAGAATTTAAATCCCATAGTTATTTTAGGAACCCTTTTCTTATAACAAAAATGAAAAATACATTTAATGATGAGAATGAAAAAGTTCGACGTGCTTTTATACATCTCCTATTGAAAATAAAAAAGATTGATTCTCAGGCAGAAGATTCCAAAGATAAAATCAACTTTACAAAAATAGTTGATTTAAGAGATGTTGCTTCTGCACTTGCTGTAAGTAAAAATATTATGTATTATTATAAACCTAAGTCTATCAATAATTAAAATTTTTCCATTGCATTTTCATTTTTTCATTTATTTAGCGTGAAGATAAGCAAAATGGACTTTTACTTGTTGATTTAATTTTTGATAATTTTATTGGAAAGAAAGTAGAGGATAAGCATACAACACTTAAAAGATTTTATACGTTTTATAAAATTAATCCCAGTGCTTTTCGTAAACTGATAATTTATTCAGAAAAACACTTAGACTTTAATGGTGCTTGCAGACTTATTTTATCACTGTTAAAAACTATGTATGGTGCACTAAAAAAAAAGGAAGAACGCTTAAAAAATATAGACAAAGAAAATGATATGCCCCCAAAAAGGCATAAATCAAATGATGATTCTGGTAATAAAATTCACGTGTTAATAAGAATATTTCAAAAAGCTTTACATAAATAGTATTATATTCCAGATACAGCCAATGATACACAAAATTCATCTTGCAGCTCATCAGCTAGTAATAATGAAATAGAACAAAATGAACATAATAATTTATGTTGTATTTTGGATTGTGTAAACTGCCTTATGATACTCCATCGTAATGAATTTAGGAATGAAGAAAACCAACAAAAAATAAAAGATATTCAAGATTCTTCTGTCACATGTTTAATTAAAGTATTTAAGTTCTATAAGGTAATTATTATTCATTTATTTTATTTTTTTACCTCAAAAGTCAAAACAATTTGCAAACAAATTAATCAATTACTGACTAAATAATAAATTTGTTATTGCATTACTTATAGGAAGGTGATACTTACTACAGTGCAATTAGCTTAGCAAGTTTAATGCCTATATCGAAATTGAGTGCTCATGTATCTATAACAAGCACAGCATTATCCACCTTAAAACAATTGCCTTATGATATAAAACACGCAGAAGAAGAAATTGATATGAGAAAAGTTAGTGTTCTGGTTTATTCATTATGCATGTGGAAACGAGGCTATGAAATACTTCAATTTGTCAATGTTTGGTTTGATGAAGCATTCAAAACTTTAAATCTCAATGAAACTCAATACCCGGTATAGTGTTGTTAAAATAAAAATTATGTTGAAAAGTCAATTCTAAGCAATATTACATTTTTTGTTTAAGGATTCTAAAACTGATAGAGGAAAAAGGGTCAGATTCAAAATAAATTTTGATGAATGTAAACCGATGACTGGTATCTTATTAATAAACTCAATGCTTACTAATTTTCAAACACAAAAAACACTTACAGATTCCGAAGTCAATAAAAAAAATACCTACGAACTTTTCTTATACCTGAAGCGTGTTAAAGTAAGTTAAAACTTCATTTTTAAATAGTTAATATATTAATTAATTTTTCAAATGATTATATTTCAAAATTATTCTAAGTTTAGATAGGTTGCATATTTATGTATACACATTGATAATTTACATTGCCATAAATTTAATGCATTAAGAAACCATAAAATATCCATGTACTCATTTTCTGTATATTATTATTTTTTTTTAAATTTGAAAAGATTTATAAGTCTTAAAACCCTTATTTATTTGCTTCTAAATCAAAATATCAATGAAATAAAAAATGTTCTTACCCTTAAATTCGATATTAAGTCAATTCACCATAGTATGAAACTAATCATATTATTCGTAAGCGTCAGTATACAATATACATATTATAACTTATAGGCAGTGGCGGATCTAGGATTTAATTTTTTTTTTGAGGGGGGGTATAGTCAAAAACGCGAATCTTAAATTTGGCCTTTCAGCCCCCCCTTAAATCTGCCACTACTTAAAGGCTTGTCTCAACTTCTCCCTGTAGGTACTTATTACCCTTATAAATTCAGTATGAATATTTTCATGATTAGAAATATTATATTTAATCTAACAAAAATAGTAAATTAAAGTATTTAAATATAAAATATAATTTTCTGTTAAAGTTTTTCAATAATTTTCCTATACATAATTCTTCTAAGTGACATGATAACATGGACAATCCATTTAGTATTAATAAATACTATTAACTTGTTAAGTTGATAAAATAATGTATTGTGTTTGTTGTTTCAAGTAATTTATGCTTTTAATAGTATAAAAAACAAAATTAAAAGGTTGAAAATGAGTTTCATCACCTTATCTAATCCATAAAATTGCCTCTGCAATAGATTCAATTATTTTATCTACCCCTTACCTTTAAATAAAAGTAAAGTAGTAAGAATCATTTGGCTTTTAATATGTACTCTGTTCAACCTAAGTATTATTTCTTTGTCACATGATTCAGTTTTGATTTAAACTCTAACACTGTATTCTCATTTGTTTTTTGCTAATTTTAAAAATTTTAATGAACTGATTTTATTGTATGAATCACTTTACTAATACATGTATAGTTTTTATTTATTTATGTATTTTTATTATCTAGGCAGCAATTGAAAACCGAATATCTTCAGATAATGTTTTAAGTAACTTATTATCAGATGAAGTTTTAATTGAGTTATTTTTATTACATAATCGATTACATATAATTTATCATAGTCAAGAAAAAGACGTTGATGAAATTATAAAGTATCAAACTTCTATTTTAGATTGGGTCACAAAGTTAGTATTGATAATAATAAGTTAAACTATTAAACACAAATCAATAATTAATTAAATTAATTAAAATTCCAGCAATCTTCTTATTTCTGATTTACACCATAAAGATGAAGCTACCATTAAATTTGCTGTTAAAATAATAGAAATTGTTAATAAAATAACATTAAATATGTGTTTAATGACTTTTGTGAATACAACATATCTGGATGATTATATTACATTTTGTGCTACTGTCTTGCATAGTAAGTTGATATTATATACAATATACATTTATTTTTTGTAAAAACATATTTATTTATTTGAATATGACTTAAATGATATACAAAATTATTTTTTGATGTTTAGATTATTTAGGTCCTTGGCTTTTAACATCAATGATTGCAACTTTAGCACATGTCTCAAAATATTTTAACTATTTAAAATACATGGATAATCTTTTCAATGATACATCATTACTGACAAATTGTGTCTGTAGTATTATATCAGTTCTCAGTGAATCTAAGTTTAATGCAGATCGTTTTATTAGTGTTATTGGGGTGAGTTATTTTAAATATTTTATTAGGAAAAATGAAACAAAAGAAGAAATATCTTGATTATTTAATAAAAGCTGCTATTCATTAATACCTTAACTATTTAATTGTATATTTTATTTATGACAAATTATAGATTTTTGCACCCAAATAAAAACCATATGATATTACAATTAATATATTTATTCTTATTTATGTTGCAGTAAAAACTATAAATTCTAGTAATAACTAATAGCTATTTGTAACTTAAGATTGCGGCAAGAACTCAATTAATCATACATATTATCTTCATTTATCACATGAAACAAGATTTTCATTGTTATTGTCTAAAAAATATCTAGCTGATTATGTAACTATAAATAAAATAACATAGTATACAATTTTAATATGACAACAGTGCACCATGTTTAATTAATAAAAACTGAATATATTTTTTTTATAAATTGTTTAAATACACATACTAAAGCTAAATTACTATTTGATGTAAAATGATATTAATACTATAAAAACTAGTATTAAAAATCATTTAAAATTAATATCTCTAACTGAGAAATGAGACATAAAAACTAGATGATAATAAAATAAATTGAGTTTTTACTATCAGTAAAATTGGGTTTTTACTAACTCCCTTAGTTACTATAAGTTCTTACTACAACATAAATTTATGTATTTAAAATTATTACACTATTTACACTGCTATAGCAGTATATTAAGTATAACTATTATATTTATATTTAAAATGAATTGTATGTTAAAAATCATTTTTAATTTAAACTGTTTTAAATTACTAACTGAGTATTTAATGTATTTAATCATTTTTAGGATCCAAAAACTTTTCGTAATAACTTAATTATGCAGATTTTGGAAATTTATAAAATTAATACAGTGGAATTTAATCAAGTTTTTATGACACTCATTGAAACTATAATGAATATTATTGCTAATCAAATTCGAGAAGTGAGTTTTTAAACAATGTTATTAAATAATGTTGTACTTAATTAAATCCAGTTTACTTTTTCATGTTCTAAAATACCATATTAATAATGATTTGAAGTACTTTCCTGTTATCCCGACTACCGCATGAGTCTCAATTTCATTATCTCGACTACCTCCTCAAAGTCTCGACCAACATGAATTTGTCATTTATATAATTAATATAATGCCGTGTTTTATATACAAATGCTGTTAATAAAATTTAATGGAGGTCATTTCTACACTCCAACAATTTATAAAATGAAGTATTGTTAAAAAATACAAACGACTATTTTCAAACCAATTACCAATACGCGTATTTCTTTTATGTTGACATGCCTTATTAGTTATTAATATTGTATTTCCAAAAAACTTCATTTTTCCCGATGTATAATTTTTTTTAACGACCATTTTTACATTGACGGTGTCTTGGAAGTAAACCTTTCTCTTGAAAGGATTCAACAGCATCTTTTTCACTATTCGGTAAATTCCAAAAATTCATAATTATAAATACTAAATTATAATTAAAATAATAAATCTGAACGCCTGTTAAATACGACTAATATTATCATTTAACAGTGCTGACGATGGTCAACACATATAGTCTAGATAATGAAGTTATACCAGTGGTAGTCAGGATAACAGAAAAATACCTGATTCAAAAATAATATGCCCTGTTAATATTTATATAAATATAAATTATATTAATAATATATACATTGTTTCTATATTATCAAATGTTTTTTTTTTTTATTTTAGATCGATGAAATTGATTTAAATGAACACCTCACCGAAATGCCATTTGCTAGTTATCAGTTAGCAGCAATGATTTTAAGCAATGCAAAATTAAGAAAACATTTTTCATCTAATGCAGTTGTAATATTCTCATCTGATGTATTTAAAAATGTAATAATTCAATTTATAAAAAATATTCTAGTATTATTATGAATTTGTATTAACGGTTTTTAATTTTATTATAGGATTGTGTCTTATTGCTGTCTGCAATATCTTATGTATATACTTTATCATTTCAATTAAGTAAAACAATAACAATTGATCTGGAACCAGTTGTAAAACTGCTTTATAAAAATTTGATGGAGCATGACAAAACTAGAACTCTGCTCGGTGATAATTGTACTATAAATAATACAAATGCTAATCGAGGCGTATCTATTTTGGAAACATCTAACTTCAGTAATGAGTAAGAGATAATATAATGTATTTAATTACATAATAATCAATAATTATGTATATTCACATAAATTATGGAATAACTCAATATTTATTACAGAATAACAAATTTCAAACAAAAAGGACGCAATGTTTTAATCGCAACTGCTAAGCAATTACATGTTACTTTATCTGAGTAATACAATTAAGTTTTCCCCTTAACAAGGAAAAATATTCTTATTTAAAATAAAACAATGGCGAAATCATATAGTGTATTATATATATATATTTATATATATTATCATGTTTAAAACCAGCAAAGAAATTTATGTTTGCTAATTTATATTAAACATTTTTTTTATTAAATTTAAATAAGAAATATTTAGAAATTTACCATGTATGATGATGTAATGTGATACTCAGGTATCATTAAAATACTTATAGAACAAAATACAATATTTTTTTAGCATTACTTTAATTATTTTTTAAAATTTTTTTTATATAAATTCATACTTTATTATTTTTCTAAAAAAATGTATGGTATTATATTTTGACATATTAATAAAACTTTACTTAATTAACTTATGAACAAAAATGTGAATTTTTAATAAGACTTATTTGTGTTAAAAGAAGTGTACTTTTATTTTACTTCTAAATATTTTGAATCTTACATTGCAATGTATAATTAAAAATTATAAATACTGATAGGCTATAATTACAATATTAAATGTATTTAAACATTTTTAACTGTAATAAATTTAAATATAAACCACAGAGGTGAAGACAATAAACAGCGCAATTCCATTTTGAACGACATAGCGTTATTGTATAAATGTGTTTGTACAATATGCTACTTTGATTCGTATAACCCAAATCTAACATATTGGGAATTGTAAACTATTTATGTTAGTTATGCACTTATCGTAACACTTTTAGATGGATTTTTTAATGTACCTTTTCCTCTGAATCTTTTAAGCAAGTATCAAATATATGATGTTTTTATTTGAATGTATATAGGCATATAGCATATCAGCTAATATAGAAATAATATGTCAATGTATTCCCATTCTGCCATATCTGCCCAAGCAGTACTTGCACTACTTATGTACAGTTCTCATTACATGACATTGTACACTATTTAATTATAAATATTATGATGTTGTCATTATAAAGTTCTATAATTGTGATAAAAAATTCTGTACATGCTATTTATTTTTCAAAACTTTTTAATTACCTGTTATACTTTTGTCATAGTTATCTATATCCTAGAAATTTAATTTTTATTTTTTAAATATATTTATAATACTATTGTAATTGATTTTATGGGATTAATGACATAATTAAAACATCTATAGACCTCTTTCTTAATCTTTAATTCCTCAAACTACAGTAAAGAAATATGTAAAACATCTTTCTGTAAATACCATAGAACAGTATAAATAGATAATATTTTAAAATAAATAAAAAATGTCATTAAGTATTGTGAAATTCATAATAATATAATATACGTAAAAGTTTTAAGTTCTGATGAACAAAACAATCAGGCGCGGATCCAGAAAATATAAACAGGGGGTGCTGGAAAAAAAAAATGTTATACCTTTCTACTTTCTATTTAATTATCGATAACCAACTACCATAGTTGTACAACAATGACGGAAAGCACCGATATTATTATTTTTATTTTAAAAAATAAATAATATAACTTTATTTTGTTGGTGACTTAGACGACAGGGGTTGCCCGAGCACCCATAGCCTCCCCCCCTGAATCCGCGCCGGAAAAATATAGCGCCAATAGTTACGTGCCGCACGTACCGCAATACTACAGATGGTCACAACTCATAATAGAATGAAAAACAACATCTACAGTATCTACACGGTGGGTGAGGTTTAGGGTATGGCGGTGGCTAGCCGCCAGTTTTCACAAAGCAGACTATAGGTTGAAAACTTGAAAAACTTATAAAAACTAAACGTTTTTGAATTTCTAACTACTAAATAATTGTACAGTTTTGAGATTTTGACGAATTTAGTCAAAATTTTAACTTAACGGTTACCTATAATAAAATATTGTGACTAAATTTTCGATATTTTTAACTGAGAAATTAAGAAATTATGAGGTGCTTTGTAATAAATTTTATAGCATTTTTACCCAGCGAATAATTTTAAATATAAATTTATAACAAAAAAAAATGTTTTTTTTTTTTTTTTTTTTATTTTTTTATTAGAATATTTACAATCTATGCTACAATAAGGCATAATAAGCAAATTTGAGCACACATACATACAATTTTATTTACAACATGAACACATGAGGAGGGAGGCCATCCAGTGATAGACCCAACGTTATTTTAATTTTTTTAATTAATTTTTTTAATTTTAATTATTTATTAATTATTGACTTGATATAAATTAAATTTAAATTAAATGGAATGAACCATCAATCATTCAATAGATCACGACACCAATTTCTCTTTAGGCGGCGTGGGGGGTTACTAGGAAGTGAGTTGGAAGCAAGTTCAGCGATTAAAGGGTTAAAGTGACATTGTAATTTAGAGTGAAATTTTTTATAGTGTTTTGTGGCTAATTGATTTACTGTTTCTATTTTGAAGTCATTTTGGAGTGTGGAATTTGATACATACCAAGGTGCGGAAGAGATAATTCGGAGAGTGATACATTGGAAGGCTTGGAGGGTACGTATTTGAGATGGTTTAGCGCATCCCCAAATTTGGATAGCATAAGCCCAGATAGGCCGTAATAAGGATTTGTAGATGATTATTTTTGTGTGGAAGGGTAATTTTGATTTCAGAATTGGGCGAAGTAAGTGGAGTCGACTATTGAGGATTTTTCTTTTTGACTTGATATGAGGACCCCAGGTCAGTCTTTTGTCAATTAGGACACCGAGGTATTTTACTTCTGAGGATATTGGGATTTGTATTCCTTGAAAATAGAGAGGAAGGGGTATGGACTTTTTTAGTGTAAATGGAACATAAATTGATTTGTCAGGATTAATTTTGATTTTCCAGATGGATGACCATTTGTCTATTAAGTCTAAATGTGTTTGTAAAAAATGTACAGTTTCTACAGGATCAATACCAGGTGAAAGAATTGCAGTGTCGTCAGCATAGGTGGCTATAACAGTATTTGGGGTTTTAGGAATATCAGCCATGTAAACATTAAATAAATCGGGAGAAAGGTCACTACCTTGGGGAACTCCTGCTTCAATTGGGTAGAATGACGAGACAGAGTTACCATACCGGACTGCGTAAGTACGGTTTTCTAAATATGAACATATTATCAAAAAGTATGGGGCAGGTAAGAACATTTTTAATTTAAAGAGTATAAAGAGTAGACCCTTGTGCCATACCCTGTCGAACGCCTGGGCTACATCTAAAAACACTCCAGGGCAATATTGCTTTTTTTCAAATGAAGATGAAATTTGATCAGTTAGTCTGTGAATTTGGTGTACAGTGGAGTGACCCGTTCTGAAGCCAAATTGGGAGTGTGGAATTATGTTGAAGGTTTGGAGTATTGGTCTTATTCTTAATCTTATGATTTTTTCAAATAATTTGGCAAGAGTAGGCAGTAAGCTTATAGGTCTATAAGACGTGATTTCATTCTTGGGTTTGTTGGGCTTAGGAATAACAATTATTGTTGATAATTTCCATATCGATGGAATGTAAGAAATCCGTAACATGGAATTAAATATGTAAGTTACAAGGATGATTGTCTTTTTCGGTAGATTATTTAGAATTTTGTTGGTAATAAGATCATAACCGGGTGCTTTTTTTTCTTTTAATTTACTTATTAGAAATTTGATTTCACTTGGTGAGGTATGTTTTGCTGGAAGTGACATTGGAAGGGGACTGTCTATAAATGAGTTGATTCTTTCAAGGTGTTCAGTGCTGGGATGTATATCAGTATGAGGTTTGAAAATGTTAGAGAAATGTTCGCCAAAAAGGTTTGCTTTTTCATCATCAGAAATAGCCATGGATCTGTTAGGGCCAGTTATTGGCGGCATAAAAAAAAAAAATGTTAAAAATTGATCGAGTTATCGTATATAGAAAATTATAACAAACATTTAGTGAAAATTTCAAATATCCACGGTTATTCGTTTTCGAGTTACACAAAAATATTCGATTTTGTCAAAAGTTAACTTAAAAAGTGACCGTTTTCCTTAATTTTTAATTTTTACTTCTCCAAAGCACATATACTAGATCCAATTTGCTATCCAAAACCATTTTCAAAGTTAAAAATGTAAGCATTTTATTGGGTGCTTATTGTATCAGGTCACTTTAAAAAAAACACATCATTGCAAAATCAATATTCATTCAATATCAATATTCATTGCTTCGCTCAAAATCTAAAAAAATATTAAGATTGAAAATTTGTATATTATTATGCTTGAGTAAATAATTAATTTACTACAAGAGAAAACATATGATAGGTACCTGATATATTTCACTTATATTTAATGTAAAATACACTTGGATATGTGGTTTATTTTATGTAAAACTTATACGTTTAAGTTGGGTGTTGAAAACTAATATTTTTTTAATATACATACTTGCAGGTATGTACACCTTCATGTTGTTTTCTTTTTTAATAATTTTCGTGTTCAAAACGAATAAATTTTAGTGTATAAACAACATTATTTGGATTTCAATTCCTATTACCGTTCAGTTTTCGTTGATACCTATAGTTCGTTTATACCTATCCAGTATAAGATGTGTATATTTTTGGCATAGATTTAGTTTACTTTTGAGTTAGTTTATAATAAATAATTTTGATTTCTACATTGTCGATTTTGAAATATTATGTTATAATATTACGTTTAAATCCAAATAATCCAATATTAAAGAGGAATATTTTTTATTTATAATACGTAAAGGTTAAAATATAGGATATTTTTCGATTATATTACGTTTAGGTGCGTGTAAGGAATTAGGAAGCTTAAGCTTGTTAATACAGCTTGTAATTACAATATCCTAAACATACTAATCTCGCATGTGACGACGCCGGTACAACGTACAACCCATATTGTAATGTACATATAGGGACTGAAAGGGTTATGACAATTTTGACAATCATACAATACCATTGATTATTATTTTTTTTTTTAAATAATATGATACAAATTTTACAAATGCAAATCTATCTCAATTACCTTCTTCGTATTTCTTAGTTTCATTAATAATATCTACTTACCTATAACTTTTTCAAATTTAAATTCGTTTCCTGGCTTTTAATGTTCCTGCGCTTCTAATTTCAAAATAAACTTTTGATTGAACTCCCAATAAAACGTATTAAATATTATTTTATAAAAATTTAATGGTGGCCCAATTACTGGACGCCCTAATAATAATGTATTCTACAATCAATAGTAATATAAATGGAAACCTACGGCTACTTTTCATCATTACCGCCACCGTCTAATGTCCAAGCTTTGGGCATTAAACGAGTTAAAAAGTTAAAGTTAGTTAAAAGTTAAGTTAATTTTAATTTTTTTAAATTTAATTTTCATTAACTTAACGTTTATAACCTTACTGATTTTTATTGATATAAACTTAAATACTTAATAAATAACGAGTTATTTTTAATCAAATCCAAGTCTCGTTATTTTATAAATAAGTAATAAATATATTAAAATTATTATTGTTTGATTGTGCATATTACATAAACATTTACTAAAATAGGAAATCAAAAATGTAATTAAACACATGTAGGTAACATACTAAACCGCGGCATACGGACATATTGACATATTGTAATAACAATAATAATAATAAATACTAATAAGTAATATTCTGATATAGGTGTTAGGTGTAGTAGGTACAAATCACAAACATACAATTCTCAAGAACATATTATAATAAAATATTTTCGTCATGAATAACCAAATGATAGTCATTAGTCATTACTCATTACTGTTTTGGATTATGCTCAATGCTCCTACCTATAACCTATTTAAAATGAAACCAATATGTTGAAAATAATGATATACAAATTATTGCAAATAATTATTTTTCAAACATCAATATTAAAACTCCACTATAGATTTTCCAATAGTTTTAAAAAAATGCTTATAGGTATATTCAATCTAATACAGCAACTCCTTCTTCAGCTCACGTGGAACGTTTATTTAGTGCAGTAGGTCAGTTATATAAGCGAAGAGGTTCCGATGACTGATACAAACTTTGAGATGACTATTTGACTAATATTATGTAATAAATAATTTACTGGAGTATAACGTTGGCTCCTTATTCTTTTAGGTTTAGTTCCCTGAAAAAAGTATTCAGAGTTTAAAATTAAGTACATTCTTAAATGCCATGTTATTTTTATTTAATAATTAAAAAAAATGTATAATATCTGTATTAATAAATCAAAAGATTATATTTATTTTACATTTTTTTGGTACCTGCTATATAATTCTTTTCATATTATATACCTTTAATTTCCAAACTTAGTTTTATGTATGGTAAATATATTCCTTCCTGAACCCAATAATATTTATGATTTTTATTATTTTAAATTATATTTCTGGCTGTTTATATGTTAAAAAAAAAATTTTATAAGGTAATTGAAAGTTTCCATATAACTAACTATACCTAATATATTATATTATATCTGCAGATACCCAAGGAGGACACTTTCATGATAAACTATTATGAACGATTTAATTAAATTTATTAAACATAATAATACATTTCATTGTAAATTCTAATTCATTATTATTTTTATTGTATTCTTTTAACAGTTCAACATTATACGTGTTTTGAGTCATCTCAAAGTATATTTCATCTTTAATAAAATATATATAATTAACTTTAAAAAATATTATTGCATAGCGTATTACAATATGCAAATATGCAATAAACTGTTAATTACTGTTAATAGCTATATAAATTAACTATAAAATATTATATTATATTTAAAGTTACAAATTTGTTTTACAATATTTAAAATATAACCGTCCTAATATTTATTATTTATGTAATACTAACTTAAAGTCACAAAATAATAAAAGTGATTTAAATAATACATCAACTGTGAAAGGTTATATGGATGGAAAAATGTCAATAATGCATGTCAAGTTTCTTAAAAAGTATGTGTTTATTAATTTTTACAATTCACTATTCATAATCTCATAACAACTAGGTATATAGGTTATATACGTACTATTTTTTCCATATGCGATATGCGTTATATACAATGCTCGAATCAGGAAAACATAAGTATAGAAGCTTAATCTAATGATTTAAAAACTGTGGGGTCGAAGAACTATGCCTCCCACATCCCTCTCCCGCAACAAGACTAATTTTTAAAAAAAAACTAAATTTTAGCTGCATACATACAAATTCTAAATATAATCCATGTAAATGAATGTGAATTGATCTGCACTAAATTTTCTCAAATTCACCCAATACATTTCATACATTCATTCACTATTGAAAGGCAATTAATAACTATGATGATGATGTTATCATATAAACAAACTATAAAGACATTTTAGTTAAAAAAAATATTTAAAATTGTAAACAATTTAAATCTACATTTAAAAAAAAATTGTTTCGGGCGTAGTTTCTACCGTCCCTCCATCTCGGTAAAAAGTAGAAGAGAAACTTCGTCTCCCCGCGTTCCCCTCCAATTCGAGCACTTATACACTTACAGTTTATGGTACACTTACATGATTTAAATAAATATTACGAATCCAATGTATGTGATGTTTTATACTTGTAAATACTGCTACTGATTTCATTGAATTTAAATCCTTGATACTAAGTACTCCAGTTAAAAATTGTACAGGCATATTGTGTTCATAGTGTTCAAATATTAAGCCCGAACCGCCAAAACCTAAAAGATTTTTTTCTCCTGCAACTTAAGTTTTAAAAATATATTAATACGTTTATTTTTTAGTTTATGCACATTAAACAAAAACATAAATTACATTGTACCTTTATAATTTTCTCTAGACAAGATAGGTAGGTACTATGTATAATAAATAATAATGTATTTAATATTTTTTAACTCGGTCATATACGTTCTTATAATTAAAGATACTCATATTTTATGATTATAAACACTATGAATAATTAAAAAAAGAAAACAACCCCTTCCCCCGCGGTAAATACACCACTAAGCTATAAAAACCATAAGTGTTTTATTACCTAATTTATAATCAGTGCAAACTTTATCTCTGGTAATGTAATTTTCAAATCCATTTCTGTACATTTGCCGACATGTCCTATGGTCAATATATGATAAAGTATATAATTTTAATATCGATTTATCTTCTCCAGTACAAGTATTATTGATTCCCAAACCAAACATCTAAAAAACATAAGATTTTTACAATATTTATTAAGATGGTATAAAATTAGATATAATAAATTAATAAACACAGTGGTTGTACCACTCATACTTTTTAAAATAAATAATAATAAACTTTATTATATGAGCATATATACACATATAATATTATCTATTTATCTATAGAAGTAGATGAATAAAATTTAATGTTAATATCCAATTACTTTTGATAATATGTTACTATTTGAATATTATGTTATTGAAAATATAACTATGTAGGTACCTATTAATAATCAACAGTCAATTATTACACATTCATAAAAAAAAAAAGGTAACTAACTTAAGAATAACTAAGCAATCCAAGGTTTATAAAACCTAGGATTAACAAGTAGTTAGTTAAAAAATTGTTTTAAATATTCGAATAGATAGCATATTTGTATAATCTATTTTGTTTTTGAGTTATTATTGCACAATAAGGAAATTTAATGATGATGACAGCAATATAGATTTAAGATTACTATATAGGTTACCAAAATAGGTACCACTACTACCACTAAAGTATGTAGGTAATAAAAGAGGTTATTATTAAGTAGTTTTTATTGATAAATGAATGTCTTAATATTATTTAAGCAATTTAAATAATGTAGATGTAATTTTTAGTTTCTTCTGGAATTACGAATATAAATGTACACATATCTATGCTAAATATGATGTTAACTATCTTAAAAAAATCACAATATTAGACGGTGAGTAATTTGTAAACAAGGTTTTTACCTTTCCTAAATCTCCATTAGAAAGTGAATATTTTGATGACCAATCGATAGAAGCGGGCAAAACACCATTACTAAAGGCAATGTTGGTTGCTAACACAATTATAGAAATGTCATCAGCATACATTCCATTTGAGCCATCATAACGTTCCTTAAGATAAATTGATTTTATCTAAAAATTTAAAGATTTTATTATAATAATAATAATATTTTTAGTTAATGTATTAATTATCAGTTTTCATATTATTTATATTAATTATTTACGTCTATAAACTGTGTATATTTATTGTCTATCACAGAAAAATGATTAGTTTCTTTTCCGACGGCAATTTTAATAATATTGTTTTCATTTGTTATAATTGTCCTCCTTAATCCCTTTTTCCAAAAACAATGAGCAGCTACAAAAAAATTAAAATTTATTTTTTACTAAATATGTATTTATTTAATGTTGTTTAATATAATTTTTACCAGAGATAACTAAATTTGGAGCAATCAGTGTTCCTCCACATGTTCGGTAATAATAACCATCGTTATTAATTTTATATATTTCTACATTCCAAGGTGCTGTTACAGATGATTCTTTCATTTTATTTGAGATTAATTCTTTATCTGTAGAAGTATAAGATTAATACACAAATTACTATTCTGATAATCCTAGACAAAAATTAAACTTAAAAACTAAAAATAAATATTGACAGTTTGAAAATATATAAATTTAAGTATAAAAATTAAGCTAAATAAGTATTATATGTACGGAAATAATTTAACTATAAAAATCTAAATCTAAATTACTGAGCTTCAAAATTTTCAATCTGTCTTATGCAAAGTCAGTATTAAAGTATACTGTATGAAAATGTATTATATTTTAATTACGTGATGTACAACTAGTTAGTAGTTGTCCATTCCATTCTGCATTTTTAAGACAAAGCAACTCTTTAGAAGTACTCGTTATTTCATGTCCTTTTGATGAATGATGTGAATTCATGACTTTACACGATTGTGTTAATATAGTACCAGGTTCTGATGGTGTTGAACAATTTACATTATATCCATTCAGTGAACATTTAATATCTAATATATCTGATACCATAGGAGGACATTTTTCTAGTAACATAGGGAAAATATTAAATTATTAATTGTAAATTTGATATCGTCTAATATAATTGATATTTATCTACATGTCTTTTATTGTCTTAATTATTATTTTTTTATATGGAGCAAATTAATACAATTATACAGTTCTTACTCAAACACAATTCATTAGAAACAAATGGCTTCCATTGTCCAGACTCAGAACAAACCATAAATTTGTACGGAATAATTTTATAATATCCTTCTTCGCAGTCTACTTCAACTATGCGATAAGGATCAACAACAGCCCCATTCGAAACAGGAACGTTTTCAATTGAATCCTTATAAAAGTGCTTGGTTCCTTCGGTGTTTGGTATCACGCAAGTTTTGCTAAAGACAAAATTAACGTAATAATGATATGTTAAACCATTTCATTAAACAAGTATTTTGTGTCTACATAAAAATAAACATAAATAATTTAAGTATCTTTTTATAACACTTAAATTCCTTGAAATATTCGTAATATTGACATTTTAATAATTAATATGCATAGGTCAAAAATTCAAGTGCAAGTACTTTTGTTTGGAAGAATATTCCATCGGATTGTTTGGTCTGCTTAGTGCAATTACTGTAGGAAATGAAGTAGTCCTAGTTGTCGATACTGTAGATGTCGATATAGTAGACGATTCTGTAGTTGCCGATACCATTGTAATATTTTCAGAGTTTTCTACAGAGCCTATAGTTACTGGTGGTGAAATTAAATCGGTACATCCTTTCTCGTCAGAACCGTCAAGACACTGTTCTACACCATCACATATACTTTCCACATTTATACAAGCACCGTATGTGCACTTGAATGCATATGTTGGACACCTTTAAATGTCAATGTAAAATATTAATATTAATTATTATATAATAGTTTTATTAAACATATGTTTATATTTTCAACCATAATCAACTCACATGTTCGATCCACATAGAACTTTTGTTTCATCAGATCCGTCAATGCAATCTCGTAATCCATCACAAATAGATGTGATATCAATGCATTGGCCGGATCCACAAGTGTATTCTATTTTTCTAGAAGAAAAAAACTAAGTATGTTAAGGATAATATTTATTCTATAATTAATTAATCTTGTATGATACTATTGGTACCTAAATCTGTGTTTTATACACACGTGGTACATTCATAAATGTATTGTTTAGAATAAATGTTTATCTATATTTATATATATAATAATAATTATAAAAGGCGAATAGAAACGTTATTTTTTTAAACAACTTAAATAAAAGATTTGATAATAATTAAGATTCTTAACTTAGTTATAATGTTTAGGTGCTTAAAAATATATTTAAAAGTTAAATCATCATACATAAAATCAATAGTTATTAATTATTATACTTACTCATTGCAAGATTTTGTTTGTCGTTTTTTTAATTCTCTATCACACAAAACGACCGTTCCTAAAATAATTAATTATTATAAATTATAATTCGTATAGAATAATTAATTTTCGTATAGAGTAAAAAAACTATTGTTTGATGATTAATATATATTTTCTTTAAACTCAAACAAATAATTTTTGAGTTATTTAACTATGTATACTAAGGGTAATAGGTTCATGATAATAGGTTTGGAAAATATAGGGGCTATGATGATTTGAAAATTGAGGTACTTAATTAATATTAATCTATAAACATTCTATAATTTGTAACCATTTTCCGAGTATAAGAAATACTCTATTTAATCAATATTATATATATTTTATATTTTGGTAATACCGCATTTAACTGTTATTATTCACAATGTATACGTACATTTTAATAGGTACCTCAACCTCAAAGACTACTCATTCAAATTGAAATTCAGATACTTAGATACGTCTATCAACATTTAAAAAAATCATCTGCTTAATTTATAATTGAAAAGTTATGGTCGTCATTTAAACCTCAACATTATTTTAATAAAAATATAGAAATTAGATTAGAATTTATACAACATAGTTTATAGTTTTATTAATGCTTAAAATTACACTAAAATATTATTTATGAAAACTCTAAATTAACCAGGACGATACTTCAGTTTTTAAGGAATCTCTATTTTATATATACTCAAAGAATTCTATAATATGTGATTATATATGTCATAGATTATAATAAATTATAATATTAGTATGTAGTAATAAATAACTTTTAATTTTGATTTTTAAACAGGAACTCTTAAAATTCTAACTTAAATAATATTAACATACACTGCGTTTATAATATTTAAACATACATACCCAATATGAAGCATGAATATATAACCAGATTAAAAGTATTTGTTGACTTCATGACTGGTGACGAAAATAATATTATGATATTAACAGGTTATTTACGAAATATTTATCTACCTACTATTATGTTATGGTAAATTATTCACGAAAAAAAAAATACTATTCATTATACAATTTTGAATGATTATCAAAAAATAACATGTGTATATTGCTTATAAAATTATTATTTTTGTATTTTTAGGGATATATTAACCAATGATAATATTATACAACTGTTAGGCAGGAGTTTTATATTAATAATGGTTCAGATGGTATTGGTTGAAGTACCTACCAAACAACTAAAATTATGATCATTATTTCGAAAAAAAGGTGGGAGACAGATTGTTTCCCACTACGATGTACCTATGTTAAGTATATGTTGTAAATTTAGAAAATTAATTTTAAACATTTATCACATTAATTGTTTATTTTGTCTTATAAACATTTAACATTTTAGTGACTACGGTCTTTTTAATGGTAAAAGACGGTACCCCCTTTACCAGTTAGATATTTGTGTGCCCAGATGTAAATTGGTCTCAATGCCCAATAAATTTAAACGTTATTACTTATTGGTGAGGCTCCTTAGTCACTGCAAACTGCAAAGACTCCTAAAACATTTTAGTTTTGGTTTTTTTAAATGCGCTTTTGCCCATAAAATGTGTTTATTCTAACATAAAATTATATTAGTTCATTTTGATATTTGGTATGCCATTTTGTTAAACATAAAAGTAGATATCAAACGGTCAAAATGTACCTGTAAATTGTAATTACTTAATTAAATAGCCATTTATAGTGCACCATTTACAAATAAGTATATGTACTAGAATAAATATATAGAGATAAATAAATTTACACAAGTTTTATATAATTTAATATAAATAATATGTAATATCAAAGAATTTTAATAAGTTAACATCTAAAACGTTATGACGTACATTATAATAATAACTAGATTATATTAGGTATTCACTGTTTAAAATTACTTACGTTAATGATTGTATTATATTATATTCATATCTATACACAGTACACGCATACACAATTAAAACAAAATACATGATATTATAATATTATAAAAACTAATACATAATTTAAATTTTATTTTGTACAAATTTAAAAAAAAAAATTAATTGAAATAGGTAGGTACAATTATTAATAATTATAGCCTGTAGGTTAGGGTATGATGGCAACAACATATTTTTTTTAATACTACTTGGTATAAAAACATTGATAAATATCTATAACAATCTTTATAAAAAAACGTCAAATTTAAATTTTGCTTTAAAATAATAATAATAATAATAAATAATTATCAAAATTATATTTGTCATAAGTCAGATATCAGTATTATTAATACTAATTGTATTAGGTTAGGTCGAACTCGCGTCTCTAAGCTAACGAAGTATCAACACTATATATATAACTATTACCGTCTACGCGTCTATCTACCAAAGGTGTATTTGAGTTAAAACCATGAGAGGGGGAATCGCGGAAAAAATGACCACGGAAAATAAAACTCACGGAAAAAAGCCCAAAAAAATTAAATATAAATATTTTAATACATTTATTTATTGATACATATTTTAAATAATATACATAAAAGTAAAATATACTATACTTAGTACATACTACATATATACTGTATACTTGGTACATACTTTATTAAATTATACATACATATACACACATAGAAATTTGTAGTTGATTTATCATTAACGGAATATGTATTAGTGATTTGGGTAGTTAAGGTAATACCAGTGTGTAGCTGAATTAATCTTATAGTTCAACAATAAGTTATATTTAAAATAGGTTTAATGTCGAAATCATGTTGTACTAACTATTGATTGTTATCGTTTTGACACCATTTAATTGTTATCTTAAATCAATAAATGAGTTAAATCAATCCAAGTAAATGATTATTAATGATTAATTAATAAGTGTTGTTGATTTTGCTTAAATGTGTTTAACTTTTTGATAATAGTATTTCAACACCAAGCTTACTCCAGCTGGATTTCTACAATCAAATGTGTTTAATATTGACACATGGTAATATTTTACCCTGTCAATAAATTTCATTTTTATTACCCAACCTTTGATAAGCATTTTGACATTTAATTTAATTTATATTGCTGATATCTATATTCTTTATATCAGTATAAAGTAAGTAAACTTTACTTTATTTAAACCAGTCAAAATGTTAGTTGGGTAATAAAATTGAAATTTATATATATTTATTTATATTGTATAATCAACAATCAACTATATTTTTCAAAAATTATAATGCTCCCACTTTTATTTTCTTGGGTTTTTTTCTGTGGTCAGTTTTTCCGTCTCCTGGGAGGGGAGAGGGTGAAATTAATTTTCTATACAAACTAAAAATAATTTACAGTTTATTACCTAAATAGGCATACAATTCTTATTATGTTTAGTATGATATCATTACGATTTACGATTTACGATCAATATAAAACGGACATTTTTTTAAATAAATTACTAATTCATGTATTATATAGAAAAAAATACGTAACCTAACCTAACCTGGGAAGAGGACAAATTCCCACTTCGCCTCCCCTCAAATACGCCCTTGCTACCTACAAAATAACTAAAAAGATCATTCTATTATTCATCATCTCATAATATTATAAATCACATTATTTTATTTTTTCTTTGTTGTATTAAATATTTTTGGTTACATTATCAAGTAATCGGTAGGGCCCTTTCAAGATCAAGTGCGCAGGTTCAATGCACCGCCTGCACCGGCTGCACCAGTGATTTCTACGACACTGCCTTTTACATATAGTATACATCGATTGATTGGCTTAGTCTTGATGACAGATCGAAGGCAGTGACCCTGATCTTTTTGTCGGTATCGTGAAAAAATAACACCAGCAATTTAGTCCCCAAAAAAATAACTCCGTGAAAAAATAACCCCATACCTATGATATTTTGCAGAATTAAAAAAAAACGGGAGCAAATGGAGACAATGATAAATATTTAATTATTAATTATTATAATAGTGATTTCATGAATATTAATAGTTAAAAATTTTAAATTAAATATTCCTTTTGGTGCCGAGAAGTTATTTAAATATTTTGAAGAAATCTACATTAGTGGTCTACCAATATTGTAAAGGTTACGTTTTATCATTTTAATTTTTATATTTTTTTCATAATACCTTAGGTACCTAATATGTAAAAATGTTATACAAATCAATTGAAAAAACAATTAGAAAAATGATTTCAGTCTGATCGATATGACAGATAAACCATCACCGTTCTGATTTTTTTTCTATCATATACTATAATCTATCATTGAATCCTAATTTAACATTATTTGTGGGGACATAACAATTTTACT
This sequence comes from Rhopalosiphum padi, assembly GCF_020882245.1. Classification (NCBI taxonomy): domain Eukaryota; kingdom Metazoa; phylum Arthropoda; class Insecta; order Hemiptera; family Aphididae; genus Rhopalosiphum; species Rhopalosiphum padi. The sequence continues at coordinate 66,359,145 of NC_083598.1, read as the reverse complement.
TTATGCAAAAATATACAAACTTTAATATTATTAGTCAATAATATTTTAGAAACATACACTATCATAATAACTAAATATTAACCATTGTCCCCAATTGCACATATTTTTATTAATTTTGCAAAATCTCATACGGGGTTAGTTTTTTCATGGTTATTTTTTCGAAGATTAAATTTCTAGGGTTATTTTTAATAGATGTTTTAAATCAAAATATAAATATGTTTAAATTATTTTTATGAATAAACAATAAACTGCAGTTTTGTGTTTTGAGTAGGTATAGAACAGTCAATTTTTTACGATATTAACGACTATTATTATTATATTGACGGCAAAATCACTAAAAATGTTTTTAATCGTGATGTATAATAATATGTGTGAGACTAAGAATTAAAATAGTTTAGATATAATTAAATTTATAATGATTATTGATTAATAGTATATAAATAAATTAATGGAAAATTATTTATCATATCTAATACTATTTATAGGTAACAAAAATAAATCATTTTAGGTACTAAAGATAATCCGCCCGCGGATAATCGAGAGTACGCTGTATTTATCGGTGTACGCTTTGTCAATTGTTATACGTTATAATATGTAAATTGTTTTTTTAAGTACAATGAAATACAAGTTTTGCACGAATCATACACAGCATATTATAAGCAATTTTTAACTGCCCCTCTCCATAAACTAATCAATAATACGTCAAACCAAGGGCATGCTACGTATAAGTAAGTGGTGAAAAACATATACGTATGTATATGCAAGTAAAATAAAGTTGTTTTTCAAATTTAATATATTTTTTAATGATTTTCAGTGTTAGTATGCTCAAGTATGTGTATAAAACTGGTTAAGCTGTGTATATATATAGTAAATAGGTATTTAAGTTATAAGAATTAATATAATTATATATAAATATAATATTCAAAGATTCTCGATTCTTCCGACCTTGATGCTTCAAACTACAACATCGTATTATGAAAACAAGCCTCAGTCTGGATAATTGGTATTCCCGGAAGACTGCTAAAACATCTTGCTTTGAATTCACGAAAATAGCAGATAAACATCACTGATTACAGTATATTTTGAAGCTAATTTAACTTCGTAATTTCGTGTTTCTTGACCACTCGTTCATGTTTTTGCTTTTTTAGATTATAATTTAAAACTCAGCTGATATGATTTTTATATCGAAAATTCAAGGCTCAAGAAGTTTTGAATTCGAAATACACATGTCACTGACCCTACATAATTATATTCGTATGGTCTTGATCGATAAGCTTGCAGTATATTAATCATAATAAAAGTGCTATACCGTTCTGTGTTAAGATGGCAGAAGTTGATATGTGATTTTTGTAATTTTTTATAAAATCAATTCAAAATTTAATTTTTGTATGAAAATTCAAAAAGTATTGTTTCTTCTTCACAATTAGACAAATAGTGTGATTATAAATAATATGAAAAGAAAAACACTTAAAGGAAAATTAGGCATACCATCTGTTGCATCTCGTGAAATAAACCTAACATATAGTTTGGATAGTGCAAGTTACTAGGTAATACCATTACGTAATAAGTATATTCTACCCTATTGTGTTTTAGAACTTTTAATAACCCCAAACTCGCTAAAATTAATTAAAAAATCAAGTTAAATACTTTATATAGCCAGGGCTGGATTTTACGGTGATATTTAGACAATTAGAGCATAATATGTCTCGGGACCCCAAATTATTAGATGCCTTCAAACCAAAAATATTGAAATTATAATATGGGGTTCTTATTATATTTATAAGAAAAAAATTAGGTTTTAAAAATGAAAATATTATTTTGGAAAATTTTAATAGGTACATTATTAGTTGTTACCTATATTATCAAAGTGTCGAATGGTTATACTCGGTAACACGCTGATTCTATCTGGGCATAGCCGCATAGGCGTAGAATGGAGAGGGCTAAAAGCTATAGCTCACTCGTAATTTTGTTTAGCCCCTGTGTAAAAATGTATTATTTTATACGTCCATGATGTATGAAAACTGAAACATTTTTCTATTAGGTATTTAATTGTATATAGGTACATAGAATATTTTATTTGACAATTCAAATAATAAATTATTCATTTATTTATATACATTACATCATATCCACTAGTTATCCAGGGTCTAGACTCTAGGTCTAGGTGACGCTGTTACCGTTTCGCCGCCGGAAATTAAAAATTTCACCTATTATATGGTTTTAACCTTCAACCCGCTTTAAAACCATTATTTGTATTTATGTGATAGAGATGCTTTGGCATCAGAAAATCGTAAAAAATTAGTTCAGATTAGGATACTTACGGGTGAATTGTTTTAAAATTAGCACAAAATCGTCTTCTATTTTCTGGGTGAAAAGTGTAAATAAACCTTTTATTACAATTAAACCCCTTATAACAATGCATGCGGCGTGCGTAAAGATCTTTCTTGATCGCTAATTAATACCGTTTTACAGGGACGTATGCAGAAAAAAGTTTTGGGGGGGGTGTTTTTGAAAATCAGTTATAGAAAAGTAGAACTTTTATTTTAATAAACATAAGACATTTTATTATGAAAACTAGCTATACTTAGTTTTTTTGAGTATAAACATTGATATAAAAAAAAAATTACAATACTAAATCTAATTTTCGCGAAGTTTTAGCAATTACGTTAAGAATATCTTCATTAAGAATGTTATTAAGTCTTTTGAAGATTATAATCGTTTAAAAGTTTTATTATATATATATTGAAAAAATAAATTATATTACATATGATTAAAAATTAATTAGTGCGTAGACCTAGTGACGAGTGTTTGGTACACTCAAAACCATATTAGGTATATCGTTTTGGTGCGTAAAATGTACGGCCGTCCGACCATTAGCCATTCGTCTAACGTTTGTATAATTTGCATTGCCATCACATATATATGTGAGTCGACCTCGTGTGTTATTGGTGGCGCATCAGTTTCGTTATGAATACCTACGTCAATTTCACTATTACCGGACGACGCATCACATCGAAATCGCGCGTCTGGTGAATGCAAATAACGCCGGCCGGTCACCTTGTAATATTGTTCCGTTGTGCTTATTATTATTGTTATCAATGACGTATAAATGTATAATTAACGTTAATATCACATATTATAGTCCGTGACCCGATGGTCAGTGATGTCACCACAGTATTTTGATACATAATAAATATATATATTTCGTCACACCATCACGGCTGCACTCAGGATATATATATATGTGTATATATGGATCTCGTTCAGTACCGCGCCGTGTCACTGCATTCAAAGACATGTTGACCATCGGTTGTATAACAATATGTCGTTGAGACGTCTCCGACACCGACATCGTTTTATTTGACCGATCGCAAAATACCATTTGCGATTTTGATCGGCTGCTTTATCGGTCACCGTATTGTTTTTTATGCGTCTTCGATTGCGTTCGGCGGTTCGTCGGCCTCCGGCGGCCGTGTCGCGACAGGTAAACGCCGTACACCGGAACGGTTTTATTTGGACACGCGTCCTAGTGTGCCACCGCCGCTTCGCGGCAACACTTATCGACGTTAAACGCCACTAGTACGTTTTTAATGTTTTTATCGTTGTTGTCCGGCTTCTTCGCCGCCGGCTGTTCCGTCGGCGCCCGCCAACTTTTATACCGTTTGTCGTTATTTTACCTTTGTACGCGCGATGCAGTACATTGTCACTCTAACTATACCGTTATCCGTGACGTTCCGTGTCCATCGAGCAGTCGGTCGCATTGTTATGTAACGATAAATTGTCGATCACTCGTAAATTAGTATAACGATTGCTATAACTGCTATTGGTGCCGTTCATAAGGTAGCACCGTTGTCCACTCCGGTACCGCTTATAATACAGCCGCCGTGTCGCAGTCGGGCCGCGCGGTTGTAAAAGGCGGGTGCCGTCTATAAAGCGTCCATAACCGAGCAAGCGACACCCGTGAACTCGTCACACCATCATCGGGATGCCGGAAAACGCGCGTTGGTGACTTATCGCCAGACTCCGTGCTTCCTCTCTTTCTCGGGGGTACCTGCTCTCTCTGTCGTCCTATCCGATGGCTTCAGCTAAGGTCTATAATTTTACGTACGTCGTCGGTTCGTCAACTGCTGTATCGTCAATGCACGAAATCATTGTATTGCGATAATGATAATATACGATTACCGGTGATTTTGGTTAATAACAATAACAGCGAGTCGGTGTATTCGGTCTCATTGATGTCGGCTATAATTCGTAGACTGCAGCCATTTACTCTTGTGTGGTGTCTGACGTTTGAACTGTGAATTGCAAATGAACTAAATTCTGGTTTCGTCCGATGCCGTGCCTTCCAGACGACGAGTACAACGTTTTTTTTTTTTTTATTACTAGCCAGCTATAGTGCGATGTTCATTATTCTTAACGGCCAGTTGATATTAGGAATTAACGCCTTTTTTATTTTCTATAGACGATTATTTTTATGTATAACACGTAGTACTTACGGCAAATAGAATGATATTATATTTTAATATCTTAACGAGGATTCGTATTATTTTGTACTCGTTTTATACTTTTAAGAGGGATCTTTTTTATATTTAATTTTTCTTCTTTCAATTTAAGTCTACAGACATTTTTCCAATGAAACTAAGTAATTTGAAAAAAAATAAGTGTTCGATTCAATTACTAGAAATCGTCATCATTTACAATGAGTGCGTTTTATAATATGGTTGTGAAATTTTTTGCTGATAATATGCATTTAGCATACAGCCTGTACCTACAAAAAAAAAGAAAAAAAATCGAATAATTCGAATTTGTGAGAAAACTGTGTTCCTTAGTTAAATACCGCAGTGTCTGGATTTTGGATTTGGTGGTTTCGGAAGACAAACATTTTTTCTTGGTCAAAAAGTTCAAACTTTGACACAGTTCGTCAAAAATCACGATTATTGGCTCATAGCTTCAGGTTAGGTTAGTTCATTTTTAAATGAGCTGAGTAATCTATAGAACTTTCACGTACAGTATTGGAAATCAGTATGCTATTGTTAAAGGAAAATAATATAATATAATTAATCTATTTTCATTGATTATATTGGACATAGGTAGTTTCAAGAATTTTTTTATACCTTCCGGCCTTAAACTGTTTTACTGAAATAAGGTCCTTCTCGACATTAAAAAGAATTAAAAATTGCGATCACAATTAACAGGATCATTTTAACTGTTTTGCATTTCTTAACATTGAAAATAAAATTTTCAGAAAAATTAATTATTAGGATATAATATTCATGAATATTATCTTGTATAAGATCCCATAGTAAACATTTTTAAATACCTACTTCAATTTATTTTTCGATTTTTGTACATTTTAATTTTGTCATGACCAAAGTTATAAATATTTCAGATACTTGTATTATGAGTATTAAAAACATATTAGACCCTCCCCGAATTTATTTTTCATTTAAAGCTTTGTATTATGCTGAATTTTAATGTACCCAGTATGATCAATGTTACAGTAATTGCACTATTGTAGTCATAACTCATGGGCCTGCTGAAATAAATATAAATCTAAACGAATTAATGTTTATAATTGTGTGCGGTGGCCAGTTTATTTCACGAAATTAATGGCTAATCTGTGAAAAAAATTACTCGATACCAAATTGGATAAACCTAACCTAATTGGATAGTGAAATATTTTGTTATTCCATAGTATGAAAAAGCCGTTTCACTTGATGAAATTGAAATGAACAACTTTTCACAAAATGATCGATTTCCTGAAGTGGCTACGACACCTATGTATAAGGTATAACCCTTATTCAAATCATTTATCTATAAAATATTATTTATATTTACGCTAAAGATAGTACACACACAGTGCCGGATTGAAACTTTTCGGCCCACCGAGATTTTAAATTTCTATTGGCCCATTCATTGGTGGAGATTTAATTAAATTTTAGGTTAAGCTAAATTTGTATTATATATTATAAGCTACGAAAACTTTAACCCTAATATTCAATAATTTGGGGGTTTTTGAAAATGTTTGCTCCTACATTCTTTGGTTACTAGCCCAAATTGTACGCAGCCCATCGAGATTTTCTTTGTAGTTTGCCGTTTCAATATACGGGCCTGTACATACAGACTAATACGTACGTTTACTGCAATAGTATTGTATCATTATCGTATTTGCATTACAAATCAATAATCATAATAGTAGCTGTGTATATAAATATATTAAAAATTGACAGAACTTTGTTATTGTTTAAGTAAGGTTTTTTCATGTATTATTCACTTTTTAAAGTTTTTTTATTACGAAAAAATACAATTAAAATCCATATAGTGTGTGCATTAATTAACTAGGACGAAAGAAAAGAAAAAAATTAAATTATAAGTCAATGAATAAATTCATAGAAATTAAAATTGTATTTTTCCTGAGTGTATTTTTCCAAAATTGAAAATGTATGAATTTTAACTACAAAATAATTTGAAATTCATAATCGGGATTTTTAACACACTGTGTCAAAATTTGAATTTTTAAACTTTTTGACTAAGAAAAAATGTTGCTTCCCGAAATCACAAAATCCAAAATCCAGACAATGCATCATTGTTATAATGCAGTATCTATCTAAGGAATGATTTTAGGATAAATTTCGAATAAGGAAACTCGTAATCATCAGGGTCAAGTTTTTTAATTTTTCCATATTCGTGGAATTATTAGGTTAAAACGTCAAAAGTTTTTTAAGACACGTGACTTTGAGTATCAAATGCTCAAAATATTTATTAGTGTATTACTACTTACATATCGTGTTAAAGAAAAATTAAACTCTGTCATTTATGAATTTATAATTTATAATACAAATTACAGGTATCAATAAACAATTATTTTATAGTAAAATTTTAACACTTGAAAATCAGCTAGCTGCTATTATCGTTTATTTCAAACTATGCATTTAAATATTATAATATGCGTTTTGTTGTTGAATCTTAATCTTAATAATGTTATAAACGTTACAAACAATTTGTTGTATATAATTTTTAATACAATATAGGTTTAACACAAGTCTTAGACAATATAGTTTTTAAATAAGAACTTGTTAGGCGTAGAATGAACAATGAATACATCATCGTACTATAATAAGATGTATTCACTTGCATTAAAGACGTCTTTCGTGAATTGGCCAATCCATTGAATATGGTAACTTACATCCGTGAAAACAGCAAATAAATCATTTGTGTTTTTATCCATGACACTCACTATTCCGGTTAAAAAGTTAAAAGTATCACGTTCATACGTAAATCCCGAACCAATGAATATTTCAGTAATATTTTGTCCTATAATTAAATCAGAAATTAAAATTATATGTGTAGGTACAAACAAAAACCGTTTCACTAATGTAAAATATTTATGCCTAGTAATATGAACAGTCATTTAACATCAAATGAATGAATAGTAAGCTGACTATCACTTAAATGTGATTTTGAAGCCTATAATTGGACCATTAAATTTTATAATGAACCATTAAAATTTGTTTATGCAACCCACCAATAATATTTTACAAATAACCAGTAAAATATAATAATTAATAAATATTCGAAAATTTTAAAATATTTTTTTACTTTTACAATTTTATGGAAATCAAAACCAAACCCAATAGTAAAATCTTATCTTTATCCGGAACTACAAGACAATTAATATATATTTTACAAAAGAGGAAACATATTTTCAACATTTAAATAGGTACATCATGTATTATAAATTTATGCAAAATTTATTCGTAATAAACCTATATTACCTAATGGAGAAACAGCGCAAAATTTATCAGCAGTCACCAACGATTGAAATTCTTTGGCATACATATCACGACAAGTATTTTTCTCAACATACGACACATTGGCTTTTATTTCCGTTTTTCCCCAGCCGACCACCTATAAAATAAATAGTTCAATACTCATATTTTTTTTATTATTAAATAATTAAAATAAGGATAATTGAAGTTTCAATCCATGTATATGTTACGGGCAAAGTAGACTATTGGGCAATGTTTACATTGCCCGGTCTATGTATATTTTGCCCGGTGTTTTTGGGAAAGTTTTTTTAGTTATTTATTTCTGTTAGTCGTATTAAGAGGACGTAGAACCCGCGTAGCCTTTTATTGATATTGTTATTTTTAAGTAAGTTATGATCATTTTAAAATGTACATTTTCAAAAAGAGCATTCTTCTTTATCAATGTTCGATTTCGAACGTCGTGACTTTCATGCAAAAAAGCATAACTTACTTAAAAATAATAATATCAATAAAAAGCTACGTGGGGCCCTGGATAATAATCTTAGCTTTAAATTGTATAATAGGTCAGTTCACTCTAATATCATAACTAACAGCACAATATTGAAACTAGTTAACGAAAGTTTGCTATGTCGCGCGTGTGTGTAAGACGGAAACAATACATGCGGGTTCTACGTCCTATTAAGATATCCACGTAACCGATAATATCTATTAGAAATTGTACAAATATCCAAAGTATTAAACGAAATTACCTTTCCGTTAGATCCGTTCGGAACAGTATATTGTTCGGAGTGTTCGGACCAATCGATACAAACTGGCATAACAAAGTCGCTGATTGTGACTTGTTTGCTTAACGTGATAATAGCTAAATCATCGGTATTATACCCAGAAGAACCATTATAACTCTCTTTTAAAAAAATTAAATCCACCTAAAATATTCGTTTTGTAAAAATGCTTAGGATCAAACAATCTTATTGTTCCTAACTAAGAAATTATACTTACATCAATAATCTGAGTAAAATCATTGTCTTTTATCGAAATATCACTAGTATACTTTCCAACGGCAACTTTATAAATATTTTCATTCGTCAATGTTCCATACGTACTCTCTTTTTCCCAAATACATCGAGCAGCTATAAACATTTAAATGTATTGTTAATTCTTCATTAAATTAATTTTCCTGCAAAAATTCTGTACCAGTAACAACTAAATTCGGCGCAATTAATGTTCCTCCACATATTAATTCATAATACTCATCATAGTGACCGTAATTTTTTCGATATAATCCAACACTCCAAGGTACTGTTCCATTATATTTTATTTGACCACAAGCTACAATGGTATATTTTAATATATAATAACATTAATAACTAATATAATAATAAGTTATAGAATAAAATATAAGGTGGATGGTTTAAAAAAATATTTGAAACTATAAAGTATAAATACACAGAAAGTTTAACTTATATACATAAAACCACTGAACTTTCATAGTATTAGCTGTTTTATGTTTATTAAATATAGGATCGTGTATAATAGGTATATGTATTGACGTATTGTGTTTATTTTAAATAAATTAACACTAAACAGATGAGTTTTTTTATATAATAATGTCAAAAGTTAACATGTTATGTTTATTGTTGATTGCATAGGTAATTGTATTATGCGTTTTATAGACTTAAAAATGTCATAACGATAATATTAGTTAATTATAAATATCTAAACTTGAATGATCTCTAAACCGTTTTAAATTCTTATACATTTGAGTATAATTATGAAATGTTTGAAATTAATAATTTTAAATAATATCGATAAATTTCATTAAGATTTCAAAATACTAAAATACAATTTGAATATCATATATATATATATATATATGTGTGTGTGTGTGTGTGTGTGTGTGTGTGTGTACTATAATTTTGTTCCTTTTTAGTCATATTATACATTATATAATTGTGAATTATTTTGGTATTTTTTTTTATAATTTCCTATTTTAAAATGTTTATTCTATATTTCATGTTTTTAGCGCAATAAATTCAAGACGCTGATAATAATTAATAATAATAACAATAAATCATAATAATGAAAAATACTATTACTTGGAATACACTTATATAGATTATCATTGCTCCATGTTCCATCTTCCGTACAATGTAATTGAATTGAAAGTTGTTCTTCTTCGCTTATTGCTGATTTAAAATTGGTTTTACACGTTTGATACAATATAGTTCCAGGTGCTGCATTTAAGCAACTAATATATTTATCCTCAAAGATACATTTAAAATCTGAAGTAACTGATTTTATAGGTGGACACATTTCTAGTTACATCAATAAAATATATAATTAATGCACATTTAATATCAACGATAATTAAAAAATATTTTATATTATTATTGCCAAATATCTGTCTGACCAACAATTTTATATTTAAAATTGTTTTAATTGTTTTCTACATGATCTATATTTATGTATAATTTACAATACTATAGCTAGATTTATAGAATATAATAGGTATACTAAATACTTACTTAAACATAATTCCTCAGTTACGAATGGTCTCCATTGTCCGGATTCCGAGCATACCATAAATCTTTCAGGAATAACTTTGTAATACCTATCTTCGCAGTCCTCCTCAACTATGGTATATTGTTCAACTGCAGTACCATGAGGCAGAGAAACATTTTGTTTCCCATTTTTATTGAAATATTTTGTGCCCTCAATTGTCGGTATCATGCAAGTTTTCCTAAAAATCAATATAACAAGTTCATAATATTTCATTATTATATATACATTTTTCGATATAGAAATAATAGGAATTAATTACTTACTAACTCATAAGGTACTTATAAAATACAATATAATAATATGTTATTTAATTTATCTCTAATAACATTTTTAGCATTTATTTTGGAGGACTTCGAGATTGATTCAAAATCAATTAAATTCGAATGTAATCATAGGACTAATAACAAAATTAAACGAGTAACATACTTAATGTGAGACTGCTTTATTGGTTTTTCTTGGTTGTTTTTTTTAGATATTTCACTCGTAAATGTTGATATTGAAGTTGAATTGGAACAATATTGTTCATCTGAACCATCAGCACACTGTTTGGAGCCGTCACATATATACTTGTTACTGATACAAGCGCCATACTTGCACTTGAATGTATCCTGTGGACACCTTTAACGTTTAATGTAAAATGTCAATATGAACTATACTTTATGTACTTAAGTTTTTTTAAATCTCAGTTAACTCACAGGACCATTTCACACAAAAGTAAAGTTTCGTCAGATCCATCACTGCAATCTCGTATTCCATTACAAGTTTTTGAGACATCAACGCACTGGCCAGATTCACACCCATATTCCGTTACACTTTTTTAAATTAAGGTAAATGTACAAATATTTAAAAATTTTAATATAAATTATTATATCTTAATATTTTGATATAACATGCAATTTTATAAAAATGCACTTATACTAAACTTCTGTACATTATAAATGTATTGTATAGAATAAACAACATGTTAATTATTGTAGCTACAATAATAATGTAAAAAAAAATGTACTTCGATAAAATTGAGATAAAAAGTAATTAAACTGAGCTCCTAATTATTATGTATGTGGTTTCTGCTGTCCATAATAAACACTTAATGTATATTATTATGTTATAATATCAGTGTAAAACAATTATAATTCACGTTTAGCTCAAAAATATAAATTACAGTAGAACCTCAATTATCCGGGCTAATGGTGGGAAGGGGTCGCGCGGATAAATGAAAACTAAAGTTAATCGGGACTTTTTATTTATTTAAAAATGCAGTGTCCATTGTCTTGTTATAAAGTTATATCAGGGTTTAAAATATGAAATAATTAACCCTATTTATAATACAGTATATACAAGATTTAATTAATTATTGTTATTTATCGTTCTTAACTTACGTACGATATAAAATTTATATTTTATATCGTATTATTATTAATATATGTATTGTTTACGTGCTTATTTCTTTATTTTTAGTACATACAAATTTTCGGAAGAGGAAACACGAGTTAATCGAGGTTCTATAATCTATATCAAAAAAATATTTTATATTTTTTTATAATATATTAGTTTATAGAATAAAACTTACTACAGATAATAAATACAATTTATACGTTTCTTAACATGCAACAATTTAAATTATAAAAATATGATTTAAAAAAAAAATATATTAATTTAGTTTTAGCACTTAAAACTTTTTATGTAAAAACTATATTTATATTAAATATCTAAATAGTACTTTATTTTTATTTATTTTGAAAACATAGTATTTATATTTACCAACCCAGGGCAAAAAAATACTGTTGGTCGTTTTTCGAGTTTTTTATCACACAAAATTCCCGCTTCTGAAATAATAAAATATTGCAGTTTGTACATAATAGAAAAAGGTAAAAAATTGGAATTAATATATTTATTTGAAGTTAGTATACAAAGTGATATTCTAAGCATGATCATTGCCCACCCACTTTTTCTTCAATAATACAGTTAGGTATTAGAAATCTGATTTTTAGACATTTCAAATTAACTTAAAGACTTCAAATTCTTGAAATTTTTTTGAACTAAGTACTAAGGAAGAAATTATCGATAACATTTGATGATAATAATGTATAATGTATGGTAGTTAGTATAGTTATTAAGTTATAATATCTTCACAGTATGTATTTATAAAATTATCTTACATTAAATTGAATTTATTTCATAAATATTCATTAAAACTCAACGAAATATTTAAAAAAAAAATATATGGCCTTCCGTTATCAAGGCGAAAAGATGTAAATGATTCCGGAGAAAAAATGTTAAATTTAATCGCAAAACTTTATTATCAATTTAAAAATGTATTATTTTTAGATTAAAAGTTTAAAACACTTCTAATAAAAAATGAATAACTTTTAATTTATAATATACCTAATACTTTCATAAATATTGCTTTACAATTATGTGCATTTTTATATTTTAGTATTTTACCTACTTAAATAACATGATTAAATATCAAAATATCGTACAAATTGACGAAAGACAACCGATAATGTTCTTACCTTTAGCTCTTTTAGTTTGATAATAGCTCAATTTTCTCGAAAATTAAAAATAAGAGCACAACATCAGTTCTACAATTCTATTAAAAGAAAATTTGTTATATTGTACGTTTGTAAGACGGAGACAACACACACAGGTGTAAATCCTCTAAAATACTAAAGAAAAAAATGTGTTTTATCTAACTGTAAGGGACAAAAGTAACATGCGATAAAATGTAATTATAATATTAATAAAATAACATAAACATAATCAATTATAAAAACGTTTTGTTACAAAAACACTATTCTATTCAAAATACTAATTTCATGATACGTTTATACATGTATTATATAGATTTTTAATATTTTATTATAAGTACCTCTAGTTAGTATTTTTATCATTCGTTATGTATAATACTTAAATGATCGACTTATTTTATACTTGATAATTACTTAACTAATATAAATATATTTAGTAATTATGTATAGGTTAGGTGTTAGATACACGATATACGAATCGTAATATATTTAAATTACGTACCAAAGATGAAACAAAAATACATTAACTTGCAGGAGAACGAAGTTTTCATGGTCATCAACAGTGAACGTACGATACTACACTATAAATTTAATCAAATGACAACACTTTAATAGATTATTTTATATTTAAATAAATTATAGGTATATGATTATTAATATTGACCGATATATATAATTATCTATAACTGTTTTTACTGTTTACAATAACTTAACGCTCAACATGCAGGTTAAATCTCGCTTATACATTATTAAATATTAATATGGTTAAGCCGGTTTAAACGCATATGTTCGACTGAATAGTGAATATCTGACGGGTTTATTAGAGAATAGTCGGGAGGGGACAATTCAATAAATAATAAACTTACTAGTCCCGATAATGCGTTGTAATTAGTCAGATAGTGCTATCAACTTCGTGGGGGGAAAATCGTAAGTTATAAGAGTTTAAAAAAATATTTTTATCAGATAAATTAGGTCCCAAAGTCCAAAAGTTTAGTGAAAAACATGGAATACGTTAGCATTTTATCCCTCCAAAATCACCACATTTATTGACGGTCTTATTAAATAAATTATTAGGAAGCGCTTTTTTAACTTTAGACCCTATTTTTTAGTGAATCCCAAAACAAAGAGTGTTTATTGGAAGTGTGTACTATGGATTCGAGAAGTGTTTACCTACTAAATATAAAGTAAATACTAATAAATAAGACTACTAGCTAGATAGTAAATTTTTAAAAAAAGAATATTTTCTTAATTTTTTTCTAGTTATCGCTTATCATAAGCGACAATCGACTATTGAGAATCTATAAACTTACTTATTTATTAAGGATATATCTATTCAATTTCAAATTATATGTCCCAAATTAAAATAAATAATTTGTTAATTGTTTTCAAATTTATACCAGATATAAGTATATTTTCAGTTTATAAAATAATAACAGATTAATAGGGGCTGTTATGAAGAACTAAGCACTGTACTTGTTCGAACAGAAGCGTGCTTAAATTCGCCCCGTTGACTCCTTATTGTCACTTGATCCCTCTGATGTTTCCGTGCTTATTCCCAGTCATTTTCTGGTCAGAAGCTGTTCGAACGCGGAACGATTTGACCGCCAATAAGCTTTACCGGACATTACAAACGTGGCGGATATCTAATCTTACTTCCGGCAAGCTCCCCCCTCCGTTGTCCGACTTCAGATTGTCGGCTGGTGGTCAGGCTGTCGGCGTCCCGTCGGTCAACAACTTTGATTTCTTTCGGGCGGTTCGCTCTCTTTCCTCTAAGCAGTCTATACGGTCGAACCGAACGCATCGTGATGTTTCGTTCTCAGTCCAACGTGTGCCGCTGTGCGAACCTCGTGTTAAGTTTTTCTTGTCTCGCCGTGGCTGTGACCAGCCGGCAAGTGTGAACAGACAATATTTCATCTTTATATGATAACCACGTAACCCGTTCCGTCTTTACCCTATGGGTACGTGGGTAAATGGGGCCCCGAATAATCAAATAAGCTTTTGATGTATTTATTCAACTTGTGTAGGCCTACTAAAAGGGCCCCTGCAAAGCCTAAGACGGCCCTGGCGTAGCCATTCTTCCTCCTTATGTAACGGTTGTTACATCTACTGTGTTACGCCTGTGCCACCGTGAACCTCGTGTGTTCAAGACATTACTTATTTGTTCTCTCGTGTCGCCACTGAAATCCACGTTAATATACAACAACGAAGAGCCTCAAGTTGATCAGTGGCGTAATTTAGGGGGGGCAAGGTGGGCATTCACCCCTGTCAGTAGCGGGCCGGGTATGTGCTAGTTTTGGGCCACAAGCCAGCAAACATAATTCATGACATTCATGTCATTGCTAAATAAAATTTAACCATGTTTCGTGGCTCGTGATGCTAATACGTAAATAATTATAGGGTGTGACTATCTTTATTAGTTTACTAGTTATAGCTGTGGAGATGGAAACAGCTTCACTATTTCACTAATACATTTAAATCAAGCTGTTTGGAGCTATGAAAACTAGAAGATATCCTATTATTGCCTGACATCTAACTGAACAAAAATACTTCACAAAAATATACGATAATAACTTATTATGGAACAACAAGTCAAAAGGTCAATACTATAAGTAGAGCCCCCATTTTGACTCTCAGGCAAGACTACTTCCATCCAACAGCCAGTTCATTGCAACTGATACACCGTCTTACTTATTATAACTTATAAGCAGAGCTTATTTAACTTAATACCATCATTGACTATTTTTCTTGTTGTGAATTTATAAATTAATATTGAAATCCTAATCACTATTGTTTTGATTTTATTTCAACATATTTTTCAATACCGACGTATTCGTTTAGATTCTATTTGTCATCTTGTCAAAGACGATTATCAGGTAAGAAAATATATTAATAGATAATTATATAACCAGAGTAATAACATCATTATTAAGTGAGACAACGCAGACTCAGATGTAATATAAAGTGTAAAATAAATAATATTTATAAATCTATATTCACGATCCCTAAAAATCGCAATAATATATACTATATAGGCTTAAACTTATAATAAAGTCAGGATTGTAGTTACTCCTAGCCCCATCAATTATTATTCGTTAAAAGTACTTGACCACAACATTTAGGTTAATATATTATTATAAGGTAAAGTTTCATTAATAGCAACGTACGAACTTATTTTTGATTCATTACAGTATATACAATATATACTCATTATGCGTAATAGGTAATATTGGGTATCCCTCTACAGTCTACAGTCTACATATTATATATTTAGTCATTGTTATATCTCAAAAAAATATGTTATTTATGCCTAAAGTAACCACGATTACTCTCGGATATGTATAAAATTATGTGAGAAGACTATTGTATTAATATAAAAATGTAATTTGTGTAATTTGTGTTAGTGAATGGTTTTTTTTTATTAATATAGAACGGTCAAAACTTTTGACCCTTTCTCAAAAACTGAAATTACGCCACTGATGTTGCTGTCGCCGTTCAAGCGCAAGATCGCTGGTTACCAGATCGAGTAGCCGTCAGATCATACCACATTATATTTATTCGCTGTCAGTAGTCACTGTCTATTATTATATATATATTTATATTGGGACTTAGCGTCCGCCTATTTATTATTATTGTATTTGTGCATTTGAGGAGCGTCCCCCCCTGTAACTGCTAATTATTATATTTTTATAGCTGTAAAATTATATATATATTCTGTGATTCACGTCGCAATAATTGTATTACGTTAAACATTAGGTGTTATTTATTATTTATTTTGGGTAACCTCTCCCGCACCCGTCCTCGACATAAAACGCGAGTCGTCGTGGACAACCGCCCGAATCGTAGGGTCATTGACCGCGCAAACATTATACCTTAATAGAAGCTTTAAGACATGTAGGTATCCCAAATAAGGATTTTAATTTTATAAAATACCTAGAATCTATAACAAATATATTATTATGTCCATCAATAAACTTGAATTTTACTGACACAATATAAATAACGTAAGTCGTGAAATGGAAATCCAATTCCTGAATAAGAATAACACAATACGATTACACCAAGTAGTGTAAGACATATTATTATAAATATTATATAATGTATAATATATATAATAAATATATGTGAAACATTCTTTGACCCCAAATATTAGTATTGCAATATTTCAAAAAAATAATAGCCAAATTTATTCACCTGTAAATAAATCTATTTGTAGAAAATATAGGCATTGCTAAACTGTAATCATCAAACACAAAATGTATCTGATTGACTAGATAGGTGCAAAGTAGAAGTTTGTAACCACTTCACACTTTCACCGTTTAAACATACTAGGAATAGAATTTGTCATCCTTAAAAATTATTATGATATTTATACTTATATAAACAAATAAATATTAGTATAAAAATATTTTTTTTTATATTATGAAATGGTAAAACAATTTATTAAAAATGTAATTAATAATAAGTTATTATATTAACTTACAATTTAATAAATTGAATACAATTGTATATATATTATTTATTTGTGTTTGTTATAAAACCATTCAAAACGAATAAACAATTATAAATTTAACAAAGGTAAAAAAAAATTTTTAAATGTTAAATAAAATATTAAGAAAATTGATGGTACAAGGGCAGAGCCGTGCCGTGGGAGGGGCTAGGAGCCATGCGCCTCGGGCACATGGTTTAAAGGGGCGCCAAAAATGTTACCTATATGATACGTTTTAAAAATACGTTTTAAATTATAATATAATTTGTGATTTGTATTAATTTTTAATTATTTTATACTCAACTATTTTGTTTAATAATTATTATTGCAATCAGCTTTAATTTTATATCAAATCATCAATGTTCAAAATACGTTGTAAAAAAAATATTCAATTAAATAGGAATCCAATGCAAAATGATAAATAAAATAGGGGGCGAATATTTTTAATTTTGTTCTGAGCGCCAAATTTTAACGGAACGGCTCTAGTACAAGGTATACTAATTAGTTTTTTTACTGCACTATCCAATAGATCTAGACAAACTGTCACTCGCATATGTATGATTATTATAAATATCATGAATCCATTCAATATGGTGATTAACATTTGTAAAAACTGCAATTGAATCATTTGTATTTGGATCCTTTACACTCACAATTCCGTATAAAAAACTTAAAGAGGAATGTGCAAAGGTTAATCCAGAACCGCTATCACCTTGATGAACTCCTTGTCCTAAAATGTAAAGCTTTAATAAATAATACTAATACGAGTAGAAACAAATAAATATAACAATAATTGTGACAATATATCCTAAAGTAATAACAAATAACTATATTAAATAAATAATAATAAAACTAGATAAATTAACTACTCGTAGATATTAATTACCTAATAAAAACTATAAACATAATAAATTATGACAAAACCCCACATTATGATGAATTATGATAATGTAAAATCAATAATTATCATGTCTTATGAATAGTACTAAGATATTATACATATACTTACTACTACGAAAATAAAAATCAAGCATTTTGTGTTTATGCATTATAATAGTCCTTATATTATTATTTTATAATATTTAATAATTTGATTGATTTTTAGAAAAATTGTAAATTTTATAATTTAATGAAAGATAATATTTTCTCGAAAACATGAAAAATAATGTTAGATATTTATTTAACAAAAAAGTAAACTATCGTTAGCTAATCCTTGTAATTCTAAAAATATAACGTAATCATTAATCATTATTAGAGATAGGATGATGATAACTTTTTATTTTTTTTTTATTTGATCCTATAAAATGCTATCTTAGCTTAAAATTTATTTTATGCTTCATTGATTCAAAATATTCTATTTTTATTTTGCAATTTTAGATATTTTTAGCCATAAATGCATTTTTTTTAGTTTACGTCATTTCTTCATGTATAATTATAAATTTTTCAAACTTTTTGTACAACATAGAACATTTTCCTCATAATTTAAATTTTAAAGAAAATTTTTGTTTAAAAAAATAACATATACTTATATATGTTTACCGGTTAAAATGACTCTTATAAAATTTTATTACTTACCGGTTTTATTGCCGGCACAGAATTTATCAATACTAACGAAGTTTTGAAATCCGTTTTTATACATATCCCGACATGTATTTTGGTTTATATATGGTAAGTTAGCTTCTAATAAAACTGGACTTTCTACCATTTTTTCCGTTTTTCCCCAGCCAACAACCTAAAATAATAAAATGACATAGGTAATACAAAATCATTATTTTTGTTAAAAAATTCTTCGTTTCTGTCATAATCAAGTAGTTTACCAACTATAATGCACCACAATTTAAACGTGTAATAATAATACTAAAAAAATTTACTTTTCCCATAGCTCCATTTGCAACATTGGTATATTTTTTAGTCCAGTCTAGACAAACAGGAGCGACTACATTGCTTATGTTAACTTTGATTGGTAACACAATAATAGCTATATCATTAGCATGATATCCGGAAGAACCATAATAATTTTCCTTCAAGTAAACAAATCCCACCTAAATTATTTTTAACAAAATATTTAATGAATCAGACATTTTTTTTTAAATTGTGTGTTATTTACATCAACAATCTGAGTAAATTCATTGTCCTTAATTGAAATGTCACTCTTATACTTTCCAACAGAAATTTTAAATGTACCATTATTTATTAATATTCTATTAGTCATCCCTTCAGTCCAAAAACAATGAGCCGCTAAAAAAAATAATTTGGGATTTTAAACTATTATGTAATGCACACCAGCATACAACTTACCAGATACAACTAAATTTGGAGCAATAAGTGTTCCTCCGCATATCAAGTTAAAATTATTTTTATTTTTTTGATATATTCCAACATTCCAAGGTGTTGATCCATATGCAGCTACAGTACCTTGTAAAATCAATGTTTGGATTGAAATAAATGGTCGGCCACAATCTAGAATAATATTTGAATATCTTATATATTTGAAAAGAAAGAATGTCCTAAAATTAGATATTTTAAGAGTTGACATGATTATAACGGTATAATACTATGATAACAATTGTTTTAAGTTTTGTTGTATTATAAAATCAATTAATGGAAGAATTAGGACATTCCATCACGTTGTTTTTAAGCACTCTCACAAATGTAAGAATGTGTTTACTATACAATTGTCTTTAAATGTTATTAGTAAAATTTAAATAAATTAGATATTATACTCTGTTCCAAAAGAGAATACATCAGTTCTGCACACTTTTTTCCTCTTCCCCCGGTCATTACCTATGCCGTTATGTGGGAGGTGCGCGCCATCAGACGGAAACAGGTTGCCGCTGGGCATATTCTCTTTTAGACCGAAATATAGAATAAATAGAATAATACTTAAAAAATATAATTACATGGAATACATGTATAAAGTCGATCACTCCATTTCCCATCTGGTAGACAACGTAATTTGTTTGGTGACTCTATTTGTCCATTTGGTACAGTGTGTGTGACCTTACAGTGTGGAGTTAATAGAGTACCCGGTATTGATGGGTCTGAACAACTTACTTCTTTACCATTATAAACACACTCGATGTTTAAACTGTCCGAAATCATAGGTGGACATTTTTCTTAAAACATAAATCAATTGTTAAATTAATACTTACAATTATATTATATTATTATAAAGCAGTGGTGTATTTATGGTGTGGGCGGGTGAAGGGGTCCGCCCCCAAATTAAAACACAGTTTAGTTTTTCCAAATGACAAATAGTGTGCTTTCTCCCCTTTTCCTCCCAAAAAGACGAATATATGATCGGCTCCCTCCGAAATAAAAACCAATATATGGTACTGTTATAAAGTGATCGTAAGTTAAGTATCAAGAAATACTTATATTACATATTTGCATGTCATATACAGACATACAGTACATCTTTACAGATGTTAATAAACAATAAATAATATTATATTAAAACATACTTACTCAAACATATTTTATCAA
Source organism: Rhopalosiphum padi (assembly GCF_020882245.1). Taxonomy (NCBI): domain Eukaryota; kingdom Metazoa; phylum Arthropoda; class Insecta; order Hemiptera; family Aphididae; genus Rhopalosiphum; species Rhopalosiphum padi. The sequence goes on along the minus strand of NC_083598.1, from coordinate 66,338,311 downwards.
TCTTTGGATACCAATTTCCATTTTTTGAACAAATCATAAGTCTATCAGGAATAGTTTTATAATATCCTTCAATGCAGTTCTCCTCAACAGCGGTATTGTAATCGACATAAGTCCCAGGTGGTACTACTTCAATTGGTACAGTATGGACTAAAGAATACACAGTTCCCTCGATATGTGGTATCATACATACCCTTTAAAGAATTATAATGTAAAAATAACTAAAATATAAATTATTAAGATTTTTATATGGCATATATAGCTCTCCATCAAAAATTCAGTATTTTCTAGCTATAGTGTCCTGCGAGAGAACGCGCCGATTCTACGCAACCCCACGCGTCACCATCATGCTATCAAAACTGGTTCGCTTATGGTTGAGTATCATTGGGGAAAGCAAAGAAAAACTGATTTTGGTCGGTTTGCGACGCGTTTTCTTGCTAGAGTATAGGTACACAATTTTTTACTATGACATACATTTAAATTGTCAATTAAGGACATTTTTTATTCTTATTTAACAAATCGGATATTGCTATTGTAGTAGAAAAACCTGTATAAAACTGTGATCTGGGTAATTTAGTTTACATGAATCTTCATTCTTAATATTTATAGTTAAAACCAAATCCATATTTAAGCCTTTTAAACGTTTTTATAATGATACTTGTTTAGCTTCTTCTAAATGTTTAATAACTAATATCTTTTAAGAAAAAATGCTCAACATTTTAAATTAATTAATAGAACATTATCTACCCATTTTTATTAGTCTGTGTTGGTGGTTTACTAGTTTGATATGAATCAGACGGTAGTTTACTAGTTTGATATGAAACAGTCGTTGGTTTATTAGTTTGATATAAATATATCGGTGGTGAGGGTATCAACGGGGTTTGTGTGGTTGGAGTAGCCAAAGTCGAAGTTATGCGATCTTCAGTGGAAGTACAGCCGGCTTCATCTGAACCATCAGCACAGTGTAGCGAACCATCGCATTTTCTCTGTTTATTTATGCAGGCACCATAATTACACATAAAAGTATTCTTTGGACACCTTTAATTTCAAATAATAAATTGAACTATTATTTTATTTATTTACAGATATACAAGGTGATTCTTTTACCATTGTACACTCATTATTTTAAAAAGTATTCATGTTTTTGAAAACATTTTTTTACTTAGTTTTAAGTTGTTAAAAACAACATTTTTATTAAAAAATTATATTTTTAAATATTTTTTATCCTTATATTTTTTTTAAGTTTTTTACTTTTTGAATGACAATATAGAGTTTTAATTTCATATTCCAAAGCAGAATAATTTTCTAGGTATTTTAATACATAAAAATCGAATTTAGAGCGTATAGCTTATGAGTTATACGTATTTAAAGTTTAGACAAGCGGAGTGGAGTGGTACGGTGTTAACCCGCAAAATGTTTGTCCACTACTCCGCTTGTCTAAACTTTAAATTCGTATCTCATAAACTACTCGCTCTAAATTTGATTTTTATGTATTAAAATATTCAGAAAATTATTCTGCTTTGGAATATGAAATTAAAACTATGTTGTCATTCAAAAAAGTAAAAACTTAAAAAAATATAAGGATAAAAAATATTTAAAAATATAATTTTTTAATAAAAACGTTGTTTTTAACAACTCGAAACTATGTAGAAAAATGTTTTCAAAAACATGAATACTTTTTGAAATAATGAGTGTAAAATGATAAAAGAATCGCCCTGTATATATAGGTATGCATCTTTAAAACTTTTTTATAATTCCATTCAATACGTACACCCTTGATTTACACAATTCCGATGTTTCATCAGATTTGTCATTGCAATCTACAATTCCATCACAAGTGGATGTTATATCTATGCATTGACCAGATTTACAGGTATACTCCTCTTCAGGTCTAAATAATAAACAAAAATTTTTGTTCACACATTAATAGTTACATTTTGGTATAATGTTCGTAAAATATACGAAATAAGTATAATATTCAAATACATTTTAATTTTTAATATATGTTTAAAAATAAATTAAACAATTTTAATCACATGATTTTAATTATTTTATTTTTTCAATTGCATTAATAAGGTATAATCGAGAAGATCAAATTTATTTGCAGTTTATTAGACTCTGAGTGGAGTAGTGAATATATTAATTTTACAACGATATATTGATATGTGCTTTGTTTATGAGTGCTTATTAGTTAGTGTACACGAATTATAATAGAAAAAAAATTGAAATTTTTATGCAAAATCGATTTTGTTTTTGGTGTAATTCAAAAACTAAAAAGCATAAATACTTTGAATCTACATTTTTGTTTTGACATAGAAAAAAAATTGATAAAAACATGAATCTCTATTCACACCATGTCCATACGAAGATTTCGCCCAAATTTAAGTATATTACAAATTATAATACTGCCTGCAAAACAATTAGCTGTCAGTAAACTTATGAAAATTAAATTGATAGTTATTAATCTCTTATTTGGTAAATATTAATACTATACAGTTAATATAATTTAACTAATTTTAGTTTTTATTCATATTTACACTCAATATAAACAATGAAAAGTATTTATTTTTTAGCAATGTAATATTACAATACAATTTAAGTAAAAATTCCCCCGCGATTTATATCTTTTAACGTTTTTGAGTTACTCGTATATCTATAAGTTAAAATTCCTGTCGGCTGTTAATATAATATTATTATTCCACGTATAATAAATATAATACATACCTAGTAAGAAGCAAACCATAAAATAAATAGGTATATTCTAATCATAAATTATAAAATCATAAGCTTAAAAACAATTACTTACAAACATATTTTAGACTGACTGTTTACTTGAGTTATTTGTTGCGTATATTTAGGAGTTGTAGGAATTTCTAATGGAAGTTTTTTACATTCAGATAAATTTTCATCTGAACCATCGACACAGTCGTTTTTACCATTACATTTAGCACTTTTAGCTATACAAGCGCCGTAATTACAGCGAAACGCAGAACTCGGACATCTATATTAACATATAAATAATAAAATTAAAATTAAAACAAATATATTTGTTAATGTTTTTAAACTTCAAACATATTTGTATTGATATTTTTCCCGTACGTTTTAAATTTTGTAGCACATAAACTTTGAGTCTCATCTGAGTTATCTGAACAATCTGCAAATCCATCACAAATTGATAACGAATCAATGCACTCCCCATTTGTACAGCTGAACGTGTCTCTGAAAATAAAATGCAATATAAATTATAGTATTATATCTAGAATTAAAAAAAAATTATTATTCAGAGCAAAACAATTTTTAAATTCCTAATTAAAAAAATAAATTTAAATTAACTTAAAAATATCAATATCTTAATTGTATAGTCACAAGATATATTGACACATTTAATACGTTTATAAATTTAAAATGCTTAAACATGGATATTGGTTTGCAAAATCTTAAGAATTTATTCATTATTATATGATTAATTATTGTAAAAAAGGGTGGTCCCCATTTCCCCAAAGTCTCCTAATTCATAAAATAATATTGGGTGTAAGTGTAATCAAATTAACAATTAAATAACGCACGGAGACAACATACAATTTAATGAAACCATGTAATATGAGTGTACTGCTCCAAATGCGGCACTTGTGTAGTCGTGTACATGCTAAGTGTTTTTTTTTAAATAAAGTACCTAGTTAAGTTCAAAACTAAAGTGTCTTGAAATTGTATAATCATCAATTGGTAAGTTTATAAAAGTGAATATTAACAGTAACAAACTACTAAAGTGTTTTTAAAAGTTTGGTAACTTAATCCACTTATTTTTAATATATTGAAAAATACAAAAAACCTATCTCTAAAGAACTCATAGTAAAAATATATTTAAACAGACTGACCAGATAATAATCTACTTCATTTTTCTATGAAAATTTAGGGATTTTAGTTTTATCACAGATTCTACAGCATTCGATTGTGCAACCATATTTTTTCAATACAAATTAAAGACGAGTAGGCTAAGTAGCTTCCTTGTAATTTTTTATATTAAATTATATTTCTAACAAATTTATAAAAATAAATGGTTGTAAAATATTATTTCAAATATTTTATGACGTAAAAATTTAATCATGCACATAAAAATATTATACACGTTTCAGAAGGGATGTAAGACGATTATAGCAGGATTACAGGAACAGGAGTAATGATTATTAGTATCTACTACCTAGGTATTTTGTTAAGACATAATATAGTTACCAACACTTTACACGATGAAATTTGTCTTTTTTCGATTAATGGATTACACAATATGCCCGTTCCTAAAACAAACAAGTTGTACATGATTACGTATACATTCAGAATATTCCATTCAAGTTCTTTAGGTCTGATGGAGTCAGTACTCAGTAAATAGAACATAGCTATACATATTGGAGTTAATAATCGATTTATTGTCAAATAATATTTTTTACTAAATTTTACCCATAAGAAATTATGTTATTTATAAATTGAAAATTCAATATTATTGAAAAATAATAAATAAATGTAGTATATTTTGTTGGGGTGTATAAATGTATTATATTTTAATATACAGACAATATTATGTATTATGAATTGTATATTGAGTTTAATAATAAATAGGCGAGAATGTCGAAAATGTATAAAATTAAATTAAATGTTCAAAATTATACCACAACAGCACTTTTACAACCATCATAATCTATAATATTCCATTTGAAATTTGAACATAGGTAATCAGTTCTTTATACTGTTTATACTGCTTATTACATGTGCGTTTGCGACTATAATTAATATTAATGTTTACTAGGAAGTTGGTAAAATTAATAATTTAATATAATAATTATACTAATATATTATAAGCCCAAATTTACGTAATTACTTACCTGCCGTACCCAAAACGAAACATAAACATAATGTTAACCAGGATCTCGTCGCCTCCATGATTGTATTCGCCGACGACGAAAATACTGCTGTGAATTAAAATGCATTATTATATTATTTATTACGTATAATAACGACAAAAAAGTGCAGTAGGTACTATCGTCTACCACATACATATTGTATGTAGGTATATTGTATCATGACGAAATAATAACAAATCTAAGTAATGGGTAATAATATTTTATCGGACATACTTACCTAATATTGTATTACGGTGAATAAAAAACAAACCAAACGAGCAAATGCCGGACTCGAAGAAAACCGTATACTATGGGAGATGAAATTATCGTTGGAGATGGAAAAATCGGTGGTCACCTATCGGTTACAATGCGAAACGTCTAATTATAAATCAATTAATTGTTAAACGACGACAACAATACCAATAATAATATTATGTACTCCACAACGTACTACGCGTACGAGCCGCGTATAACAGTAGGTACGTCTTGCGTCCAGCGTGCTACGTACCTATGTTTATATACAATTATGACTATAATGTATATTACTGCAGTTTGCACTTAGTTAATGTGGTGTTGGTCGTGGAACGTGAATACGTCGTTTATTATGTTCGGTAGATGTACATATGTTTACATGGAAGTAGCCGACCGGACTCGCGAAGGACAAACAATTCGTATATAAAATTCATATAGGAAGCGCCACTACTCGCATATTATTATGATATTATAGTATTATAAACTATACGCGTACTGTTCAAAAAAATAACGTGTGTATACCTATGCGCTTGAGCAGTTGTTTTTAAAACGTTTCGTCGTATCATCGAATGTTGTACACTTTAACGTCTTAAACCTATACGTATAAGTACGCCATAATTGTACATATTCTCCCGTTACTGGTTTTTATTTTTAAGTGTTTTACACAAGTACAAAACTGGTTATACCTGATTATTTCGCAGGAATTTTTCCGTGCTTAATCCGTATATACTTATTACAGCTTCAGTTTATTTTCGCAAATTGGGTTCGCCGATTCGGCAAGAGACTATAAATATCACTATTTTATTTCTCGCCCTTCATCGTATTAATGAATAATGATAATAATTATTATGATTATAATACGCAACTACTACCAATCGATCGTATTAGGTATGCGGAATTGGAATTTTTTATGACGACGACCCATGATGCGCATTACACGTATCATTATTTTTTATTTCAAAAAAAAAAACAATCTATACAGTTTTATCCTGTTACCTTTATATAGTTAGTGCATGTAAAACGTCTTTAATTTAAAAAAATACGAGTACTCCACTAAATATCAAGTCTTGTTTAGAAATATCATGATCTTTTTGGGGGGGACTTACCACTTACACAGCTACACATTTTCCTATTTATATATGCGGTTATATGGTAAGTATAATAGTCCAGTAATTTCAATTTTCAACCATACATTTGCATTTTTAGTTACGGCTATTTTTGGTAGATATAAGTAGGTAGTAGATAAGTACTAAAGTACCTTATACCTAATTATCACAAAAAATATCACAATTTCACAAAAAATACTACCTAATACTGGATCATCTTTACTTTTTAGTTTAAATAAATAAAATATATGTATAATATATATATTTTAAAAATATTTTTTATTGTCTTTTCGCTTGCAAAATCATTTACATATGTATAATAGCATTGTAGTTGATAGTCGAGTATACTAAATATTATGTATTATTATATTTAGTGAAGTGTGGAATATGGAGTTTTTAAGATATTTTAGTATATTTCACTTCTATTAAGATATATTTATATAAGTTTGTTATTTTACATAAGCAATAGTATATAGGTATGTGGAAAATGATCAAAATAATAAGTTGATTTTGTAATCGAACTCGATACGTAAAATATTATAACAAAATATATATAGAATATATATATAGAATATTACGTATGATATTTCTTGTAAGTTGTAGGTATTCAGTTAAATAAGCTTCAGTTTTTATAAATGAAGCATTTGTTATACAAACAACGACAATAGTTGCCACAAATTCTGCTGGTAGTATTAGTTACCGGTAGAAATTGTTATATAGATTCACTTACAGTTGTTTGATTAATGGCAATGAACTCTGTGTGTGTTTAAAACTCAGAGAGTAGAATTTTATATGAAAAATTTTACATTCGAAAATTATCACCCACGCACGTTTTCTAGTCACTTGTGGCACGGCTTGTCGGGCGCCTGGCTTCTTTGGTCACGTGAAGTGACTGACGATGAAGAGATGACACGGTGCGTGATGTTTGGCAGTACCGAGTACTACCGACCGACACAGTCAACGATTACGCCTAAACTGCGGTACCAACGACGTGGCAATGGCGACTCGTTACGATTCAAGTCTCAATCGATTTGTGATTTTAACTCTCAAGATATTTTTACATATTATATTTACGAGTATATATGTCTTATGGCTGGGGTCATTCTAAAAATGTGTACTACCTGGAGAGATGGAGAGCGTTACCCTGATCACCTGTATACGTTTATGTTGATGTGTATTATGCTATTATGTACTTAGTGTTTACATCCAGGGCCGGATTTACTTAAAAGGCGCCCCTAGGCTAATAAAAAACAAACGCCCCTATTCCTTGGAACATCATTTATTCAATAAGAGTTGAGAGTACCCCTCCTTATTAATTTACCAATTTTATGGTTGTACAAAAATGTATAATGATTAAATTAAAAATTTTCAGTCAACAATACAAATGAACAATAATTGATATTTTCGACTAACCAGTCGAGTTTTTGTACTGTAAACGACACTATAGTTCCAAAAAAATAATTGGTTTAACCATCAATCCCTTTTTCATTGTATTTATACTTTTCTCTCACATAATGACTCGCAAAAATTTAAATATAACATTATTATTTCTCTAGTTATATTTTTAAATTTTATATTTATTTCATATTCCATACGATTTCCACCACCGTGCCCAATAGATAAATGTATTTCATATAAAATTTTAAATAACTCTTCATTATAAGCATATAATTTTACACAATTACCTTCTGCAGTTACCTACTGGCATAATTAATTTTTCTTCTCCTAATACTGTCATTACGTCATATTTTTCATTAATTTTTAATTGGTTTTCTTCTCTAGCTTCAGTTGTTTTAAATAATTAATTGTTCGAACACCGATCCTCTTGGCGCGTTTCAGCCGGGTCAAAGGCCACTACAACACGAGTGACAGTCCGGTCATCACACTTGTCTATTTCCCTCCCGAGTGGTCAAGCTGTGATCACCGCGAACTTGTCACCGCCGTCTCGGTCGACGCGTGAACTTGCGCCAGTTTTCACACCTTTTCTGAATATCGTCAAAACCGGTCGCCGTGTGTTGTTGCCGCGGTAAGCCCGACACCTTTTTGTTATACGTGTGTGCCCGGTTGCGTTGTCCGGTGGCATAAAACCACGTGTTTATTACGACTTTTAAGCGGCGTTTATATAAACTTACGTTTTTCTATTTAATATCGTGGCATTGTGTGCGACCCGATATATAATTGTATCATATTCTGCTGATACTCAACGTGCGATCACTTTTTTGCCCAGCTATCGGCCAGGGTGTAACGTACCTTTTTCGGTCATTGTAATACATACACTATTTTGTATATATACATATTATATCAGTATATTATACGTATACTGATTTACGTCGTCAAGCTTATCCTAATATTCGATTATACCAGTGAAGATTCCCAACTTGGACCCGGGAAAGTTTGGATCGACACCACTACTGGATATCAGGTCTATTTTTTATATTGTATTATTGTATACCCCTTTTTTTTATTACCGTACAGGTAAATTAATCATTCCATGTTATAATTTAGTATTTATATTTTATATTATTTATTATTATAATTGTTTATATGTTATTATTATTTTGGGGCCCCGTGTTGTTATAATATTTTTTATAGTTGAGTGCGACAGTGTCGTCTTTATTATTATATATATATATTGAGACTTCACAATTGATTTGTTGTCATAATAATTTATTATTCTATATTGGTAACCTAATTCAAAGTCTACGCGAGTCGCGGCAAACAACTGCTCATACATCGCAAGATTTGTCGCGGTGACCAATCATTAATTATTTCATAATATTTAGATTTACTAATACAAGTACTGTTAATATTTTTCGTTTCGATAACTTTATTCAAATGTTCGTAAAATTTGGATTCCATTTTTAAAACACGACAAAGTACAAAGTAATGAAGTATATAGTGTCGTTTATAAAAATAAAATGATGTACATATACTTGTTAATTTGTTTTGTTATTCCGTCAAAATATTTGTAATATTATGATACAATAAAATTAATAATCATTGTTTTAAAAAAAAATCAATTCTATAAATAGGTAATAATTATAATTTATAATAATAATAAAAAATAATATTAGTTGGTTAAAAAAAAATTCGTGATTTACATTAACCGGGCAGGACCACATTGACCGGGCAGTATATACATTGCCCGGTATTCCACATTGCTCGTAACATAATATATATTTACAACAGCGAATTAATTTATAATAATTAACATTATTCATTACTAATATTTAAGTTCAGCTATATAAATTCTCGTAAATTAAATTTGCAGATAGGCTTATGGCGATGTGCCGATGTGTATTATGTGCATATACTACATAGTACCTACTTACAATCATACATTTGTGCGGAGAGATTTACCATGACTCCGTGAACCATTTATAAGTTTATGCAGACGCGTAAAAAGGTATTTTTTTTGGAGGAGGTAAGGTTGTACATTTTTATAATTGTATAATAAGAAGTTAATACAATTTCTATAGTAGAACTATTTATTTCTTATTAAAAACTTTAATACATATTTTAAAACTTTCAACTGTAAGTAGGTTTTAAATTTAATATTTTATTAATGAATACAATTTCTAAAAATGAAAAAACTAAAAATCATTTTGTTGTAACTTCGATAAATATTTAAGAGAGCTAATCCAGTCAGTCGGTCTTGTCCTTTATTATTTAACAGTTGATAGTCGTCACAGGAAGAGTAACTAATATTGTTAAAACTTAAAAGGCATTTTATACATGAATAAAAATCACTAGATATTTAACTCAAAGTAGTTAATGAACACTTTGGACGACTATAATCAGATTCAGATACATTTTCGGCATTTCCCATTGTGATTTTAATTTCAACGTCAAATATGTATCAAAATTTGGTTATAAAGATTTGTAAAATACTGCAATTCCTTATTTTTTTTTTAAATATGCATATAATTAGTACTTTGAGTAATAATATACTTGTAGGAGTTTTATTATAGTTATCGAATCCGTCGATTTTCGCAGTGTGATGAAAATATTCAAATAAAGCATATTATTATAACTATAACGTTCAATAGACGACGGAAATATTTTTAATCTACAGATTTATATAAACTATAATAATGACATTAATACAAATAATAAAATAAACATTTTATTTATCTTCCCCAGCGTTAGTTTAAAGATATAATATATATTCTAGTAGAGATACTTGTAGTATTAGTAGTTTGTTTTCTACAAAATTATGACTGGATATATTACAATTATATGTACTCAATACTCAAATCAAATCATATACAAAGGAAAAAATGAAAATTATTTTCCCACATTTACGTCAATTATTTATGATGTTGACAACTGAAATATATGTATATATACACTATATTATGATCAATGAGCATTGATCATAAATAATAATCGACTTTATGTGAATAGTGTGAAGATTTGGTTGATAGATCAAAGTTCAGGAGACAGCAGTTTCAGTTCTACGAGGTAAGAAATGAAAAGAAACAGACGATAAAAAAGTTGCAGATCATTTTTTTTTTACTAATGTATTTAATTATTTTTTTTAATATTTGTATATAGGTAAAGACCGACGAGGTAATACAGAGAAGATATAACTGCATTTAAAAAAGTTTGATTTTCAAATTGTTTTCATATTAATATATTGTTGACACGTTCTTTGTTCTTCGCCACTACAAATTATGAGAAAAATATTTTTAATGTAGGTACATATTATTATTAGTATTGTATATTATGTTTATATTTTAGTACTTGACGAATTGGTATACTTTCAAAAAATTAATAGGAATAACACCCAGTGCCATGATAAGCTATGTTGCCGCCCTTAAAAAAATTACAATTCAAAAATTTGCCACCCCGAGGCAATTGTCCCCCGTTAAATACGGCTCTGATAGCACCTCTGTATAGGTGTAATATAATATACTTAGGTAATGTTTATACATTTTAAAAGGCGTATATATCTATGGCTATAATATGTCTGTTTAAAAATATTTTTACTCGTCTACCCTATTAAACATGGAATATGTCATTAAAAATGACACAATGTGTTACACGTCACACTGTTACCTAATACCTAATAACACATTAACACCCTGCAGTTATCGCGGAGACAATAAATTGACAAGATCAGATTTTACAGCGCTGATGAGAGTCGATATAGTTTCGGATATTTTCGATTTCTTTTGTAAAATATTAATCAATTTTTTGATTTTAAGAAGATGAGACCTTATTAATCCCATGGAAATGTATATGCAGTGCCTGATCTAGTATATTTTTAACCCGGTGCAAAGTATAAAGTAATTAGCTGGCTCTCATAATTCAGTCCCCTCTATCTCTATTATGCCAACTTATGTACTACTGCACTGTCTGCACTAGTTACACATAAAAAAAAAGTGATACATAATATACCTAATATGACGATTGTCGTTCCTTGATCATTGCTAGAGTGACTATGTTAAATTAAAACTATTACATTTGTAAATTCATGTCTTACAATAATTTGACAACATAAGATTCAATTTGTTTAGAAAACAATTTAAATGTAATAATATTAATTAGGTATAAGTTTAAAAATTTGAAATTTGCGCCCGAGGCATGGGTCCCGGACCGCCCCCTCCCTCATAGATCCGATACTGAATGTACGAGATATGATGCATGTCGCATGATATATCCATTTGCGCTTTTTTTCGCCTTGCTGGCAGATAGTGTTTGCGGTGGAACCGAGTTTACCAAACCACAGCGGTATATACATTTTTAAATAAAAAAACCTTTTTAACCAACAATTTCTCTATTTTAGAATAAAAATATTTCTTGGCACCACGGGAGGGACGACGATCACGGCAAATGAAGAACGAGGATCCATGGCGGCGGTCTCCGGTCGGCCGCCAAGACGACAATCAACTTATTATTATCTAACATGTACTTTTTTCTGTAAGGGGATAAATCGGGGGATTATCCCCGTCATCGGTCTTCCCATTTGTAACAACGCTGTATAACTTTTTGATATTTTTTCAATAAACGATGACGTCGAGCGTCGCGGAGGTTATGCTAAAGCAGTTCCCGCGGCCTCATCGATTCAAACCCGAAGAAAATGTATTAAAATATTTAAAAAGCTACAATTAATCTAGGAATTCATAAAACGATAAAACTGACCTTAACGACTTAACGTAATAAAAAAACCTGCGGACTGCGATCTCAAGGTATAACACACACGCAATCAAAATATTATACCAATCGAACGGAATCTACGAAACGACTAGACTTAAAAAATAATATGGTAGGTAGTAATTATACAGACGTCAGACATTAAATCGTGGTATAATTGCAGTTTAACTACCACGCGATTTGTTGGAATTTTTTTTTTTTTTGAACATTTGTCGATCGGACATAGTTTCAAAGTTATAGCATTTTGAAGATAACGATTTTCCGCTAACACCGTTTAGTCGCTCTTTATAATATACACTACTGTATATTATCAAGTATAACAATTAGTAGTCACGCCCTACCGGCTCTGGTTATATTTTTCAGATATACGCTTGATATTACCACGCATAATGTTAATGATTAGTTTTGAAATTATCAAACTTTTAAAATGCATATAATTAAACTGTTTTTATTATTTATTTTTATATTTAACAATATTTACAAAATTAGTTTTATTCATCGTCTGCATCAAAACTACTCTCATCAGACTCATTATTTGAATACTTGTCATACTCGGTGATTCGGTGGAACAAAAGTGCATTTTTTAAAACCCTTCCCCTATTTGGGGATGTATTGCATAGATAATCGGGGGATATTTTTGTTTTTAATTGTCCGCACTTTGCAGTGAGCGAGTGACCACGCAGGCAATAAATGTACATAGAAACAATATTGATGAAAACCAAGGTGGTTTTACACAAGTCTAGGGATATTTTCGATTTGCGTAGCGGAGCGACGACGCCGAGGAACGTAAAGCGACGAGTGCCGATACACACGTAATCAAGGCAACTTTGAATTGCCATAACTTTTGAACGATGTTTCTGAAAATTTTTTCAAACACTTCAGCAATTCAGCAAGTAAGACACGTATTTTAAACACTATAAAAAAAAAATCGTTACAGACTTGCGCGCGGCAATACAGTAGGTAAGCATTCCGCGCATGCGTTTAAACATACAATCGCTACAAACTTTAGAACGCTATAACTTCCAAACCAATGATTTGCGCAAATTTATTTTTGCACCATCGTTCTTAAATAGTTCAAATACATTTCAAACAAAAATTCCAAAAAATCACGGGGTAGCTAAACTGCAATTGTTCCTAAATCGTTTGCGAGAATTATAACCGGTAAGGACGTACCAAAAGAATGATCTTTACAAAGTATACTATTACCACGATAATGGTAAAAGCCGTTGAGGAACAATCCAATACTAGGTGAATCGAGTGAGAGCAAAGATGTGAAAATGACAAAATAGGACTGTGCTCCGACCCAAACAAATGTGTGTACAATTTGATAATTTATAAAACGTATATAAAGGGGGGGGGGAGGGGTTTAACTTTGCAGTTACTTTTCACTTTATACTGATATATGTATAATATAGTGTTCGAGAATATTAGATTTTTATATATTTTTTTAGTTTCTAATATATATTTATATAATTATTATATATATATACAGTAGAAACCGTTTATAATGACACCGGTTGTAATGACATATTGGGTGTAATGACCTTAGATTAAAGGTCCCGGCAAAACTCCTAAATTATATGTACTAATTTATATCGATTATTATGACGTCTCTATAATGACTACTTTATCGAAGGTAGGTACTATAATAATCGATAATAAATTTTATTCTTATGTTTCGACGTCAATTTATATTTATTTTATCTTCAGTGTACGGTTAATCGTCGTGCTGTTAACTGTGTTTTGAATATTGTACAATATTGAAAAATGAGCAAACGAAAACAATTTACAATTGAAGAAAAAGCTAATATCATTTTTCGTTTAAAAAAAGGTGAAAAAAATTCCGACATATCTAATGAATTAGGCGTAGGCCACTCTACAATTTCTAACATATGGAATGCTCGAGACAAAATCAAACAAGAGTTTCAAAACGAAAAATTATTACTTACTTATTATATACTTTTTTTCTATATTATGTACCTATTGAGGTTTCAATTTTTTTTTATCATTTTGGTTATAATGACAATCGGTTATTATGACCTATTTTCCTTGGTCCCTTGAACGTCATTATAAACGATTTCTACTGTATATAGAAAATTGAAATTGTATTCCCACTTTATTCATCAAGACATAAAGTTGATTTGAATGTTTACATGACTTTGTCAGTTACATAAGATCATTATAAATTCATAGGTATGAGTTAGGTTATGAGTATTATGACTAATATTGAATTTTTTGTAAAAAAAATCTTTGTAGAAAAACAAATAATTAAATTTAGAAACAAAATTAATGTTTATTAACCGATTATTATTATTTTTGTGAATATGCCAATGAGTATCGTGGTCCATGAGGATGATTAGATGGTCAGAAGGGAAGAACAACAGGCATAATATATGAGTATAAGAATTTCTTATTAAATTTAATTTGAAATATTAAAAATAGCGATATAAAGGTGAAAACCAATGAGACCGTCAAGTTACGGTTTCGTGTGAGAGACTACTTTAACACGTCTCACAATTATGGATTTTAGGATTTATGTTATACTAGATTTGGATAATTGTTGATAAATATGATCTATTATATTCAGTAGGTTTTAAAAGTATGCATTCATAAATAACAACAGGTAGAACCTAAAAAAAAAAAATAAATTTAATATAAAACCAACAAATTTAATTATATTTATGGATACTGTTTTAAAATACATACATATACAATGTCTAATTACAATAATAATAATTAATAATAGTGAAAGAAAGCATTGTTGTATAAACTTGATCACAAAAATATAATAACTAATCCATAATAAAATAACAATAAATAATAAGCTGATGATGATAAAATAATAATAATACTATATGTATATTGGAGTACTTACTATGTGGAAATTCAAATTTAATAAAATTTACATAACTGTGGAGATAATATGTATGACAATATTTTAAATATTATTATAAAAAATGAAATAATAAGAAGAAAAGATAATAATTAAGGTTTGATATTAGCATATATAGTTTGATATATACTTAAATTATTATGATATTGAATAACAAGTCACAAAAATCTACACTATAAGATAGCATATTTAAATTTCTTTAAAAAAAGACTCCATCCAACTGTGATACGTCATTTAAACTTGATGGAAAATCCATTTCTAAGGAATAATTACCAAATGCTGTCATGCTAAACAAACAAAACATAATTTTTATAATCTTATCAAATAAATGCAAGATTCAAGAGAATTAAACAACAATGTTAATTTTATTTATTTTTTATAGAATTCAAATTATATTAAACCTGAAATATAAGCTTTAAATATTGAAAGCAAAATACTTGTTCAATCTAATAACTGAAAACTCTCCAAAAATACTAAAAATAATATCGTATGGTGATCTATTCTTTGATAAACCTCATAATATAATTCAAATTTCAAAGCATTGCCAGTAAGCGGCTTCTTTACCTAAATTCACATGTTTTTGTAAATCCTGTACATTAATCATGCTTATTATACTAAATTTTATAGATTTTAAGATTCAAATAGAATAGCAAGTTGAGATTTAACATGCAAAGTTTATTTCTTACTTATTATCTGGTTCACTATACACTGATGCATCTGTACCACTATAATTTCCCAGGCTATTTTCATGAAACATTTGGCTCTGGGGTGTGTTAGGATAGCTATTCATTCCTTGTCCATTGGTACTAGGTCCACTCCACCCAGGAACATGTGTAACTAATAATGGCTTTACATAGCCATTGTTTGTAACAAGTGTGCTATTATCTGTGAAATGAAAAAAAGTAAATTAATATAAAATATAACTTAAAGTATTAGTAAATAAAAAGTGTAAGTTGTTGCATAATTATTTATTTATTTCATCACATTATAAACACCTAATAGTATGTATAAAGAGTTTAATTTCTTGTGGAAAACTTTACGAATAGGTGAATAGTCACGGTGGGTGACTTGAGTATTAAGAATGAAAAAAGTACTAGCTAAATATCTATTATGAACAAGTTTTGAGACAAAGTTGATCTTTCGCAAGAAAATAAGCACACAATTTCATTTGTTTATGGCAGTGTTTCTCAATCTTTGCATTATTGGGACAATGGGACACACTATTAAAAATTTTCATACTCTGACACAATAAAAAAAAATAAGAATAATATCTATTTATTTATGTAAATATAGTGTCAACAAGGTTTGTACATTTTGTGTCATTTAATACTTCTCGTGACACATTTGGACTTACCTGGCAAAACACCAGTTGAGAAACACTAGTTTATGGTAAAGCAATGGGCATATTAGGATTTATTAAGCATCATTGATGGGATTTTAAAGATATTTAATGTCTGTAAACCCTTTATTTTTCTTTGGTGCGTTCTAACATAGAATTAGGTTCTAATTATGGGATCCTTCTCAATATGGTCATAATTAACCATTTAAATAACAATCAATATTACTTTCTAAGATATCTGTCTTATAAATTCAAAATGAATTACTTTACTAAAACCTTGCTGTAAATTTAAGTATACATTATCTTTTTCTGGACGCAAATTCAATGAATATTGTTTATTTTTAAAATTATCAAAGGTTAGGTTACTGTTATTTGCTCCAAAATTTTAGAATAAATAGGAGGGCCATTTTTCACATTCTATACTATGTCTAAAATTATATTTTAAAAGTCATTTCACACACAACAATATAGTTACAATGAACCCAAACTTTGGAATCTACATTTAACTTCCAATTAATACATTTATCAGTTATATGTATATATAAACTAAAATTTCATTATTATTCATTATTATTGCATATCATATTTTAATAACATGTGTTTAATTATTAGTTATATAATATTGTATATTTCTTTTAAAATGTGTACATTCTATTGTCCAGACAAGGGCATCAATCAATAAACTTATTTTATTATAATGGAAGAAAGGTCTGCCAACTGAAAAAAGTACAAAGAAAATAGGCAGATTTGAAATACTTGGTAATGCGTTTAATGAATCTTAGGACATTCCATACTCTATTGATGATTAAGTTGATGTTCAATTATGGAAACTTGATGGTTTTGTAAATTATTTTAAAAAAATAGGAGTGAACTATGCTTATGGTGAACAAGATCTGGAGAGAGATTATTCAGTTCTTATATAAGTTGACAGTTAAGCCAATGTTAGTGAACCAAGTTCATCTTGTAGATCAACGAGTCAATTATAAGAAAAAGTCTTATGTTATTGCTTATCAGCATATAACAATATTAATACCTTTTTTAAATAGATAGAAGTAGAATTGATCATAAAATATACCTAGTTAAGAATTTGATAAAATTACTTTTAATTAAAAAGATTGGATTTTAATTCTTAAATATTTTATTTGAATGAATGTAATTACATATGCATGTGAAAGATTAAAATGTGGTCAATGATGGTTGACAATCATATTAGTTATAATTTATATGCACAATAGCAGTATGCAATCACAACCATAAAACAATTATCTATCTAAAAATATTTAGAAAGCTATAATAATTAATATATTAAATTAAATTATATTACTAATATTTATAAGTTTATAAACCCTTAATGCTGCTAAGTTTATTAAAACTGAAACAAGTTAAACTTTAAAACATATTTTTGTCAGTATAAATAAGTAAAACTTATTCTAAAAAATAGATAATTAATGAATACTTGATGATTGTGTAAAGTATTTTCCAAATGCTAAGTCTTTATCAATATTTGGATACAACTTGGTGAGGTATGGCAAGTCGAATAGTCTATCTGCCAAATTTCGAATTGATAAATCTTTAGCTGAAAAGGGTTGTAAGCTAAAAACGTCATTGGCTGGAAAAAATATAATTAATATAATTTAACTTTTTCATCATTAACTCTAATATAAAACGTACACGCAGTCCAGGCAACAGTTAGTCCTCCCAATTCTGAATCTGAAAATCTTAATAAGAATGTACCAGTTGCATATCTGGTTAACATCTCTTCTGCTTCAGATTTTCTTATGAAACCCATTATAGCACTACATTTTTTTTTAAAATTTAAAATATTATTAGTAGTAATATAGTAAAAATAATAATTTATAAATATATATACATATTTTCTTAGTTTTTAGTTATTACCCGTCGGTCCAAAGACCTTTTAAATGTTCTTTAGTTAATTTCATCACTGAATAAAACCATTCCCAGAATGTAAAACTTCTTTGTGGTAATGGTTCTTTACAAAATTGTGACCATGATATAAACATATGATTGAAATCCACATTCTGCATTCTACAATTTTTTTAATGGTTTTATTTAAATTGTATTTCAATTAATAATTTAACAAACCTAAAAGCCTTTTCAGCCAAAAATATTAAACTATCTTCTGAAAGACTACGACCTGTAGCTGCAGAAAATTTCATGTTTATAGTTTCTGCCACATTTTTCCATGGTACTTTGTCAGGAACATTAAATGGAACTCGGCCAAGTTTAGCAAAAGCATTATCCCATATTACAGTAGCCCAAGCATGAGGATCTTGATTCCCATGTACAATGACCACCACTGGTAATGACAAATTCCATACCTAAGACCATTAAAAATAAAATGTTGATAAACATCACATAACCAGTTTAAAATTTTAAATAAAAAAAAAAAAAACCATGAAGTAAAATTAGTATAGTAATTAGATGCCATATCTAACAATTTTTTTTTTGTTTTAAGTTATGGCACTTTTGCTGAACAGCATAATTAATAACAAAAAAATAATAGGTGAAAGATTTTATTATCAACTTATAAGTCAATATTGATATAACATGGTAGAACTGGTAAAACGTTATAAATAGGTAAATAAATTTATAGTATGCAATTTATACAAATGATTTAAAACTATTCTAAATAATTTAAAAATGTAATTGCAAGTGTATACAAAATAACAACAAATGTAATGTAAATGGTTTCAAGTCTCTATGATAAATATATATTTTTTAAATTGTAAAATATTAAGTTGTTATTTTTTGTTTAAATATTTAATTAAAAAAAAAAAAATGTCTATAAATTTAATGTTTTTTAATTGCTATATTAACAACTTATGTTGAACCTTGTAAGTTGTAATACATTTTCTACAATACAAGTTCTTTGACTTGAAAAAAGTAAAAATGTAAAATATCAATAAATAGCTCAGAATTAATCTATTTTGAAAATAATATCTACCATATCCTGATATAAATATTTGTATTTTTCTATATTATATTTTTTGTTTAAAAATATTATTTTGGAAAATACTGAGAATTTTCTACTTTTGACAAGACAAGGGGGTGGGTTATTAATAACCATTAATACTAAACTCTCAAAGTTGAAGTTTGAAACATGTTCACTGCTCCAAGAGGTGATTACTAGATTAGGATTGTTAAGTTTTTTAGTTTAAAAAAAAAATCTCAGGAAATGAACAATTTGTTATGCTTTTTTTTTTTTATTGGAAATAATAAAATAAAAAAAGATGGCGTATTAGATTTAGACCCTGTTATGCACATTAAAGATGTAAATACAAAAATTATAAGACCGTCCCATTGTACAAATGAAGTATGGGTTGCAATTTAGGCAGCGGTAAAATTAAAAACAGATAATACCATTTGGATGTGCCGTGTTTGTAATTTGGACATGGGTTACAGTTGTATATTACGAGATTCGCGTCTTATGGTATGATATAGAATATTTTGGTTTAAAAAACAATTAACCAAAACAATATTTAGTTTTGCTACCAAGTGCTATTTTAGTTGTTTTAATTTAGAACAAGTAAATATGATGTTTATAATATCGGTAGATGAATTATGATAAGTTAAAATTTTAAATAATACATACTCACTATAGATA
This sequence comes from Rhopalosiphum padi, assembly GCF_020882245.1. Taxonomy (NCBI): domain Eukaryota; kingdom Metazoa; phylum Arthropoda; class Insecta; order Hemiptera; family Aphididae; genus Rhopalosiphum; species Rhopalosiphum padi. The sequence continues at coordinate 66,318,048 of NC_083598.1, read as the reverse complement.
TTTATCTATTATAACTTTTTAATCCAACGTTAATTAGTTTAATAGTTGCGACCCACTATCAGGCCACGAAAATATAATACCAGGTCGCAGAATTTAATAAAATTCTCTTATTTATCATTTTGTTGAATAATTTGAACTTTTTAGTAAAAATAAATTCATTATTATATTGTTGTTACAACTTAACGCTTCAAATTTATTATAAAATTCTATATGGACATTCAAATATGTTTTATTTTTCCGTTTTTTACTCATGCCAGCTTAAACAAGAGTTTGGGAACACTGCTTTAATCTAAATATTTGTTTTTTAATTTTTTTTTTTTTTTAATTCTTAATACACAAATAAATGAAATATTATATTTTATAAATTAGTAATAGTAATCAACACATTTACATTTACATTACCTGGAAATTCTAATGAAACAATGTAGTATATTAAAAACAAAGTAACATTATTAGAATAACTTATTACTTTTATAATGTTACAATACAACACTGAAAAAACCAATACTACATCATCACTATGCTTAGAGTCAAATATATAGAACAAATTATTTGAATAAAAATACTAGTTAAATAATACTTATTGTAAATGATTATTTTTCATAATTTTTTAATAATTAAAAATATTATATGCGATTTTAATATTGTTATTGTTCTTATGGCTACTTGTAATACATATTTTTTTTATTGAAAGTATAGAATACTTACTAAAAAATATTTTAAATACATTTAAATTTGAGATGAGCAGTTTTGAATAATAAATATTATAGATAATACTACTAAATTGTATTACAAATCTACAGCATACAATTTATTTTAAATAGTTGTATGGTATTATGGCGTCAATATTATTAAATTAAATATTAGTTTTTATCAAAAATTGAGATTTTGTATTAATTTGTTGTAATATTAATGTTTAAAAAAACTTAAATCAAGTGGTCATTACAAATTGTATTAATAAACTACTAACATTTTTTAATGAAAACTATATAATCATGCTTTATATATTTATTACTTCATAATTATTTTGTTTTTAATTGTTATATTTATACTAAAACTAACTTATTCTTAAATTAAAAACATAACATAAAATTTTAAAATTTAAATTAAATCTTACCTCAAATTGAAGTTCATTACCAATAAAAAATGTTGAAGAAAATAAAATTGAAAATTTTTCGTCCATTACAGAATCTGTTCCTTTTTTCTCTGTACGTTTAATTTTTTTTAGTTGCATACTTCTATTATATTTTAATACATATTATTTTATTGGACACTTAGAGAATAATACAAAGTTAAAATTTACCGAAAATTGGTAGAAAAATGTCTCCGCACTGGGTGATACTCCATTTTTCCAGTGCAATTTAATAACTCGCCACAAGATTCTCCATATGGTTTATTTCTTCTGATTATTTGGTTAACTTGAGCTTCATTGACTATAGAAACTTTAACCTAATAAAATTTATGATATAAAATTAATGTATGCTACTGTATACATACTTGTAGGACTTAATAGGCCATATGATGGGAATCATTTATCTAATGATCATTAAATATTTTAATTTACAAAGCATATACCAAGGATTAGATTTTAAGCATAATTTTATTGACGTAATTCCTGTTACCAGAAAATTGAGCAGTGAAATAAGAATACACAGCCATAGAAATTTCTGTGTTTTGGTTAGTTTTTACAGAATTTTTAAAATTATTTTCTTTGTAACCATTTGCTCAAGTTTGTTAAAAAACCTGTGTTGTTTATTTTTTTACAGAAACTTCAATTGATGGATTATTAAATTTAAACGTAAATATACAAAGCCGTATCTAATCCTCCATAGGAAGATTGCCTACCTTTGTCAAATGTATCCACAAAGTGAAGTACACAGATACAATATACAAACTTAACTGAGGAATAAGCACTTTAGACTTTAGTAGTTCATTTAAGCTTTTAGGGACCATTACAATTTAAAAAAATAGTGATTTCAAAAACTATATTATAATACTACAGAATAAAATAGAGAGTAAGATTATGTTTTGTTTCAATATAACATAGTATTTTTTTTAATTAAAATGATTATTGAATACTAAAATGAATTAAATGGGTCTTTTACTCTAACTGGAATACCAAGTACCATATTTAATATTTGTTTATTTCTTACTGGGTAGAGTTGAGTTACATAGCTAGAGTTAAAATTCATAAATATCTCGTAATTAAATTTTTGATTCCACTTACCTAATTCCTTATTATTTTCTATTTTCTATGTTAATATTATCAACATAATACTACCTTCCTATAAGATATTCATATTTTATACATTTTTTTTGTTTCAGATATAAATTTGAAGCTATCATGATTAAAAAATTGTAGATCATAGAATACTAAATAAATAATAAATACTATTACTTAAGTAATAGTGACTGTTACTAAATGAGAACCATTTAAATCATTATAATCACAAGCCAATTCCTTCCTTCAATTTACCATTGGATACATTATAGTTTATTATGATAAAATTGTTTCATACCACGGGTGATGTTTTGTGAATATTAAGTTTCCCGCCGATTAATAGACGCACTTCTGCTAAAAATCTTGTATTAGTTTTCAATACTTGAGGTGGTTGAGTTGTAATAACAAAAGTACTAAATAATGAATAATAATTATAAACAATAATTTTAAAAATTATTAACATTTTTATACCTAGTCACCAATGAAGAAAGATACTGTGTAGTCATATTGAGGAGAGTAGTAATAATTTCACATGATTGTGGTAATTCAAAATAACGACTCAAATTTACTCTGAATCGATCAGCTTCTTTAATTTGAGAACGAGTTATCCATATTAAATCACATAGCTTCTCACACCTAAAAAAATTATCAACTAAATTAATGAAATTTAACAAAACAATTATAAGTATTTACCAAGTTTGTATGACGTCTATATCCTTCATGTATTTATATCCATTACCAGCCAACTGTTGTTGACGTTTCCACTGAATTAACGAATTATCAATAATATAATTTTGTACAGGACTGATCAGGTTTGTTAATTCATTAAGTTTGTTAATGTAAACACAAATAGAATTATTAAGACTTAAAGATTTAGCTTTTAATTGTTCTTCATGCAATTCTTTTTCTTGAATTAATTTACATTCAATGTTTGGTAATACTGAAGTGTTCATTCTTTGACTTTTAGCGTTTTGGACACGTTCTAGAGCAAACAAATATTTAATATTCAACATAAACAAGGTATCTTCACATTAATTACAATTTATTATTTTACATCATTTTTGAGACTTACGAGTATATTTAGAACATTCCGAATATAGAACATTAAACGAATCAAAGTCCGATTGAATTTTTAAGCGAATCTCATTCGAACGTTCAGCATGGTTACTGATCAATTCCATCTGTTGCATAATTCCATTGTTTTCCATTTCTTGAGAAGATTTTCTGTTAACCTCCATTAGTGTCTAGGTATAAGTATTTAATAATATAAAAGTAATGATGGGATGAAGGATGAATATCGAAACTCCGTTAATAAGGAATACGAATCCTACGAGTAAAATTATTTTTTCACACAAATATTAATAATATTATTATCAATCAAATTATATTATATTTTTATAACTGCATTTTAGTATTATTAGACGACGCCAAGACAGGTTGTGTGCGCGTTATTTATAATAATTTAATATAACTATAATTTAATGGCAGACAGCAGTGCATGTAAGAACAAGACACGATACCGATACAACTGCAATAACGCCAGTAATTAGGTACCAAGGAGGTACCGATAAACGTATTTGTCAACGACATGAAAAACAACAAATGTTACCAACAACAATTACGATCTATAATTATATCAAAATCGTTTATAAAGTTTCTACAGTACAAATTATTGAGCCTGAGCATACTAAAATGATAATAAAATAAAATATTACATTATTATTTATTACCTACGTTAAAAATTTAAAAATAAAATAACCGAACATTGGAATTGGGTGTGTTGTTTTTCGACGTTTTCGATTCATACTCTCATCGTTTCTCAATCTATCATTTTTGAATTTAGTAGTTATTAGATTTTTATAACGTGAATAATGAATTTAAAAAATGAATACATTTACGTTCACTTGCACGAATGCTCCCCATTCGTCATTTAACCTAAGTTAGTGTTGATATAAATGCATTTGAAATTTGAATTGATTAAACAACATAATTTGAGTATAATTACTATATTAATATATTATTAATATTATAATAAATATTAGACAGTAGACACACAGTCATGTTGACATGTTGTTACTTGTTACACAGACTAGGTATATGAAATATTGTCTGCGCTTGTTATCTTTTGGAGATCTTACATAAAACACAAAGATATAAGAGGACATTACTAATTACATTACTGCTTACTAAATAACTTAATTAATCCCGATAAACTACCTGTATACTATACTAATAACATTGTTTATATAATCAATATTAAATGCTAATACTCAATTTGGTATCATTAGGAAAACATATCTCAGCCAGATTAGGATAACATGTTATTTATAATTTTGGCAATGTACTTTGTATTTAATTATTTATTAATTTATCACAATTTAAAGCAACTTTGTGGATGCATTTATTTTCTTTATTCCTAATATATCACCATTCACCAATACAAAATTGGTTTGAAATTAGTTGTAGGCATGTAAACTGTTTAGATTTAAATTTTTCAGAGTGGAGAGATGAATATATGTATATTGGTTCAAGCTTCAAGGTACCTATGTCTTATCTCTTATATTTATTTACATTTGTTTGTCGTTGTATTCACTGCACAGTTCACGCACACTCAATGCATTTTGAAGTTTTGGAGTACCTAGCAATTTCATGCTTACATTTTCAATTTTAAGGGTAGTTTTTTAGGCGTGATATAATTTTAAAAAAGGTTGGCAAGTGTATACCACTGTGTATATTTGGTATCGAGATACCTTCCTGTATTAATTTTGAATTCAAATAATTCAATAATAGATCATTGATCAATACTTGATTACTGTAAAATCAATACATTCCTCTCTTCGTTCAGAATCTAATATTTTCAATGACAGCCGTACATTACCCTCTGGCCTCTGCTAAGGTTAGTGGTTACTATGTCAAAAACAAATATTATGGGTATTATGAAATATTTTGTGTTCTTTGTATTATATATTTTAACTGAAGTTAAATAGATAACGATATAAAGATAGATTAATTTTAACCCGGACGAAGTCGGGTAATTCAGCTAGAATATTAAATTTTTGTTCAGAGCTGCTGTAGATCATAAATACAAAATGTAAATTTTGAATTTTCTATTTTGTCTAACTAAAAATCTATGTTTGTTAAAATGAGAAAATTAAATTTCATACGCTCATAAAATGTTTTCTATATTGACGCTGGAGTTATTTTTTACAGTTATTTGAAAGAAAACTTATGGAAAACCTTGTATTGAGTTTTTTAATCTAAGGTATAAATCACAACAATGTTATGAATTTTCAACTTTAAACGTCCTAGTAAATTTTCGCGATTTTGATATATTTTGTAAACATTTGAATTTTAAATGCTTATAAATAAAAATTGTGACTAACGATTTTTTATTTTTTTATTACGATAAGTACAACTTATAATAAACCTTGTATTAAATTTTAAAGATTTTTTGGAAAGCCAAATTTTTTTTTTTTTTGGCATTTCAAGAAAAAAAACTGAAAAATCAAAAATTGCAATGATCTGCAAATAGCTTAAAAAAAGTCACTAACACTGGAATTTAGATTTAATTTCACTATAGAAAGATACCTATTTGAATATTAGAATTGTTTACATAATTCAATATATTCTATAGTAATGAATAAGTAACCATTAACATGAAAGAGTATAACTGTATAAATTGCTATTTATAAGAGTTCATAATATTATAAATAATGACGTTTGCGGTGAATAATGCAATGATGAATCAGTCACACAGTCTCATAAAATAAATATTCGAGATTAAGAATAAAACGCCCAGCCACCCAGGGCATCAAGTTTTTATTTTAAAAAGTGTTAATAATACTAATGTTACATAATACTTAATTTGTGTTTACTGTCTTAATTATTATATAAATAATATTCGACAAATAATGCGGAATTTCGGAAGTAAAAGTTGGTTATTTATAAAACATGGTAGCAGTAGTTGTAGTATTAAATGTTTTATGTATATGCCCAGGGCCGTGCCGTGGGGGGGGGGGGCTATGGGCATTCACTTCGGGCGCATAGTTTAAAGGGGGCGCGCCAAAAAAATTGAAATGCATAATGATAAATAAAATAGGGGCGAATATTTTTAATTTTGCCCTGGGCGCCAAATCGGCTCTGTATATACTTCATATTATATTATGTTCTATTATTGTTCTGTGGTTCTATACTATACTATACTATAAAAAACAATATATATATATATATATATTCTATATAGTATTATAATATGATTATGTTTGTTGTTATTTTTGAATCTCAAAATATTTTTTTAATGATCCTAAAAAAAAAGGTAAATAAATGTTTAAACTTGGGGGCAACAAAATATATTTAAATACACCATTGACACTGATCCCTTTCCCCTAATAAAAATAATTCTATCACATTTATGCCGATAATACTGAACTGAGAGAGCTGTAAACAAAGTTACAAAATACTAGTCATTAGAAAAAAAAAACGAATTATAGGTTTATAATTTATTTTATTTTTCTAATCTTAAACCTGTTAAATCTACTATCTACAATTCTATAAAAGGTTTAAGCCGTTTAAGGTAGAATAAAATATTATTTTAAAAATAATATTCCATTACAATATTATGTGACATCGTTAAATTTAAATTCACCGTTTTTTTGTACAGTGTGATAAAAAAAAGAAAGGATACAATGATTAAAAACGCGCAGTTGGCATTACTGAATGTTTGATAAGCGGCATAAACAATCACGTTTCTGATCCGGCGGTCGCGTTCACTTCGTTTCGTATCCCATAATCTTTAATTTACTTTTAGTTTATACCTATTTAGTATTTTGATATTTGCGCGTGGTTCATTTAAACGTTAAGAAACGTTTTTATTTTTATACACTTCATTATTTTTCAATTATGATTTTTTTGGTTGACTATCAAAAATAAATTATAACATCTAGAGAATTAAAAGAAAATAATTAATCATGGCTGATGCAGCTGCTCGTCAGCTTCAATACGAGTACAAAGCGGTAAGAAAAAAGTTGACAACATAAATGTTAAAATATATACTATTATATTAATAAACATTCAATTATTTATTTTAAATTATAGAATTCTAATCTTGTATTACAAGCTGATGTGCGACTGATCGATCGACGTAATCGCGATGAGGCCACGGGTGAAGTATGTTCGTTGGTTGGAAAACTGGAAGGTACAAAGATGGGTGATCGTTTTCAAAGAACCAAACCTGTGAAAGCAGAAGAAAGAAAAGCTAAGTTAGTACTATTCTCATCAAATATTATTGTACACGAATGTTTTTAAAATTTATTTTAATTTTATATTACTCAGGAGACAAAAGCGTGATGAAGCACAATATGACTTTGCTCGAATGAAAGGAACAACACTCTTATCAGATGGCGTTGATGACATGGTTGGAATTATGTACAGACCTAAAACACAAGAGACTAGACAAACTTATGAAGTCTTATTAAGTTTCATACAAGAGGCACTTGGTGATCAGGTTAGATTCTAACCATTAGAATGTCTTAACATTTTTTAAGTTAATTAATTTTTAGATGATATATGTTTTTTGTTAATATATTTTACAATTTTAGCCTAGAGATATTCTGTGTGGTGCAGCTGATGAAGTTTTAGCTGTACTTAAAAATGATCGTCTTAAAGATAAAGAGAAAAAAAGTGACACTGAAAGTTTACTAGGTTCATTGGCTGATGAACGATTTGCACTTTTAGTAAATTTAGGGAAGAAAATTACTGACTTTGGAACTGATGAAAAAGGCATAGCTAATACAGGTAAACTATTGTTCATATTTATTTTATTCTAGTTTGAAGAGTTAATTTTTCAAATCTAAATTATTTGTGTTTAGAAGATAACATTGATGAAACATATGGTATAAATGTTCAATTTGAAGAAAGTGAAGAAGAAGATGATGAAGATGTATATGGTGAAATTCGTGAAGGTGATGATCATGAAGATGAAGGTGAAGAATCAAAATTAGATGCTACTATTCATGCAGAAAATGTAAGTTATTCTATTGTTATTAACTATATTTAATCCATACATTTCATTGTTTATATTTTTAGTTGGATAAACGCTCTGGTAAAAAACCAGTCGAACAAGCTAAAAAAGAAAAAAATCTGCATGCATTGGATATTGATGCTTATTGGCTTCAACGAAGTTTGTCCAAATATTATAGTGATGCTATGGCATCTCAAGCTAAAGCAGCTGAAGTATTAGCTGTATTGAAAAATGCTGGCGATGATCGCGACTGTGAAAACCAGCTAGTCCTCTTACTTGGTTATGATTGCTTTGATTTCATTAAAATATTGAAAAAAAATCGACTCATGAGTATGAAAATTTTAATAAGTTAGTTAATGTGTATAATATAATTTAATATTTATGCATATATCTTTTTAGTTTTGTATTGCACGCTATTGGCGTCATCACAGAGTGAATCTGAACGTGCAGCTTTGCGTAAAAAAATGGAATCTGATCCATTTTTAGCAAGAATTTTACGTCAAATGGATACTAAAGAGGTAGATGACATTAAAGAAAGTAGTGCAAGTGCTGCCAATAAAAAGAGACGTGCTGCTGATGAAGATGATGATGACATGAATACTGGTGATCCTAAACAACAGGTTGCTGGTACCAGAAAAGTTTTAGATTTAGATGATTTAGTATTTGCTCAAGGATCTCATTTTATGTCAAATAAAAGATGTCAGCTCCCAGATGGATCATTCAGAAAGCAACGTAAAGGTATTTGAAAAATGATAGATGAATTATTGATTATACAGTATACATAATTATTTGTTATATATTTTTAAGGTTATGAAGAAGTTCATGTGCCTGCATTAAAACCAAAACCTTATAATCAAGATGAATCTTTAGTACCCATTGACAAGTTACCAAAATATGTTCAACCTGCTTTTGAAGATTTCAAAACACTTAATAGAATACAATCAAGACTTCAAAAAAGTGCACTAGAATCTGATGAAAATTTGTTGCTTTGTGCTCCTACAGTAATTATAAATTTAAAATATTAACCAATAAATATAATTTACATTATTTTTTTTATTTTTAGGGGGCTGGTAAAACAAATGTTGCCCTATTATGTATGCTGAGAGAAATTGGAAAACATATCAATAGTGATGGTACTATAAATGCTGATGAGTTTAAAATAATTTATATTGCTCCCATGAGATCATTGGTACAAGAAATGGTTGGAAGTTTTGGAAAGGTATAAACCACTATGAATTTAGTTATAACTCCTATTATATATATATATATATATAACTTCATTTTAAAATCATTTAATATCTATATTAATTTGCAGAGATTAAGTAGTTATAATCTAACAGTATCTGAATTAACTGGTGATCATCAACTAACGCGTGAGCAGATACAAGCTACTCAAATTATTGTTTGTACACCAGAAAAATGGGATATTATAACTAGGAAAGGCGGTGAAAAAACTTTTGTATCACTAGTCAGATTAATAATTATTGTAAGTATATGACTATTATTTTGCATAATTTTATGGTATTGTATGTTATATCTAATGTTTTTGTTTTAGGATGAAATACATTTATTACATGATGAACGTGGACCAGTCCTTGAAGCTTTAGTTGCCAGAACAATTCGTAATATAGAAACTATACAAGAGGATGTTCGCTTAGTTGGACTTAGTGCTACATTACCTAATTATCAAGATGTTGCAACACTACTTAGAGTTAGTCCTGATACTGTAAGTAAATAAATTTAACAAAATAATTGTAACTATTTTTTAAAATGTGTATGTTTTATATAATTTTTATTTCCAGGGTCTATTTTATTTTGATAACTCATTTAGACCAGTCCCATTAGAGCAACAGTACATTGGTATAACAGAAAAAAAAGCTGTTAAACGTTTTCAAGTTATGAATGAAATTGTTTATGAGAAAATTATGGAACATGCTGGGCGTAATCAGATTTTAGTATTTGTTCATTCTAGAAAAGAAACAGGCAATTACTAATTATTTTCGTTTCTTGTAGTGACCATATTTTAATATATTATAATTATATGTAGGTAAAACTGCAAGAGCTATTAGGGATATGTGTTTGGAAAAAGATACTCTTGGACAATTCTTACGTGAAGGATCCGCATCTATGGAAGTTTTGCGCACTGAAGCTGAACAAGTCAAAGTATATTTAAACATGTTCACAGTTATTTTTTTTTCAAATAACTACTAATAAATATTTTTATTTTGTTCTAGAATCAAGAGCTTAGAGATTTACTGCCCTATGGCTTTGCTATCCATCATGCTGGTATGACCCGTGTAGACAGAACTTTAGTTGAAGATTTATTTGCTGATCGTCACATTCAAGTACTAATATCTACAGCAACCTTGGCCTGGGGAGTAAATTTACCTGCTCATACTGTTATAATTAAAGGTACTCAAGTTTATAGTCCAGAAAAAGGTCGCTGGGTAGAACTTGGTGCATTAGATGTTTTACAGGTAATATACTTTAATTCTATGTGTGGAATATTTCTAAGTTTAAATTTTTTGTAGATGTTGGGTCGTGCTGGACGTCCTCAATATGATACAAAAGGTGAAGGAATACTTATTACAAATCACAGTGAGCTTCAATATTATTTGTCTCTATTAAACCAACAGCTTCCAATTGAATCACAAATGGTTTCAAAATTACCGGATATGTTAAATGCAGAAATTGTACTTGGTTAGTGTTTTAAAAGTTATTTTAAGATGAAAATAGACTCATTGTTTTTATTTGTTAGGTACCATACAAAGTGTTAAAGAAGCTGTCACATGGTTGGGCTATAGTTATTTATATATTCGTATGTTGCGTTCTCCTGCTTTATATACTATTACTCAAGAAAAGTTGGAAGTAGATCCATTATTGGAAGCACATAGAGCAGATATTGTTCATACAGCTGCAATACAATTAGAAAGAAGTAATCTCATTAAATATGACCGAAAGTCTGGTTATTTCCAGGTACCTATCACTTTTTTATTTATAATACTGTCCATGGAATATTACAAGTGTGTATATAGTAAATTACCAATTTTAATTATTTCAGGTAACTGAACTTGGACGTATTGCTAGTCATTATTATTGCACTCATGACACAATGGCCACATATAATCAATTATTAAAACCAACATTGAGTGAAATTGAATTATTTAGAGTGTTTTCGTTATCTGGAGAATTTCGTCATATTGGAGTAAGAGATGAAGAAAAATTAGAATTGCAAAAATTAATGGAACGTGTACCAATTCCTATTAAAGAAGGTATAGAAGAACCTAGTGCAAAGGTAAGAATATTCAACTATAGCTAATTTTTGTGTATTTAAAATCAAAATAATTTTTATATTAATTAATAAATAGATAAATATATTGCTTCAAGCATATATATCTCAGTTGAAACTTGAAGGTTTCGCATTGATGTCTGATATGGTATTTGTGACTCAATCAGCTGCTCGTTTAATGCGTGCTATTTTTGAAATTGTTCTGCATCGTGGTTGGGCGCAGCTAGCAGATAAAGCTCTAAGTCTTTGTAAGATGATTGATCGACGTATGTGGCAAAGCATGTCACCACTAAGACAATTTAGGAAAATGCCTGAAGAAATTGTAAGAAAAATTGAAAAAAAGAATTTCCCTTGGGAAAGATTATATGATCTTGGTCCTAGTGAAATTGGTGAATTAATCCGTGTTCCAAAACTTGGAAAAACAATCCATAGATATGTACATCAATTTCCAAAATTAGAATTATCTACACACATTCAACCAGTAACTAGGTAAAAGAACCTTTTAAATTAGCTTGAAATATCATAACTAATTATTTGACTTCACTTGACTGTTTTTAGATCTACATTAAGAGTGGAATTGACAATTACTCCAGATTTTCAATGGGATGAAAAATTACATGGAAATTCTGAAGCATTTTGGGTACTGGTTGAAGATGTGGATTCTGAAGTGGTTCTTCATCATGAATTCTTTTTACTAAAAGCTAAATATGCTACTGATGAACATATGCTTAAATTTTTTGTCCCAGTTTTTGAACCTTTGCCACCTCAATATTTCCTCCGGTAAATAGTTTGTTTAAGAATTTAGCATATTTATTTACAAAAATATCAACTAATTTAATATAGATAAATTTGCTAATCAATTATGAAATATGTTTTGCTTATAGAATTGTTTCTGATCGTTGGATTGGTTCAGAAACTCAATTACCTGTTTCATTTAGACATTTGCTACTTCCAGAAAAAAATGTTCCACCTACTGAACTTTTGGACTTGCAGCCACTTCCGGTACATTTTATGCCCTTTTGGTATATATAATATAATTAACATTTAATTGATTTATCATAAATTATCTTAGGTATCTGCTCTTCGTAATAAAGTATTTGAAGAACTTTACGCTGAGAGATTCCATCAATTCAATCCTATTCAAACACAAGTATTTAATGCTGTATATAATAGTGATGAAAATGTGTTTATTGGTGCTCCAACTGGATCTGGAAAAACCGCTATTGCTGAATTTGCACTTTATCGTCTTCTAAGTCAAAATCCAGACCATCGTTGTGTTTACTTAGTTGCTAAAGAATCCCAAGCTGAACTAATTTATTCTAGCTGGCATGTAATTTTTGGTATTGGACTTGCTAGAAAAGTAGTGTTGTTAACAGGAGAAATTGGTACAGATTTAAAGGTTAGTTAATTTCCTTAAATAAGATGTTTTTGAGTATTGTTCTGTTTTGATGAGGTTAAAAAAAAACATTGAAAATTCAATAAAGGATTATTTATTTTTTATGATGTTCCTATATCATAATATATAGCTTATATATAGTGTAACTAATGGCGTTGAACTTAAATTCAATTGGTGTTGGTGGGGGGAGCCCCTATTAGCTTTATGAAGATTGAAACTGTAAAAACTGAATAATTTCTGTGCGACGAAAAATCACCATAATATATGTATTTTTTATTTTCAGATGACATATTATGCCTGCTTATTATATAAACAATAGAATAGTGTTTTTAGTCTTTGATTTTGTTGTTTGAGAATTTTTTTTTATCAATGATTTGGGTTAAAATAACTATTTTTTTTTTTAGTTGTTAGCTAAAGGACAAATAATTGTAACAACTGCAGAGAAGTGGGATGTATTGTCTCGTAGATGGAAGCAAAGGAAAAATGTCCAAAACATTAATCTTTTTATTGTTGATGAACTTCAAGTAATTTATTAATATTATAAATGTATTTACTACGAATATTAAGTACTAAATAATAATTATTTATATAATTATAGTTAATTGGAGGTGAAGATGGGCCGGTATTAGAAATTGTTTGCTCTAGAATGCGGTATATTGCTTCACAGACTGAAAAACAAATGCGTGTAGTTGCTCTTTCAGCTCCATTAGCTGATGCTAGAGATTTAGCACTGTGGTTAGGAGCTCCAGCTACCACCACATTCAATTTTCATCCTAGTGTCAGACCTGTACCATTAGAACTTCATGTTCAAGTAATGCTTACTTCATAATTTATTGACTACAAAATATAATTAATTTAATTTAAGCTGTTCATAATTTAATCCTAATATTTATTAATACTACAATATTTGTGCATAATAATAAAAAGAGAAACATCTTTTAATTATTTGAATTATTTAGGGATACAATGTCACTCACAATGCTACCAGATTAGTAGCAATGGGCAAACCAACATATAATGCTATACTAAAGTACAGTTTAGAGAAACCTGTAATAATATTTGTTCCATCAAGAAAACAGGCTCGACTTACAGCTATTGACTTGTTAACATACACTGCTGCTGATAATCAATCCAACCGTTTTATACATGCCGAAGAAGATGATATCAAGCCATTTGTTGAGAAAATTTCTGATAAGGTATTTTTATAGAAACAATTGAAAAATATACTTCAAAGCTTTTGAATTTATTGAAATATAATGATTTAGACATTGAAAGAGACTTTGCTCCAAGGAGTAGCTTATTTACATGAAGGTGTTAGTGCTCAAGATCAACGATGGGTCCAACAACTATTTTTTACTGGAGCCATTCAAGTGGTAGTTGTTACAAGAAGTCTTTGTTGGGCTTTGAGTATTACATCTCATTTAGTTATTATTATGGATACACAATTTTATGATGGAAAAACACATACGTAAGTATTGGAAAATTAGAAATTTTGTATTTGATTTTATGTTTTGTAATTTTTGGTTTTTAACTTCAGTTATGAAGATTACCCTATTACTGATGTTATTCAAATGGTGGGAAGAGCTAATCGACCATTAGATGATGATGATTCAAAATGTGTATTGATGTGTCAATCATCAAAAAAAGATTTCTTTAAGAAGTTCTTAAATGAGCCATTACCAGTAGAAGTAAGTTTATAGTTAAGTACTTTGATTTATACAATGTATATTTATTACTATTTATTTATATTTGATTGATTTAGAGTCATTTGGACCACAGATTACACGATCATTTCAATGCTGAAATTGTAACAAAAACCATTGAGAATAAACAGGATGCAGTTGATTACATGACCTGGACATTCCTTTATAGGCGACTTACACAAAATGCTAATTATTATAATTTACAAGGTGTTTCACATAGGCATTTATCTGATTACCTGTCAGAACTTGTTGAAACTACATTAAATGACTTAAATCAATCAAAGGTATGCATTTATAATCTACAATTTTATTATTAATACATATTTATTGTTTAACATTCATATTGCATATAGTTGTTTGCAAGTTATATTATAGGTGTTGATTATTTTATCAAACACTCATTATTTCAAAATGTATTAACATTGAAAATATTATTTTTACTTAATTTCCTATGAAAATAAAACATTCAAAAAAAAAAATTGAATTTCTGAATATTTTTTTAGTTTTTTACTTATTTAAATGATAATATACAATACATTTTTAATTCCACATACTAAAGCAGAATATTTTGATGTATATAAATCTAATTTCTGGCTAGTAGTTTATGAGTTTAACTATTTAAAGTTTTATTTGAGTGCAGTGTTACTTCAAAATGTCTACTACCTCGCTTGCCTAAACTTTAAATACTTGTCTGAATTTCAATTTTTATGTACCCAAATAATTCAAAAAATATTCTGCTTCAGAATGCGGAATTAAAAATGTCATTTAAAAAAGTAGAAAAATAAATATAACAATAAAAAATAATATTAATATATTTATTTTAAATATGTTTTATTACAACTAAAAATTAAGTTTAAAAATGTTAATAGATATTTTGACTATGAATGTTGTTTGGTAAAAGGATCACTCAGTATAATTTAAATTTATTAAAATATAGTATTATTTTAGTGTATTAGTATTGAAGATGAGATTGATTGTATTCCATTGAATTTGGGCATGATTGCTGCATATTATTACATTAACTATACAACTATTGGTAATGTAGAGAAAATCTATTATGTGTTGTTATTTTTCTTAACAATGTTTTTTCCAATTGCATTTTTTAGAATTATTTTCATTATCACTCAACAATAAAACAAAAATTCGGGGGCTGTTAGAGATTATTAGTTCAGCTGCTGAGTATGAAAAAATACCTGTAAGACATCGTGAAGATACATTACTTAAAAGTCTCGCCCAGCGTTTGCCAAATAAGTTGCAGCCAGCTTCTGGTCAAACATCTATACGGTACAATGATCCTCATGTCAAGGTTAATTTGTTACTTCAAGCTCATTTATCACGCTTACAACTAGGCGCAGAATTACAAGGAGACACTGAAGTCATATTGGCTAGAGTAATTAATATATTATTGTTATTTATTTACTATTCATTGAATATAGTATATATAATTATAGCTTATGTAATATGCATGGTTCCTTTTTTTTTTTAACAGGCTATACGTTTAATTCAAGCATGTGTTGATGTATTGAGTTCTAATGGTTGGTTATCTCCAGCTGTCGCTGCAATGGAATTAGCTCAAATGATTACTCAAGCAATGTGGGCTAAAGATTCGTACCTTAAACAATTACCTCATTTTACATCAGATATTATTAAGAGATGTACAGATAAGGTAGATTTTTTTTTCTCATGTAATTATATTACCTGAAACATAAAAAATTAATATGTATTGCTATATTAGGGTATAGAAACAGTATTTGACATAATGGAACTAGAAGATGAAGACCGCATTAAGTTACTGCAGCTTGGTGATGGTGAAATGGCTGATGTTGCGAGATTCTGTAATCGTTATCCTAATATTGAATTAAGTTATGAGGTGGCAAATAAAAACCGCATATCTGCTGGTTCCAGTGTAAATGTCACTGTAAGTTTAGAAAGAGAAGACGAAGTTGTTGGGCCTGTTATTGCTCCATTCTTCCCACAAGTAAGCGTTAAAAATACAGTTAAAATAAAGGTAATAATTAATTTTATTGTCATTACATATTTAATTATTACAGAAAAGAGAAGAAGGTTGGTGGTTAGTAATAGGAGATCCTAAAAATAATTCTTTGCTATCAATTAAAAGGTTAACACTACAACAAAAAGCCAAAGTGAAATTAGATTTTGTAGCACCCAATCCAGGTGAGTTATTAATGTAATTTTTCAATTTTTTTTAAGGTTTATAATTTATCCTTATTATTTTGTTTTAGGAAATTACTCTTACACTCTGTATTTTATGAGTGATGCATATATGGGTTGTGATCAGGAGTACAAAATGAATATTGACGTTGGTGATTATGATTCTGCCGAAAGTGAGTCAGATTAATCAGGACTTAACTTTAAACAATTATTTTTAGTAAGAGAACAACTTTGTACAATGAAAGAAAATGTTCTTGTAATATTTTAATTATTTTTCACAAAAACAATTATTCATTTATACTATATAATATATGAATAATCTACATCATACATTTTTGTTTATTATTTTCCGTTTTGTATATTTGAATTTATATGATAGTAAAAAAATAAAGACTTAAAATAATGATTTTTTTTTTACTATTCCTTATTTTATTATATTGTTTACTTAATTATTAATAGAAATTTTGGTAATTAAAAAGTCTACTAAATTATTTAATTTTGTAGTAGATGTTTTTATACAAAAAGAGCAATTAAGATATTTAGATAGGTCATTATAATTAAAATATAATTTATTAATTCAATATTTTATTTAACCAATTATGTTGTGTTCAAGGCTTGGCACCTGAATAATTTATTAGGGTTCCATATTCTGGGTGTTTGATTTTTCTGGGTATTTAAATACTGGAATAAAAAAATTGAACAAATGTTTGGGTGTTAAATGTTAATAACTGTTATTATTCGGGTTAATATGGATGTTTAGTGCTTAGTAGTAAAGTTAAGCTAGAACCTAAACAATAAATAAAATAGTGTTCAGGTATACAACATATAAGAAATATAGGGGTGATTCTGTTTTATCTACCTCAAATATACAATATGATTACACACCAAAAACAGTTTATGTTCAAAAATTTGGTTTAAAAGAGTTTAAAACATTAAAAACTTATTAAAAGAATACAATTCAAAATCAGAAATAAATATTTGGTTAAAATGTGGCAAAAAAGTTTTTTGAGTTTAATTTAAAATACTTCTACTTATAACTTTGATCTTTCTGCTCATTAAATAGTTATGTACACTCAAATGTGGGTTTTCACCAATTGTGTGATCTGGCCAGTAAACCTTCAGAGACAACTATAGCGATAAATGGCCCCAAATCATACGCCAACCTTTAATATTCTCAGTTTCTATTTTTAAAATTTTTAATTTAACATATCAATATAATGTAACTATTTTCAATTTTGTAAGACCGTCTAAAGTAATTTAAACTTATTTAAAAATTAACAGCATAAAAAAATATAATTTATACAAACTTCTAAGAACAAGAAGACAAATTAAAATCTTTAAAGAAAACTTGAACAAAATTATATATTATCTATTAACGATTTACATGCATTAAAACCCAACCAAATATGCGCGAAAAATTTTAAATATGCATTAATTATAGGTATGCACTAAAATGTTAAAATATCCATGATAAATAAAAACGTTCATAAAAAAATGTATTTAATAAATTATTTAAAATGTATCTAGCTATACTTATTTTATTTCTCTGATTATTGATCTAAGGTCATATATTTGTGAAAACCATTTATACTTACAAATATACCTATTAATTTATTTTTATATTAATCGAAACTATAAAAATATAATATTTCTTTCTTGTATTATAATAGACAATAGTATGTATTTCAAAAATGTCCAAAAAACAAAAATTAACATCGAAATATGCACTAAAAGATGAAATAATTAAAATTGTAAAATAAGCTTTTAAAATAGAAAAATGTCGAAATATGCAAAAATATGCACAAAAAAAGTTTCATTTTTTAAATTGTTATATCATGTAACAAACTTTGTGCTTATACGATCAACCATCAGAATAAATATTCAAATGCATACATATCCACGCTCTAGTATTAACTATTAAGACCACATTTTTTTTAAATTTTTTTTTTCATATTTTCATAACACAAAATAATTATAATCGTAATTTTCAATTCCCAGATATTTTAGATTCCAGGTGGAGTGATGAATATATTGATTTTATTATGTTTTTTTTTTTTTTGAACATGTACACAATAAGTTGTTGATAAACTGCTTCGATTTTCAAAAATGAGATAGTTTGGATATAAAATTGGATCTAGTTTGTACTTTACAGAGGTCAAATTTCAAAATTCCTTATACCTACTTATTTTATAATTGGGAAAAACAAAAAAAAAAAAAAAAAATTAGGTTAAAAGCAAATTTTTACGCAAATCCAATTTTCGATAAAATCCATAATGTTTTTTGGATGTAACCCGAAAAAGAATAACTTTAAATAACTTGAAATGTCACCAAATGTATTGAGAAAAATCTTAAAAATCGCGAAAATTAGTATTTTTTTGTAGTGTAGAAATTCATAAATATTTTTTTTTTTATAGTTAAGTATTTAATATTAATTAAAAAATTAATACAGGGTTTTTAATTATTTTTATAATTATTTTTGATATTTTATTGTATTTCAAAATGAAAAATAACAGTATATAGGTAATTGTTTCTAAATGTTTATATTATCATTTTCGTTGTACGATTATGTTCAATTTTTTTAGTTTTTTTTTTATAAATGTCGATTGAAAATTATTTGCTGGTAGAAACGTTTGAAAATTTAATACGAAATCTTATGAATTATATTCTTATATTTATATAAAAATATTAAAATACATGTAGGCACACATTTTTTTATATGCGTTTTAAGTTAAAACTAATGAAATTAGTCAAAATCGAAAAAAAAAATACTAACTATTTTCTCGTTAAAAATGTATAAAAATTTTTCTTTTTGTACGTAAGTTTTGAAAATTTTATACGTAGTTCATACTTTATACTAAAAACATAAAATCTACAAATGTATAAGGACAATTATTTTATATAGACATTTTAAGTTCCAATTTGTATGAAATTAGTTAAACGATAAATAACGATGTTACGTGGAAGTAAAAAAAAATAGAGGAGTTAGACAAGGGTGCACACTATCTTAAATTATTTTCAATGCATATATCCAAGAAACAATGGATAAGATAAAAGAAGATATCAATCTAGGCATTAAGACTAATGGTCAGAAAATAAGTATGTTGCGTTTCGCCGACGACATAGCTTTAATTATATAAATAATTATACGGAAGATTTATATCAACTAATCAAAACTATGGATAAAACATTTATTAGGGATTTGAACATGAAAATAAATGTGCAAAAAACAAAGGAAGTCGTATATGCAAGGGAAAATAAAACTAGATTACAGATAAAACTATGAGGAAACCAAATAGATGAATTGATATATACCCACCTGGGAAGTGCAATCAGCAATGATGGAACAAATAGTACTGAATCAATAAGATGTATCTGTCAAGCCAAAAAAGCCTTTAAAAACAAGTAAACCCTATTTACACCAAGAAATATATTCCTAAAAACAAGAAAAATCTATTGAATACATATTATATGTGTGGAGTTAGCTTTTTATTATAGATGTGAAACTTGAATAATGTAAATGGAAGAAAAAAGACTAAAGACTAAAACGAAAAAGACTAGAGTATTTTGAAATGTGGTGCTATAGGAGAATGTTAACCCATTAGCGCCTGAGTATTTTTTACAATTTGAACTAAAATTGTGTTAAAAACGTATTTATGAGACTTCAAAATGAATTGCAAAAAAAAAAAAAATTAATATTCATTATTTACTTATAGCCTATAGGTAGTGTGAATATTTTTATATTGTTGTATGGTATTTACAGAATGATATTATATATTTTGAGCTATAAGCTGATATTTTATGCTAATTATGGTAGGTATAAATGTTTATTATTATAATAATTAAATAATATCAATATAATAAATGTTATATTTTCGAAAAAAAAATCATATTAACCTACTATTATAATATTAAAATTAAAATAAAGTACCTACTTTAATAGTTATATAAAAAAAATATCACTTGATGGTATAGGCTATTAAATCGTTTCCGCTCAGGAATCATTTTTCGTATACAATGATATATAATCTTTGAATTTAAAATCAATACACCTATAAAAGTTACCCACTCGATACCTATAATGCACAGCAGAGCAGTATTCACCTAATATTTTTAAGTTATTTTATCACCTATAAGTATATAACTATATCATATTAGGTATATAACTATTTTTGTCACAAAATCGTGATACGTTTTTTTCAAGGTAAAAAGCTTTAAAGTGTGCAACCGTGTTGTACCCCGTAAATATATAACACGAAGAATATATTTTTCGAATAATAATAATAATAATATTGTCATAAAAATAACTTATCCTCCCTTAAAATAAAATCATTTGAGTTATATTGGTTCCGGGCAGTGGTGGCTTGAACTGTTTTCCCTCCAATAACTTTTAATATTTTTACACCACCTACCCTAAAATGGGATAATGTGGATTATTCAAATAATCAAATAATTATTCTTTAAAGCTTAGGACCTTTTTTTGCTCATCAAATCTGTTCTTAAAGGCCTGAATTCTCCCTTGGAAATACAATTAATACTATTGTCTATTTGTCCATTACTATTAAATTAATAGTATTAATTATTAGTTATTAGTTATTATTGTAAAACTTCACTACTGAGTACACATATATGGCTATATATATATATTATATTTATTATTTATAATTTAATCATTAACCTTTAAACCTTTAAAAATGGTCCAGCCTTTTAGTATTTTTGTGAATCTCATGATTCAAATATAATATTCGAGCTGCCACTAGTTCCGGGTGTAGTATTTTCTAAAGAATTATAACATTTCACAATGTTACATTGATCCTTAGATATTATCATAAAGAGCAAAAATAAATCAAATCCTGAGATGGTTTAAACACTGTATAATTCTTCTGAAATAAACAATGCAGGAGTAGGACGTACTTTGAACCACGGATCATGAGAGCTTGATTAAAATATAATATTGAACATGACTTGAAATTTGAGTACCTCTCATCCATATAATTTTACGATAGGTTGCTTTTTAAAAAAAAAAAAATAATGATTACTGTACTACTGTAGTATGTACTTACTGCAATAGTAAAATTATAAATATATAAATAATATATAATCATTTTCTCCCTTTTACAATTCATTATACTAGATGATTCTTTTTTTAAATACTCATTATTATTTCAAAATCTATTAATGTTTTTGAAAAATATTTTTTTATTTAATTTTCAGTCGAAAAAAACGAATATTTATTTAAAAAAAAAAATTATTTTTATTGTTTTATATTTTTACGAGTAGTTTATGAGTGTTATAAGTATTTAGAGTTTATATGAGCAGAGTAGTAGACCAAAAGTAATAACATTGCACTCAACTAAAATTTAAATAATTAGAATTCATAAGCTATTTAATCCTATTTTAGATTTTTATGTATTGAAGTATTTCGAAAAATTTTCTACTTTAGAATATAAAATTAAAAATAGTCATAGTCATTCAAAAAAGTAAATAACTTTAAAAAATACAACAAAACATATTTAAAAAAAACTTGTTTTATTTTAACTGGAAATTAAGTAAAATAATACTTTCATAAACGTTAATAAATTTTGAAATAATGATAATTGTTTAATAAAATAATCGTATAGTAATGTATGTACAGTGTAGAGTCACGATAACTTGAAGTTGAAGGGAGATAAAAATTTGCTTCGAGATATGTATTATTCGAAATATCTAACTTGAATTTATATTAATTTATGTATAATTTATATTTCTAGGGGAATAAAGACAAATTCGAGTTTTCAAGTTTTTCGAGTTATTGAGGTTCGGTTCGAGTTATCGTGACTCGACTGTAGTATGACTTGCAGATAATTATATGCATACATTTACTATTAGTGAATAGTAACGTACTAATGCATATACTTTTTGTTGTTGATTTTTTTTATTTATTAAAAAGCGTAGGCAATTACAACATTAGATTCATTAATATTTGTACAATAAGTAATTTTTAAAACAGTTTAAAATAACGAGAAATTACTGAGTAGGAGGTACTTGGTAATATCACTTGACAGTAATATGTACTTATGTATCTAATTGTGTATTATAACTAATAGGTCTGGGAAAACGATTCATCTTCGGTTAATATTATATTTGTGGGCCGAGGCTCGAAAGTCGTTATACTTTTTTTATGGAGGGTATTTTATTTATTACGTGTATATCTCTAGTCTCTAGTCTGTTGTAAAGAATCAAAGGACCCGTCAGTTGTGAAGGCTATACCTATAATAACAATGTACTAAGTATTTAATGCATTTTTCAATTTTTTACTAACTTAACTTGTTCATGGATGGCGAATAATAAAACACAATTTCTGTTTTAAAAATAAACGCAGGGCTATAACAACACAGTACCTATATTATAAATATTATACAGTGACAGACTTCAGATAAAAATCATCCCAGAGAAAAATATGAATAACTCGAGCAAATGTAATATTATATAGGTGTTATATACATTTTTTATACGAAAAAACCGAATTCACCTTTTACAATTCAGAAAAGACAAAGTCGTCGACGATGTCATCATCAGGGCTTACCGCAAACCACACTATGATAATATCATAACGTTGCTTGCAGCTTTACCACCGCGGCCCTGCAAACACAAGCGTACAATGTTTTTTTGCAGCACGTAAACAGAGCTGCGTTCATTTCAAAAATAAACAATATTTGTGTCTTTTCCTCTCTTTAGATTAAAAAAACAATTAAATTATTTAAATGAGGCATTTACTTTTTATATAACCTGGTGTAATGTATTTTGTGGAATTTGTAATAAATAGGTACAGTGTTCCTGGTACACTTATACATTATAATAAATTATTTATAATGATAAAAATAATTTATTTTTTTTTGATTTGAATCTTTAAAAGTTTGATTTTAATTATTTTGTTGATTATTGTATTATACTATACTCAAAATCATAAAAAAAAAAAAAACGAAATATTTGCGTTACGACAGAATTGTTGAACTGGAGTTAATGAAAGGATTAAATCACGGTAATTCAAAATTAATGCTGTTCATGTTGTTGGTAATTCAACAGTTGTTAAATAAAATAATAAGTTAGGTATTGTTTTTTTCTAACTGAAAAACTTCAGATCGTAAAAGAACATGAACACGATTCCGTGTATACCTACGTCTATAACATATAAGTACTTATGTTTAAATTTGAAGATTTTTTTATTTATTTATATACATAAAATATTCTTAAATTACTAGAGTGACAATACGAACTATATTTTGTTTGGTAATGATTATTAAACTTAATAATAATTATGATTATTATTATTATTATTTATATGATTATTATGATTTATAAATTTAATATTTATAATATTGTGCTAGTGCATTCGTAATTTCATTTTTCCATTTTTTTCGTGTGCACGAGTACGTTTGTCCGTATAGTTATAGCTTGTATTATACAGTATACTAATTAATTACTATTCTTAATTTTAAGATTTTTTTAAAAGAAGAACCGGTATCGAGAACCGAAAGGAAATATTTTGGAACTGGACAAGAACCGGAACCAATAATTTTCTAAGAACCGACCCATCCCTATAATTATAATACATATTTTGTATTACTAAGTGCCATGACTAAATTAATTTTATTTATAATAAGATAGTGACTAAATTATTATCAAATGTTATAAAATACGTTATTTTTATGATATTATATAATTATAAAATCAATGGTATTTTGTACACATTGTAAAAGATATATAATAAATGTAACTTTTGATTTTAGTTATCAAACTTGAAAATAGCTTTTACAACAAAGTTATTGTTGTTTTCACCTTGGACAGTAAACATACTCGTTGGTATTAAAATTATCTTACAAAGTTGAACTTTGAATATTTTACAAGTTTTGACACGTGTGGCGTGCTTTGACTGAATTGAACCACTCCTCTTTGTCGTGCATGATATAATGCGTAGAGCGAAATATTTTTTTAGTTAGACAAGACAATTTCTGTATCATCAACCACATATTTTATTTGGATAAATAAATTACAAAAATAATTTTTCATAATTATATAAAATAAACATTATTTTTATTAGATAGTTATAAACATTATTATCAAGTAAAAACAAATAAATATTTTAGTAACTCTAAATTATTAACATTCATTGATTCATTAATATTTTTCCAAAAATCTTAGCATCAATAAAAATGTAAAAAAAAGATTTTTTAGTTAATATAAACAATGTCTGACTCAATCATTGTAAATTAATAAAACTCAATTTCTTAACAATTTTAAATGATTATTAATTATATGTCGTACCTATTTATTTTACATTATTAGAATTAAAATCTACTTAAATTCCTATCAACAACTAATAAGATTAAAAAAATTTGAAAAATAATTGCTCACGATTCAAGCATTTGATATTTTGATTAAGTAGGTATAATGTTTTGTCTTCAAAATCATTGGTTTTATGTCATTTAAAATTTAACTATTAAAGTAATAATGGAATACACTGCACACAATTTATATTTCATGTCAGAATTGACAATACATACAATTTCATGTTTATTTTAGCCCAACAAACATCAATGAAGACTTTAATACGTTTATGTGTAAAATGTTTTTAATAAAAAAACCACTTGTTTTTAACACTCCAGTCCTGATTAAATGGCATACCAAGGCCAGAGTGCCAGGCTATAACAAAACGTGTGAAACTAGAAAACAATCCGTAGATAATATATATAACGTAGATTCGTGTTATGGGTAAAAAGATAGCGAAGTGACAAGTTATCCGGTACCTATATATTAGCAATAGCCAATAAGTATAAGGTTGTAAAGGAATTTTAATGTATAAAAAATAACATACCAAACGTCAAACATATGTCCCATTTTAGTTCCAACACCTCATCCTTTAAATATTAATTTTTATTTGATTATTATTTATATTTAAACATTTAGATGTCTATACGATTGAGTTTTTAGTTAAAATTAATTTAATAACGTGCAAATAAACGTTCAGATAATATGTTATTTTTAATATATGACACTCACATACACAATTAGAGATAATAATTGAAAGTCGAAAATCAATTCAATTCTATTGGATAAATTACAAAAAGACTCGCCATAAAAAATAATTACATGCATTTATATACAAACGATTAAAATGAAAATCCTTCTAATTCTATAATTCTACATAGAAGGCATAGTTTAAAAAATAAACCGTTGATTTGTAATTGGTAGCTATATATGACTGTTCACGTTTTACACACGTTTTACACACATATAACATAATTTATGATGTATTTATAATATATACGTACATTATAACGTGTAATTATTAATTTTATATTCAACCATGCAAGTTATTCTGGTAACGAAAACTAATTAAATATAAAACGATGAGTCCAATTAACTGGTAGCCGTTTAACGAGGGACTGTTTTATTGCTATTGAGTAGACTTGCGGTCGTACTTTTTGAATTATCGATTTTAATTAAGAGTTAATGCCCGTAAAAAGTTCACTTTTTATACATCCAAAAAGTGTTTAGTCTTTAATTTTTGTCTGGCAGTAGCTGGATTCGGTTTTTCTGGTTCTCTTTTGAAGTTGCATTTTAAATGAAACGAAGATTTTTCTACAGCTTTATAATTAAAAAATAGATATTTGTTTGTACCTTTGTAGTGCCTATGGTTTCAAAAGTAAGACATATTTTTATTCTTATATATATGCATTCATACAGTCACATTTATGCCTATAAATATCTATATGTATATTGTATACCTGTAGTGTGTTCAAAATGTAATTAAAACGTTTGAGTACATTTTACGTAGTACAAATAAATACATAATATTATGCAAATCATAACATTTTTATTTTATATAAGTACAGGTAATTGTGGTAATTTTAAAAATATGTATTATAAATATTAATAATTTTGGATCTCTAATAAAGTAATAATCTTACAAAATCGTTTAAAAGTATTAAATTTATTAGTAATACAAATACGATAAAAATGTCCTGCAATGTCATCAATGTACGTGTGCAAAAAAAAAACGACTTTGATAACATATTATTTTGATTATTATAACCACATGCGTTTGCAATACTGAAACAATTTAAAACATCAAATATAATATGTGAACATTAATATCATTTATACTTCAAACTGATTATCTCAACACATTTAACATTTGAAGCGTACCAAAACAGGGCTTAAAGTGGCAATATAATATAATAGAAGATAAGGTGACTGTTTTTAGGAAATGTTAAGTATTCTATATAATTATTTTTTATGATTATAATATATATTATGTACTTATATGTAACAAATATATACAAGATGATTTTTTTAAAGATAAATACTTATTTTCTCGATAATTAATCAATGACGATTTTAGAAATATAGGTGTGTATTTTTATTTTTTTTACATAATTTAAAATTTTTAGGTATAAAAAAAAATTTAATGTTATTATTTTTTATCATTATCTATAATTTTTTAAATTTTAACATATTTTAGTTGTCAGCATATATTTTTATTTTATATTCTAAAGCAAAATATACTTTTCAAAATATATTAATTTCAAAGAAGTAGATTAAGTAGTGATAATATAATAACTTAATACGTTTTGATAGGCAGAATAATGGATCACCAATGTTTTGTGATGTACTTCTGTGTTACTTCATTTCACTCATCTAAAGTTTACTTTTGATATATAGTCTACTAATTAACTAGATAGGTACTCACCTATTTTTTCAAATTCAACTCTTAAGTATTGAAATTTTCAAAAAATAATTCTGCTTCGATGTATGAAAACAAGGTGCCATTCAAAAAGTAAAAATAAAAAATAACAACGATACAATTAGTAAAAATATGACTTTTTATTCAAAAATTTTGTTTATTATGCAACAACTTCAAATAATATTTCTAAAAACTTTAATACTTTTGATAAAATTTATTTTTAAAATAATCACCATTATTTATCAAATATTCTAACCTATATTATGTACATGCCATTAATTAATAATTATTATCAAGGCTTGGAAGTTGTAGGAGTTACTATAAATCCAAGCTATACAATTGTGAGTTTAAAAATCAAACATTTAAAATACATGTTTTATTTATTTTCACATCCATATTTTGCATATTTATAATATTAAAAAAAAATAATTGATATTATGTACTTGAAATAATATTGAATATAAAACTCAATATAATTTAACGTAGGTATTATTTGTTATCGTCACAGTTGACTATTAATTTAATGACAACGATACGATGTACATTTAAATATTTAATCATGCTAATAATATCGTATCGTCGATAAGTTATCGACTATCGTAAAAGTATTTATTGTTTATTCGTTATTGAAGTTGTTGCTGTACACGGTTGACATTTAAAAGTATTTTTTCAACTATTTTTTTTAGTTCAATAAGATGCCAAAATGCAACCCAGTTATCTGCATATTTTAAATATTATAAATTAACTTTTCCATATTTTGCATTTATTTTTGTGCATATTATTAACAACATTAGATGTTTTTTTTTAGAATTTCGAATAATTTTTTTGCATATTTTACCATTTTTAGTTCTTATAACTTCCGAGCCATAATAATTATTATAAATAATTTAGTTTTGTTTTGCTTACTGTAGAAAAGGAATATTTAAATCAAATAACTTTTAGCTTTATAAATGTATAATAGATTTGTTTAATAATCAAGTACTAATACAACTATTGTAATAACAATGTATTTGAATATTTTAAATGTGTTTGTTGTAATGTTGTTTTACTATTTTTCTTTTTTTTTTCTTGAAAATCGTTAATAATTCTAATAAAATATAAGTTATAATCAATTACTGTTAAACACACTTTTTTTTTTTATAGATCTATGAACGTATACTAAGTTACAAATTAATGTTATTTTATTAAAAGTTAAAATTCAATTTGATGAATAATAGGTTTTAAAACACCCATAATATTTGCTTTTTGACATAGGTACCTTAACTTCTATCGTTCCCCCGTACGTTTCAGAGGAAGTTTTAAATGGTACTACGCTTTTATAAGAGCTTCTTTTAGGGCTGTCAGAGATAAGGGACTACGTATTTTTGCTTCCCTCTAGCCACCACTAATTCATGGCCTCGGCGTAAATCAAGTACCTGCATTATTACTTTAATATAAGATACAGTATATATTCATATCGTGCCCCATTGTGTAAATGTTCAATAATTTTCATCTGTGGTAGGTGGGGATGATAGATATTACTTTTCCCGAGACAGACGAATGTTAGCTAGATGATCCACCCATATCGTGTACGCAAGAACGTAGTATAACTTATAAGACACAAGAAATAAGAATATTGTTATATATAATTATATTTTATTGTTGTGTGTTTTGGTTTTATTTAAACTTCTTATACGTATCTATAATAACTAGTTAGGTATCCAAAATATCAGAGTGGACCACCACCGGAAGTATATTATTAATCAACCGATTTATAATTTCTGTCCGATCGTACTTTTTATTTTCATTTAGATAGTTATACATCTGTGTAAGGTAGTAAAAGTTGTTTTTCATATACAATTGATTAGGTATTTTA
The DNA here is from genome assembly GCF_020882245.1 of Rhopalosiphum padi. Classification (NCBI taxonomy): domain Eukaryota; kingdom Metazoa; phylum Arthropoda; class Insecta; order Hemiptera; family Aphididae; genus Rhopalosiphum; species Rhopalosiphum padi. Next base: position 66,288,670 of record NC_083598.1, on the reverse strand, counting down.
AGACGTATCTACGTATTTTAATGAATTGATAACTTTTTTCTTTGAATAGGCTCATCACTGTAATTGTATACGTTATAATTTTCGTATATTTTAATCAAATGCTGGTTGAAATAATGGTCAGCAAATCACTGGTTATTAAAATTATATGAATACATTTTAATTTGATTTGAAATATTAGTTCTACATTTATAGTGTCTGATATAAATCATCGGTTTACTATATAACTACTCTCCTCGATTATATCCTCTCATCAATTTTCATATTGTATTTTGGTTTAATTATTGTTAACAACTATGATAATAGTTGGTTTAACGTAAAAATGGTTAATCAATAATAAAGTATGTAATAATATAACAATAGGCAAATTAATTATTATTATTTTAATGGGTACACATAAGTTATTATTATCATAAATATAATTTTATTGGTTTCACAAAAATATTATTTTTCAAATGCTGTAATAATATAAAGCAAAATTAAAATTATTATTGTAACTGATACACGTGTATTGTATTTAAATTAATGTACATTAGTTATAATAAAATTAGGACTCGGAAGTTGATGCATTTTGCATTTTTTTTGAAACTTTTTAGACGATGCTCTCCTGGCCACAAATGTGTTTCATTAGCACGTGAATCTGAACAATTAATTTTTATTTTGGATTTTTTTGTGTTCATTTTTTGACATTCTTAGGTCATTTTCCCACATTTTTAGTCATTTTTACTAATTTCACATTTGTTCACTACTTATCATTATGCCGATAACTTACTTAGAACTTTGAAATTATCACGGACTAAGATTAGTGCCTATCCGATTTTATCTCACCAATTACAGTCGTCGTTGTCGTGTTGTAGTGCATATTATTATAACTCAATTATAATAATTTTTTGTAATATTTTCAAAATAGCAAACAATTTTTATTTAATTTTTAAGGACATTTTTTAAATTTTTATATCATATTTTGAGTAATTTGTAAGCTTTGATAAATGTTTATAGAATTTTATAGTAAAATAGAATACAATTTAAAAAGAAATATTTGTAATTTTTTTAGGTCATTTTTTATGGACATTTTTTGACATTTTTATGTCATATTTGCATTTCTTTTTAGATCATTTTTTATTGTTTTTAAGGTCATCAACTTCCGAGCCCTAGTTATAATTATATAAAAATGTATGTGATTTTTATTTAACAATATAATTTTTATTTATAATTAAATTGCAATTTTTTTCCGAGAAGGTACGTGATTATAAAAAATTGTCTGTTATACCTTTTTAATTTGAATTACAGCTAATAGTATATTTTAAATTGAATTTTAATAGCATCGTGAGTTGAGAACTGTCTCGTGACAAATCGTATTAGAAAAGTTTATGCTAGTATTTTACTAAGAAATTATAGGGACTTTTAAAAATAATTATGTTTAGAAAGACTGTAATAATATTATGTTATAATGTTATAAATCTACTGGAACTTCATAATATATTTTAATTTTTAATTTAATAACAGTGTTTCAGTTTATGATATATGCATTTTAAATGTATAATGTATATATTTAAATAAATTAAAATGAATTTTGGTTTATATATCTTTATACACAAATTAATGTTTATTTGTTTGTACTAAAAACTACAAAAATAGAATACCTGTAAACGATATATTATTATGAATTCATATAAAAAATATTTGTATTAGGATTGTTTGCTATTATGTAATATAAGCCATTTTAATTTCGTTTCGTTTGCATTGCCTTTTTATTAATATTATAATATACTTTATCAATGGAACAAGCAAAATAACAATAAGGTAAATGGTAAAAGGCACAAAATATAGAGAAAATAAATAAATTTTTTGGAAATGATGATTAAAATATTAAATAAATGGTTTTAATTGTAGATTCATAGAAAAAAACAAAAATCTAATGTTATTATATCTATTACATAGATTTAAACATTTTATACATAGTAATTTAAAAAAAGGGTGGCAAGATACTTTGACCTCCCAAAGTACCAACTAGATTAATTTTCCTTTTCAAAGAGGGGCTGAAGGTCAAAAATCAATTACTTCTCCAAAACATTATGACATACACAAAAATAAAAAAACACACATCATTGTAAAATCAATACATTCATCACTCCGTTCGGAATTTAAAATAACAATATAATTGTATAAGATAATTTTTATATTTTCTTGTTAAAAAAAAAATACAGGATTAAATTGTACAAAGAGAATCACTATTTACGGTTTTAAGAAGAGCTAAAAAATACCCTTAAAAATTTAGACTCACTGCTCTCTGTTCAGAAACGTATTTCGTATTCCAACAGAGATGTATATTGAATTCAAATTTTTTCACAGCAATTACAATGATCCACTCAACACCTGCTATATAGCAGATTGGTACCCAGTTGCCCATATGGCCATATTTTTAAGTTAAAAATTCTAAATAAATAACTATATTTTTTTTTATTAAAAGAGCAAACAAATGTCAACGGCACGTTAGGTTTCTAAGCGATAACGCTATCCAGGTATACAACTACGCCTGACGGTTGCTTAATTTAAGTGATCAGAAGAGAACTGGTGTATATTCAAAGTGGTATGGTCATTTAAATTTTAATGTTTTACAATAATAAAGAGCCACCCACCTTTTTTTCACCGAAAATCTATTGGTTTAATAATTCTGCGAAACAGCGAAACGTAGGCGGGAACGCTTGAAGTTAAGGTAAATATAATAATATGTTAAAAGCAAATATTATGGGTATTTCAAAACCTTTTTTTGTATCAAATTTAATTTTAGATTTTAGTAAAATAACATATTTAAATTAGTTATATTATCGTTTATTAAAATAATAATTATTTCAGTTTATTACATAATTGATTATATTAAAGCTAATATTGTGTGACATTGTTATTGTTCTTACAAGTTAATAACAAAAACATTTAGAGTATTATAATATTAGGTATTGAAATATTTTATCATTATAATAGTTGTGATAGTTGTATTAATATTTGATTATAATCATATATTACACAGTAAATTTATAGAATTGAAAGTTATCTGCTTTTAAATGTGATTTTTTTATAGTAGGTAAGTGATACAAAAATAAAAAGGTGAAAAACACAAAATACATATCATGCTTATAAAATTAATACATTCATCGCTTTTCGCCCAGAATCTAAAATAATATTTATAATATTCTAAGCGAATTTTCTCATTTTAAAATTTTAATAAACATAGACTTTCAGTTAGACAAAATAGGAAATTCAAATTTTACATCTTATATTTATGATCTACAGTAGTTGTTATAATTAACAGCTCTGAACAAAAATTTAATATTCTAGCTGAATTACCCGACTTCGTCCGGGTTAAAATTAATCTATCTTTATATCGTTTTCTATTATACTTCAGTTAAAATATATAATACAAAGAACACAAAAGATTTCATATTACCCATAATATTTGTTTTTGACATAGTAACCTTAGAAGAGGGTAATGTACGGCCGTCATTGAAAATATTAGATTCTGAACGAAGTGATGAATACATTAATTTTACAGTGATGTGTGTTTTTTTAATTTTTGTATCTGTCATCACGTTTTGGAGTAGTAATAGTGCTTTAATTTTTAATTTCAGTCCCTCTTTGAAAAGGAAAATGAATCTAGTTGGTACTTTGGGGGGTCAAAAGCAAAAAATGTCCAATAGTTTTCAAAAGCATTAGGGAAAACCCATAAAAAAAGTATTGGCAAAACGGGAATTTTTACATATAATCAGTTTTTACAAAATCGAATTTTTTTTATTTTGCTGTATTATAAGTTTTACTATCGTAGTAAAAAAAAATTAAAAATCGTTAGTTATAATTTTTGCGTATAAGCATTTAAAGTTCAAATGTTTACAAAATATGTCAAAATTGCGAAAATTTGCAAGGAATTTTGAAGTTGAAAATTCATAATATTTTTGTGATTTATACCTAATGTTAAAAAACCCAATACAAGTTCTTCATAAGTTTTTCTTCAAATAATTGTAAAAAAAAATTCAAGCGTCAATATAGTAAAAAATTATGAGCGTATGAATTGTAATTTTTTACGAAATCGCGTAAAATAACGATATATTACAATTTAAGTATAGGTAAATAATATAATATATCCTACTATTAATATCTTAGACTGACAAATCAACTCCGTTCAGAATGGTTTTTCGTATACAATGACACCTGTCATTGCATTCAAATTTAACACATCCATTATAAAGACCTACTTTCTATCTCTACTATACAGCAGAGCGATACCCACTTGCTCACCCTTTTTATATTTGAAGTTGTAATGAACTTAATAAAATATTAATGAAGCGTCCTATTCGCCTATTAAAAAATCGTGAGATATTTAAATAATTTTATGTGGTTAATTCTAGGTTTTGAGATAATTACTTCAAACATTTTGGAAAATTCAAGAGGGAAAGAACAATGATTTTATAAAGCTTTGTGGAAAAAATGTACTCATACATCATTATATTCCTTTCATACAATAATATATTTGTAAATGTATTTACCATTTATAAATTGTTAATGCAGTACAATATTCGGTGATAAATAGAACAAGGCACACTGCATATGATAAAAATAAATATAAAACATATAATTATAAATAATAATAATTAATCATAATAAACCATTAAGTAAAAATGAATGTTCGAGTATGAAAAACTAATTATTGAAATTGAATCAGAGGCGTGTTAATGGAAATTTGGTGCTAAAGAATAACACGCAATGTAAAACTCAAATACTATAAAGGAAATTCTGTCACTGTGTATGTATATTTAGCGAATGGGGATTTATAGCCCTCAGGTGTAAAATACTGTCAAAAAGGATAATAATTATTTCTTTTCATGTAAATTAGTTTATAATATATATCATATGTAATTTGTATGATTGATAATTTAAATATTTGTGTACACTTTTGAGTTATATTGTTTGCGTGTGATGGATACTAAAAATACTTTTATATTTAAAAAATAATAATTGAAAATCACTTATCAATGCTATAAACTATCAGATATAATAATTGCATATAATAGAATAACTATTGACTTCGAATGAAATTATATCGATACAATCGCCTTACGTAATAGAAATAAAAAAAGAAATTGTTGCTCTATAATGATTCGGATCAAAGATAAAAAATGTCAACTGAAAGCTTTGCATTTTAGAAAATATATTATGGAATATTTTACCGGAATCAGAACCAATATGGCATATTGAATATGTACTTTAAAAAGTGTGTCCATTTATTTGGAATAATTGAATTCATGTTTAGAATATTTATCCAATGAAAAAAATATCATTCTTACTATTATACAAACATTTGTATGTACGTAATTTTGAAATTCATCCCATTTGGATATTTATAACCATTAACCAATACATATGTACAATAAAGTAAAGTACAATAAGTACATAGATAACTATGTTAAATATATACGATACACTTTATTAGATTGTCATTGTATAATGTATTTTTAAAATTATGATGACTATACACTCAAACAACTTGTTACTCAAGTATCGAGTTACACTAAAATGAGAATGATCAGACATTTTTAAAAAAAATATATAAAAATAGGAAATAAACTTGTTGGAGATTATTTATTATTGAAAAATACACGCATACCTATTATACGTAGTATAGGTATATTAATATATCCGATAGATTCGTAAGAAAAAATAACAAATTATGTTCCATACTTCCTTTAAATTACAATATTACATTTTTATTCATAAAAAATGTTGTAACTAACGATCTAAAGAGGGTTATTATTTATTATTTTTTTATCATGAACTGGTCAATATAATATCTTATCCGGGTAATATACATTTTTATTTCAATTTTTAAGAGTAATAATAATATTTGAACTATTATAAAAGAATAAAAAAATGTTAAATAGAAAGATATCTAGTTTACGATAAAAAAAAAATATAAACATTCTGTAGGTAAATATTGCAGCTAACTATATATATATATATTATATTCGTCGAACTCTTAAAGTTTAACAGTGCGTTACTTTTTACGTGCCTATTTAATATTTATTAAAAACGGTTTTTTTACGATTAGCTTTTTTCTTACTGTTTGCTATAAAGCCGTCCTTCCGGTGAATCTAGTTCCGGTTCCATACTTCCAAAGGACAGTGACTAAATGGTTTGGCAATCGTTTGCTTGAAACGTTTAGCTGTAGGATCTATATTTAATGTAGGAATTTGATACACGTAAAGCGTCAAAAATAATTTTTCATACTCAACATTATCCAAGAGGTTTTTAGTCATATATAAAAGTTTTGAAAATATATTTTGTGGTGTTGTTTTGACGTCTTTGTACTATAGAAACGTAAACTGTCGGTCCTCAAATATTTATAAAATGTCCACGATTGTATCAGGTGTTTTTCCAAGCATCCAATTTTTTTTTCTATAATAAATAATAATACATTTGAAATAAAAATATATGTTGTCATTCAAAAAAAGTAATAACTTAAAAATATGATAACGATACACATTATCAAAAATAATTTTTTTTTCAATAATTTTGTTTTGCAATATGACATAGAATTAAGAAAAAATAATATTTTCAATAAAGTTAAAACTTTTTGAAATAGTGCTTTGATTGAACTGTAATCGTACACTTAAAGCAGAATATATGTAGTTTGAAGATCTTCACAGTCAGGTTATTCATTTTTAAATTAATTATTTTACATTCACATTCCCTCTAAATTTGTACTAAAAATGTATTCAATATTATGTATACATAAGTAGATCTATATTATATAGTTTTATTTTGTTTGAAGACAAATAAAACTTCAAATTATATCATTTTAGGAGTTTTTCTCAAATTCTATAAGTCATAATTACAGTTTTAGGAGTAGAAATAATCGTTTTCATTCATGCTGATTTTAATAACGTTTCTAACAATATTTATTATTAACACCATTAATTTTCGTTGATGTCAATCATTAATAATTTGTTAAATACTAAACGAAAATAAAGAAGTGAAAAATAAATTCAAAACCTGTCATCGACCGAGTAACATAAAAGCGCTTATATAAATAATGAGATAAATTTGTTCACCTTTTCTTATGATTCCCTATTATATTGTTGGTGTACAGTTGGTACACATCGTTAATTCTGAGTTGAGTGAGTAGAACACAATTCTTATATATTAGAAAGATAGTCAATAACTAGTGTTATATTGAGTAAAAAAAGTGTTTCTATTAAGTGTATGTAAAAAGTGACGATTATTTGTTTTATAAAAATTGATTGTACCTATGAAACAGAGGCAGTTTTTAAGGGTTGTTGAGAGAAATCGCCCTCCTTGGTCCTTGAGACTTGGTCAACGTTTAAAGATGTATGGAAATTATTAACAGTAAATATCATAAGTCTTAAAATATAACAAGAATAAAAGATAAGTAGGCATGGACAATTTCCAGCAAAAGGATAAAAACAATTATTTTTGCATATTTTTTTGTGATATTATATATATCTAAATACTCCGAATAATATTCTGCGTCGAAATATTATGAAATTAAAATCTATGCTATCGTTCAAAAGAGTAAACACTTAAAAAATTATAATGATAAAAATAGCAACAATATTGATTTGTAAAGATATAAATATATACCTATTTTTATAAACGTTAATGTTATCTAAAATAATGAGTTTTTAACGTTACGAAGACGGGCATCGTACCCGCTGTGTGTTTCCATCTTACTAACGTACAATATTTAGCAAATTTGCGTCCAGCAGAATCTATTTTATTAGAGTAAATTGACCTATTATCAAATTTAAAGGTAAGAATAATTATCTAGAGCAACACGATTGATATTTTAATTTTAAAGAGCATTTTAATGTCTTAATATTTTCATAGGTATAACTCAGTTTAAAATTAAAATATCAATAAAAGCGCATACGATGCCCTAGATAATATTCTTACCTTTAAATTGAATAATGAATAAATTAACTATTATTAAAGTAGTAATTACTACTTTATAGTAGTAACTGTTGATTCTGCTGAACTCGATGTACTACGGTATAATTATACTACGTTAGTAAGACGAAGATAGCACATGCGGGTACGACGTCCTCTTAATTTGACCAGCTCGCGCGGATATCTCTTTGGCACTGTTATTTAAGTAGGAAATTGATTTTTTTTAAATCGGTTGATATGACGTGGTTCTCAATGATTGAATTATTGAAAAATTTATGAAATTAATTATTCACGTTTACTGAGAAGAAAACGTTCAAAGAATAATATATCAAACATGATATTGTCGTCTATAGTTGCAATACGCCACACTAAAATACGGTAGCACGTATATTATAGTACAGGCGATGTGTTCGGTTTTTCAGAAGAAAGCTGACAACTTAGAGTTTGCCTAATGGTCTTGGATGGTAAAATCGTTTGACTTTATTTGTTGTTTACAGCGCGGCAGTGCACTATGTTTATGTCCGTGAAGTACTTGACAACCGTCAGATTCAGTAAGTCGAATTTTCTTCTGCGGTCCGTTACGTGTACATTTTATGTATTGGGTACTTAACGTTTAACTGCGCAGCATGTTTAAATTAAAACCGTTCAATAATTTTAATGCCATAATAGTGCCTATACAATAAGATGTCAGTTTATATACGTATCGATTAAAACGGTATATTTACATGATGTGATGCAATGTTTTTTTTTTTTAAAGTTGGATATTTTTAAAATTAATATACATGAATATTTAGTCTGGTTGAATAATTACGTTGTTTTTCAATACAATTTGAGATATATAATAGATACATACTTTAAATTGATCACGATATAACAACATTAAGAAGTCTGTGGTTTGTGTCCATCTATGTATAATTTTTATATAAATATTGTTTAATATCTATTATACAAGATTCAAATAATAATTTTAGAGAAGTTATAGTGTTTAAATTTATTTGTCACAGCAAGATTAACTACACAGAATTTTTAATTGAGTTGACTTTTATTAAATTAAGAAATTAAAATGGTAGTAAAATATCAATAGATCATTAGCCGTTATAAATAATGTTTACGAATATAATAGATTTAATTGTCCACAATAGAAGTCTACAATAATTCAAAAGTAGTGGTACTAATCACACTGCTATCGTTTTGTTTTATTGGAAAAATTTGATTGTTTGAAAATTGTGACTAAATTATGAAAATTATTTCAATTATACATTTATTTTTAGTTAACTGAAATAAAATAAAAAATAAAACAGTAATTTTTAACGTGGTACTATATGTATATGTTTGCCACATTTTAACACCCATAAGATGGTTATTCGACCGTGTTCTTAATTACACTGTTCTACTGTTTCTACTCGATTAATTAAATTCAGAAACTTTTAAATGAATGCAAAGCGTGTGCACCAGCTATAATTTATTTCTGGTTTATCATTTTCAGACGTAATATTTTTATATTATTTTATATTTTTAATCCTAACATCCGTCGCCCGGTATTGCTTCTCCACATTTTATGCACTTACGGGTTCATTAATTAAGTTAATATAAATTATTGTTTTGCTGCATAAAACTTATACATACAGTACAAAACAAGATGTTCATGGTAATTTTATACCATGCATAAATATATATTATACCTATATATTATATTATAATGTAATATATTACAATTGAAAATATGGCTGAAGTCGTAATAATAAATTATAGTAAGTTCTTAGTCCCGGGAATACAATTTGTAATAAGGATTAATTCTCAAACGATGGACAATTTCAGATTTAATGTATTACAACATTTTACGTTTATAAATATACCTATTAAATTAATATTAAGTGATTTTGCATTTTGACTAAGAAATTTAGCCTGTCGGAATTGTACCTTTGGATGTTTCCATCATTTTTGTTGTAATTTTTATTCTTATAAATTATTAGTAAGTAAATAAATATACGAATTTTTATCACAATAATTTTATGTTCTTTAGCAATAAATGTCAACACCCATATGGCCATATACATAAATAATAATAAAAATCAACCACGTTTATTTTCATTTTGATACCCGAAGTGGCCCATTTTTCTCTATACATACTAATATTTTAGATTATTTTATTTTATTTTCATGGAGAAAATTGGGTAATTGTGTTAGCATAATTTATGCGTATAATTGCATAATAATTATATTATATTATATGTTGTTCGTTATGCAAGTTATAAAACCTTCTTTATTCTCTCTCAGATGAGTAAGATAAATTTCATCATTAATACACAAATTAATGAATAAGATTAAATACTTAAAATATACACTTTATATATAATATAATACATTTCATAAATTCCGCTCTATTATTTATTTAAAAATTAAAATTAATGACTAAACAGAATATACTACACGGTATAAATAGTATAATAATCAAATAATATGCTTATTATAGAATTTAAATTGCAACAGAAGTAATTCAAAATAAGTACGTATTTTTTATTGAAATCAATCGGTATAGATATAATAGCTTACACGTCTTATAGACAGTTAGGTTCTTCTGAGTTACTGTTCCGCAAGCTTTTGTGTTTCAAATTCCGATAAGTGTACCAATGGTGTGTGTCTTAATTTTTTTTTATTTTGGATCTTTCATCACATTATTTAACAATAATGCTTTAATTTTCGAATTTGAGGTTGGTTTTTGATGGAAAGTGTATTTAGTTAGTACTTGGAGGAGTTAAAAGTAAAAACATCCCTTAATAGTTATCAAAGTAATCGGAGAAAATCAAAAAGAGAATTATAGAAAAAGTTTTCTACAAAATCTAAACAAGAGTTGTAAGTTAAAAATTTGATTAAATAAAATTTCAAATACATGATTCCTTGTAAGTTTTTCTTACTGGAGTTAAGATAAAAAAGTTGAACATGAATAAGCCATATTTATTTTTTTAGCATTTGGAGTTCAAATGATGATGTTATTGGATAAAACGTTTTCTTCTTCAATGATTTTCATTTTCATTATAAATTATCAAATATTGAAATATTCACTTTTATGAAACTTTTTACTAATACGTACTTACCTATATTATTATTTTTTATACATAATTAAAATTTTAAATTATATAGTTTAATTTAAGGTTATTAAATTTATACTATGGAGGATCTACCCTCAACGTTCCACAGTATACGGTATAATGGTCTATTTTAAGTTAAAAATTATAATAATAATATAATGTTATAACAACTAGGTATTATATAGTGTTATTGGTATTTAAAGCCGTTAATGTTATAGGTAACTTAAATAATTAAAACTTAATTGTTGTTAACAATTTTTTTAATATGACTTAGAATTTAGATAGATAAGTACATGATTTTTATTTATTATTCATATTGAATGTTTAATTGATTTGAAATGTTTACTATGAATTCAAAGTGTTAACAATTTTCAAATAAAGTATATCATTATAATTTTAACTCCGCATAATGATTATTTCATGTAATCGTCGAAATCATTTATATTTTTCACAAAACGTTGATGAATTATGCATAAGCACCTATATAAAGCTTCGATTACCGCGAATTCGTTTTAACGAATTTAGGTACTTTTCTCTTAATCCACAAACATTATATAATAGTAGCAAAATCGAGACAGTTGCACGTATTCGAATATTTATAGGCCATGTAGTATTGTATAATATTATAATATATGATGTTTCGTGTTGAACCGTCGATTGATCAAACCAATAGATAACATAACACATAAAAACCAAGACTAATGTACCGTGTCAATAAAAAAAATAACACCGAATATGTGTACTAAAAATAGGTACTTACGTTTTACGTATTATATATAGGCTTGTTCTAAAGGAGAAACATCTCACGGTTTGTGCGTACTCGCATTGACCCCATATATTGTTACTTATCTACATAATTAGGGTTAACATGTAGGGTTAGTATGTATTTTTGGGTTTTTCCTGAAGAGTCTTATTTTTTAAAGACCATAAAAATCCTCAATGGAAAATGCGCTATGGCGTTAAAATATATTAAATGTCTGCTTCGTAACGTGACATCCCGAGTTCAGAGTTCACCGAAAATAAACGCGCGTGTCGTGTCGTTTTCCACTAAGGCGTGCGTGTTATGGCGACCGGAGATGACGAATTGTTGTATATCGCACTCGAAAAAAAAAAATTATGCTTTTGTTGCGCTATTATTTTTTTTCTCATTTCATCCGTTTCCCAGAGTCCCTGCGGATACCGGGACCGTAGACCACAAGTAGCGAGTCCAAATCGAGCGTGGCGACCTAGATTCTTTGAACATACCTATCCACATAATAATACGTGCTTATTTTTATTTTTACGCTTTTTGAATAATATACATGTCACAAACTCACAAACCTATTTTAGTTGACCGATAACATAAGTAAATTCTCTCATTCGTATTATACACAAGCCTCTGTTTTTTCCGATAAAATACGTTAACTGTTAGATGTTTTATTTAAACACCAATACACCATTGAGTACTATATAACCAAATATAAATATATATAAAATAATAATGTTTAAATCTCAATTATTAAACTTTGTATTTATAGATTTTAGATTCTGAGTGGAGTGATAAATGAATTGATTTTACAATGATGAAGTTATGTGCTGTTTTTTTGTGTCTGTTACCACCTTTTAATACAGTAAAAATGCTTTAATCTGCAATGTTGAGAGTGGAAAGTAGTTTTTGATATAAAATTGGATTTAGATGGTAGATTGAGGGTACTTTCAAGTGTAAAAATGTTCAGTAATTTTTAAAATAATCAAAAAAAGAAATAACGAAAAACGGAAAATTTTACGCGAAAATAATTTTTTTTTTTTTATTGTTATTCAAAAATGAATAACTATAGATATTTAAAATTAACCAAAATATTCATACTAACATTTAAATAAGATGATATAACTTAAAAATATTTTTTATTATTTATAGATTTTTTAATTTTTCTTGATTAATGTATGATAATATTTTTTTTTTTTTTACAGTAAAAGATCTTAAAAATGTAATAGAAGATCTAACCTTAAGCTGTTTTAATATACTAATATAGGAACTTAAAAATATTAGAAACTGTTTTAAAATATCAATAAAAAACTTACCAAAGTATAATAAAGCAGACCTTATCTGTAGTCCATAAATAACAATATTAAAATCGATAAAATTACAATCGGTAGTTTTTACCTATTTATTACTCCTGCCTTCGGAGATAATAAATTATCATTGTTCGAATATACTGCTTCGATTATTATTTATTGCATATTTGCAAATTTAATTTGTTTTTATATATTTGTTAAGTTTAAGTAAATCATTTGTAGTACAATAATATGGTATTTTTAAAAGTATTTTTTTAATGTATTTGTATGTATAAATCCATTCTCTAATAAAAATATTATCTTTTGTTACTATCAATATATATGTTTAAAAATAAAGACATATGCGTACCGAGTTATAGGAGGGTGTTTAGTTTTCAAAGTCTTTTTTTTATTGTTGATGAATTGTAAAAAAATGTGCCATATTAACATCGAAAATTTTGGGAAATGTAAAACAATATCATTTAATCTATCAAGGAAGGTCGTCAAATTAGCTGCAGTTAGGTTTTGTAATCGTACTTTTTTAGCATACATGACCATTTGTTCATATGGATAAGATCGGTGTGTCCGATTCAAGCTTTGATGGTAATAATAATATCTAAACTGCGAAATATATTAGTGTTACAAAAATATATATGTATCATATGTATCATGAACTACACGTCACGATTGGTGCAACTAATACTAATGGATAGTTATTTTTTAGATTTTAGTCATATTTTGCGTCTTTTATAAACCATCGACGTGCTTATAGTGTGGTGCCATTACGTCTACGGAGAAACGTGTATATTTTTGCAATAACACAATTTAGGTACATCATATCTATATAATATATTAAACAGGGACATATTATAATGTTATATACGGAGCAGGGAAAAGCAAACGGTGCCGTTTTGAAAGATTGGTACTTCTCTTGTAGTGGGTATAGTGCGATTACGATGGTATCATTTCGTAGGGCAGGCCATGCTGTTATCAGTCATTACCATGGTTTTGTCTAGTGTACAATGGGGCTTCGCCGTTCGTACGTTTTTTGAAAACGGTTGTCTCTGAGGGGTGATGTGGGGTGGCCCACGCACTCACCGGATTTGAACATTTGTGATTTTGCTTGTGGGGCTATCTGAAGGAAAAGGTTTTTAAACATCGGCCTCACACCTTGGAAGATCTCAAAGGGCGAATTAGGGAGGAAATTGGCGCTATACCACTATACCAGTCGAAATGTGTCAAAATGTAGCCGAAAACTTCAAAAATCACCATCATCATTCTGATGTGATTTTTAAAAGTTGACACATAAAACGGTATTGTTTCATATGTATATGATGTACTGAAGAAAATTAAATAAATATAATTTCTGAAAGTTGCGTAGTTTTTTTTTAATAGCATTTCAAAACTGCACTGTCGGTTTCGCCCCATTCTGTGTGTGTATATATAGAATGGTTAATATTTTTACTTAAAAAATTGTTAAACAGTAAACAAAATAAAACAAGTAATCTGTAGTAACTATAATACCTAACCATCCTTGGTAACATAAGTTTTTAATTTTTGAATGACTAAAATAATGATTATTGTTTAGTATTATTAAAAATTAAAGACATAATCAAATAATTTATAAATGAGATTCAAAATATAAAACGATCTTTTTATCATAATTAATAATAAATTAACTATCTATAAATATTTTTACTTCAAAAATTGCTAAACAATAAACAAAATAAAACAAGTAATCTGTAGTAACTATAGAAACCATCCTTGGACCTTGGTAACATTTGTTTTTAATTTTTTAATGACTAAAATAACGATTATTTGAATTTTTCTAATATAACTATATTGTATACGGGATATATTTTTAAATATGAGACATTTAAGCGTTTTGAAAGCATTCATCGGACAACGGGATAGTCTTTTAAAATACGGAACTTTCTCATATAATACGGGACGACCGAGACGTCTGGCCTCCCTGCTATATAGGACACCAAGTGTATGCGAAATAATTATATGATAACTTAGTTATATCAACTATACTCGTTTGAATGGACATCGTTCAAAACCGCACACTTACCATTCATAACCACACATTTTAAATGTACACTTTTCCGCATAAATTCTTAAATTCACGAGGTTGGCATTTTAAATAGACGATTTAACTTAATTTTTCGGGCGTCTTTCAAAACCAAACACTTACTATTCTTAATCGCATATTTTAGACCGTTCACAACATTTTTTTATTGTAAAGTCGATAATTTAAAACCACACACGTTTGATGGACAATTAAAAATGTATTATTATTAAGGAAATTGTAAATTGTAAAAATAATACAATATAATATAATAACATAAAATAAAGTATGTATACTATTTATAGTAGATAATACTTAGATTGGAATAAATGTACCCTAATCGTATACCCTGGTGTCTTAAATTAATTGCATTGCTTATGATTTTGCGATTTCGATTAAATATGATAACTGCCAAATGGTGTGCTGTTCTACACGATAATATGATTTTAGGTAAATGTGTACAGATTTTAACGACGTTCTTTTTTTTTTTGAAAGTGTTTAGTTATGAGTTTATGACGAATGCCGGTTTAATTTCGATTTTAACTTTTAACACATACAAATATTGTATTCTGGCGAAGAAAATAAAGTTTGTCATGTCTTTATGCTCTTATAATCATGTAAATACATTACATTTTAAATATTTGAAAATATGTATTTTTTAAGTACATTATATAATAATACACACACACACATATGAATATTATTTTATAAACTTCATAGTTACGTACAATCAATATTTATAGTTCTAGCATAAAGAATACAATTTGGGCATATTTCATGATCGGTGAATCACCCACTTGTATAAATCATTATCACGTGGTGCTTTATTTTGATGAGTTGGCTGATTTCATTATTTCAAATATAATATAATATAAATACATATATATAAATAAACCTACGAGTGTATGCTATTTACACATTCACAGTACATAGTGTATTATTATACAACGTTATATTGTTATTTTTGTAAGCTTTAGTTGACCCTGAGAAGCTCTCAGACATCTTTCTCCAGCTGCCCGCCGGCTCGTTGCAGCTCCCACGAGGATTTTGAATGCTCGAATTGAGATCAAACCGAGAAAGGTGTTCGCTTCGTATACATTCCCCACACCCATCAACCCACACCTACATAAATGTTAGCTATAAATTCTACACGCCGACACGATAATTACGTAATAAGTATTATTACCTTTTTGTATTTTACTATTATTGTAGTCGTGTCCTCGCGTACAAATTGTATCGTCGGACCAAAGCTTTAAAAATATATTTTATAGTATTTTGTACGTAAGTATACTAATATAAGTCATACATATTTGGGTAGCCAACTAGTGACTTATATATTTTTGAAAAAAGCTGTGATTCGACGCGGTAAATAGGCACAATACTAACGTGTATGCTGTATACATATGTACGTAACATGTTATTGTAAGTTTATAAAATATAGAATATTATAATTATTGAACAATGTAAATATATTTTTAATTATCATATCTTAAACGTATATAATTTTCGTATATTTTTGAATTAATATTATTGTATCGAGTGTAAGGAATAACGTTTATCGTTTATTGGTATATACCTATTAATCAATTATAATTTAATAAGAAAATAGCTTGGGAAAAATCAGTATAATGTGTAGTAAATAATTTTTTTGAACAGTAACGTATTATTCGTAAACTTAATATCAAATTTGATGGGACTATTTATAGTGTCTTGGTAAAAAAATTCTTCTCATAATTTTTAACTTTGTAAGATTGTTAGTTAAGTATTACACACAACTCTGTTTAAAAAACAATCCTACTATAAAGTTAATAATTTTAGAATTTTAGTGTTGTTATTTTTATATTACAAATTGGTGTATTTGATAATAAGTATTATCTATTTATCCAGTTAGAGTTTTTTCCCTAGTGCTATCTAAGACAATAATTATGGATCTGTTTAAAACTTTCTATGGATAAACGTGACCTGAATCATCCATAGTTATTTATTTGGATCACTTTTCAATCCTAATCCAATTATTATATGTATATAATATATACTATATATAGATACCTTAAGCAAAAAATAAAAGTTTTTGCACTCAATTTTTTAAAACTAATGGCTTAACAGGTTTTTTTTCATCAAACATGATATGAATGATAAAAGTATACAAAAAACTTTTTTTGCGTACTTATTATATTTTTAGCTACATACAATGAAAATATTTAAAAATGGCTTGATTGCAGAGAACATCAAATATGATATCGGCAGTGGTGTTTAAAATTGCAAGTATATTAAAATAAAAATAGTTTATTTTAAATTAGCAATATTATTTCTTTCATAATCAAATATAGATCTTGTTTTAAATTTTATTTAGAGTTTCTATTTGTATTCGTTATCAGTATTCAATATTATATAATACATTTGAATTTATTTTGAAAAACTTTTATTTAAGTATACATTGTTCTATAGGTATTTATTTTTAATATATTCAAAATGAA
Organism: Rhopalosiphum padi; assembly: GCF_020882245.1. Classification (NCBI taxonomy): domain Eukaryota; kingdom Metazoa; phylum Arthropoda; class Insecta; order Hemiptera; family Aphididae; genus Rhopalosiphum; species Rhopalosiphum padi. The sequence goes on along the minus strand of NC_083598.1, from coordinate 66,271,046 downwards.
AAAGGTACTAAATATTAAGCTATAGCTAGGTTATAATGGTTCTGTATATAATTTTTTTTGAAGGAAAGGAATGATACAAGAAAAACCAGATAAGTCTCGATTGCTTAGAAATTCTTTTTATGGGTTTTGTTTAGGTTAAAATCATGATACTAATTTAATTTTTCTAATTTAAAAAAATATATTATAAGATAAAAATATTATCTTGATAAATTTTCAAAAAATGTACTATCCAATATTAATAATAATAAATGTATTATATTTGTTTAATTTGTTTATTGATTAAAATTAAAACTTAAGCGTGTACGTTTTTAAACATATCATCATTATGTCTAAGTTAATTTTTTTTCATTTAAATTTATTAAATTGTTTAATTTATCTTTCTAAAAAAACATAACAGCAGTAATTTTATAACGAAATATAAAAATGTTGTTGTTGTACAAGTAACTGTTAATTAAACTAACAATTACAATTAGAGTTATAGAGATATTCTGAATTCATTTATACAATTATTTAAAACTATTATTTTATAATATTAAGTACTCTGGCATCGTTTTATGTTTAGAAAATGTATAACATTATATAAGACTATTTGATACTATTTTTATAAATATAATATTACCTATAATGTTACCTTATTTACATAAATAATATTCAGTATCTTCGTTAAGTACCTATTTGTTATTTAAAGACGAAACATGATTCTATATTTTTATTGGTATTACTTATTACTTTTAAATTTTTACACGTTACATTTACCTACCTTTATGTCATGTGGTTTTCGATAAAGGTCTAAGTTTATTATATCAACTACAAAAGATGTTGAACATATTGTGATAAGTAAAACGTTCTTTAATAAAAAAAATTCGACTTATTCGTTCTTGGAATAATATATCATGACTATATTTTGAACAAATAATATTACATATTTACATGTTAAATCGACTTTGGAATATCATTCTGGTGACTGGCATATGACTTGTTTAGATAAGACACATATTATTCTGCCGAGAAGTTTTAACTTTTAAATATATTATAATAAATGTTTGTTTTCTACAATTTTTTTTTTTACATTTTTATAAAGCCTGTCATGATTCATATCACGAGATTTGCTTTATCTATTATAGTTATGAGTTAACTTGAAAATACTTTTTATATGAAATGAGTTAAAAATCCACAAATTTCTAATTTATCTATCCCAGTTTTTTAAAATTTGACTCTATATTATATACGATAATTTTTTGTTTATTTAAATATTTAAATATGCAGTTAAATTTTCTTTATTTTTAGGTTATTTGTAAAGTTACTGCTTGTGTAATAAAACCAAAATATTAATACAACTATAATAGTTTCATAATTCTAAAAGCAATGGATACAAATATTATTAGTAAAAGGATATTTTAATGCCATTAAAATTATTTTTCTTTAATAGAAATATTAATTTAATTAATTTTTATCAATTGTTAAAATGAAAAAGAACTATTGTTTCAAATAAATTTCTTTGATTAATTTCCTTTGCATCCCGGTTTACAAATTTGAAAATAAACGCTTTTATTTGTACATACATATGCTGAAAATGTGAGCTCTTTGTTTCTTTTTAAGTTTGGATGATAAAAGCTTTTTTAAAGTAGGTGCTAGCAAAATGACAACGAACCCCCACTTTAATGATTGTACATTTTAATGGAACCGTTAGTTTATGCATCATTTGTGCTTGTTTATGCTGAATATTTGTGCTTTTAAAAATTTAAAGTTTCTGAGTTAAGTATTTTTTTTTTCTAATGGAGGTGTTCTAAATATTTTCCAAGGGTAGCAGAATTTTAAATATCGAATAAAATATGCTAAAATAAATAACCGTTAAAATGAAATCTGAATAAAACATTTATTTAACTTAACTATAGCAGTTAATTATTACCTGATAAAATAAAATGTTATAAATTAATTCAGTATTGAAATGTTAAAGATTAATAAGCACATAAATTAACTAATTATAATATAACTAGGTACGTATTATAATTTATAACTGCACGAATATTTCAAAATAAATTTAAAAAAATCAACAAAAAATATTTTGTTCAAAGATTTTTGAATTGGTTTTACCATATTCTTGTGAATCATAGTATTATATTTTACTCTCAGAAATTTAATTAAAAATAATATTTTATATCAGTTATAATAACATGAAAAATATTTTTGGAAGATTAAATAGATATAAATTCTAAGGTAACAAATAACGTAAATAATAAAGACAAAATTTAAACGTACACCTATTTTATTTACCTTGCTATAGCTTTTAAAAATAATAAATTGTAAGTTTACTAAAAATAGGTAATATTGTAGCTTATTTCGTAGAGCTGAAAGATATATTTAACCCATAATTTTTTACAGTGTAGGTATAACTTAATAATTTTTTTTTCATGTTTATATTACATTGTTTTGAATGTTGACATGATCTAAATGTTTAATATAAATTATAATTTATAAATTTATAAGCTAACTATTAATTGAGAATACAAAACATCAGATATATAATATTCCTTTAGTACCTGTGTTATACTAAGCTATCTTATTTATAATGTCAGAAATTCCATTAAATTGGTTTTTCAATTTAATATGTAAGTAATTTCGTTTAATTTTGATGAATAAAAAATACAACGAAAAGTATTTTGCTTGCAGAGAAAGGAATGGATGACGCACTCTGACGAGTCTGACGCTCACTTCATCAAACAAATTTCGTCTAATTTATCTAGCTATGTTAATTGAATACGGTATATATTAAACTTTAACGTGTTTCATTACAATATAGTTTACATACACATAGTTGATATTCTCCCGATTAATATTCGTAGTATAATTTACATCCAATTTCTGTTTGGTAACACATGCAACAAATAAAACTTTTTGACCATATATTTTACTATTGAAAAATATGTTTACTGATATTCTAAAAAAAGAATATTGAAAAACCAATATATTTTTATTATTTTGTTCGAAATTTAAAAACAATATATAATATACACGCGAGCCTGGCATTACTTTTTATTTACATAGTATTTAAATTTTTGTTGTAAACATTTGAAATTCTTATATTTTTGCGTTAATTTCATTATAGTATATTAAAATATACGATTTAAGTTATATAATTAATTTTATGATACTGCATAACAATTTGTGAATAATATATTTGAATAAATGTGCATACAGTTATACTTACTAATAAGGGAACCTCATTATTTGGATTTATGTAAATTAAAAAAAAATTTATTTGACTTTCTCAATGTCTATAATAATTTAATAATTTAATATATTCAGTTTTTATTTTTTATTGTAGTAAATCCAATTTATGAAAACGTGTTATTTAAAAAAAAAACCTAAAATCAGAAAAAATAATATATATTGGCTTATTGCGATCATGTACGTGGTTTAACAAAATATTTAAGTCTCAACTTCAATGTGTTTTCTATAGTTGTAATTTAATTTTTATTTTATGAGCCATTTTAGATTCTGAGCAGTGATAGAAATGTATTGGTTTTACATTATTGTGTTTTTTACGCATTTTTTTATTCAGAAAACTACTTTTGTGGCCATTAAAGTGGTTCAAAAGTTTCTGTAGCCCGTAATCTAAACTACTTTTAGTTTAAAAATCAAACACAGATGGTACTTTAAAGAAGGAACGAAACACTTCAAGAGAGAAAAATCTATAGCGAACACCAGTTTCTAAGTAATACAACATTATTATATTAATACTGTTAAAATTTAGCAAATAATATCACGCATCATCATATGGTATTTAATTATTAAAATTATTTTATAAATTGTAAAATATCCTGCCTCAAGTCACATTTTTATTTTTAATCATTATTATGTCCAATATACAGTTATATTCTTTAGATCTCTCACTGCTAATAATGCAACATAATTTAATATAGTGTTGCATTAATGTCTAATAGTTTCTACAATTGTACCTATGTATGATTGTAAATAGTTTGAATTATTTTACAGTGTACAATTAAATGACACTAGACGCTTGTATGTTGTTATTAAAAATAATCTAAAATTTATTTAGACTAAACAATTCAATTTAATGTATATGCCATAAAATAACTTTTTTTTTACTTTATAATATAATCTACAATATGCTAAATATAAAAAAATATAAGAACAATAATATATGTGTTTGTGTAAGAGATGACGACCATTATATTGCTTAAATAATAGATTTAAGGAACTTTCCGGCGAAGGTAATTTTGCAGTTTTAAAGAGTGATCATGTAAATTAGACTAAATTAAAATAATTAAACTGTCAGAATGATAATTCTATGATGAAAGTACACAATTGCAATGTTATTAATACAAAATATTGGGAATTAAATTATTAGATCCTAACACAACTACCTTTTTAACCTTTTTTGAGGGTTGTCAAGTATATTTATTAACGTTAGTTGTTTGATTAGAGGATTTGTAATGTTTATGAAAATTTCGGTGGTCGTCATAACCACACACTTTCAAAAAAAGGTTGTCGTTCAAATCCGCATATTATTCCCAAAATCAAGCCGTTAAATACCGCTTACATTTATTTAAAATCATATTATTTTTTAGAACCACAATATACCAGCTATTAATTATTATTATACGAGTTCTTAATCAAAATCACAAAATCATAAATTCATAAGCAATGCAATTAATTGATATTGAATAGAATATTAATTGAAAACACTAGAATGTACATACATTATTTTATTCCAATCTATGTTTTATCCACTATATTATATAGTTTATTTTATCTTATCAAATTATATTGAATTATTTTTACGACAATAATTCAATAATAATACATTATCAATTGTCAATCAAATGTTTGTGGTTTTAAATTATCAACTTTCCAAATATTCCTTTTTAACAAAATTTTGTATGTGGTTGGAAGTTAAGAAGTAGTAGAGAAGACGAAATTGATCATTTAAGAATATAAATTTGTTGTGTAAATCTGGAGATCTGGAAACCAGATAAGACATTGATCTGCAATGGTGATGCATAGACAGCGAATGCATTGAGCGGTTGGAAAATGTATTCGTTGAGGGTAATAAACAGACATTTTTACTTCCTAAGGTTGAAATTGCAATGTATGGATTTAGACTAATTTTTTCCACTTCTTATTATATGTACGTTTTTTTGCGGGTGAGATGTTCTTGAATGTGCACGTAAACGATGGTTGGGTTATGAGTTTTTGACTATGGCTGTAAGTGCTTTGTCGTCGCAGTCATATTTTATTAAATTCATTTACATCAATTGTTATATATTTTTTTTAAATTAAACGGTCTAAAATAATATTAGCAAACTAATTTTGTATGCATTTTAATGGAATTTAAACACTGTATTATATTGCTTATAAGTTATAAGTTTTCAAGAGTTTGGTCGTCAATGCAAAGCAATTCAGGAAATGTGGGACGATAAAATTATAATTATATTATTGATTTTTCTTTTGAAAATATAATTGCGGTTCACTCTTTTTTTTTTTTACCAATTTGATAATACATACTATTAATAATGAAATTTAATTTAAATTTTGTATTGCATATTCATAATTGATATTTTATACAAAATATGAATTACATCGTATCTCGATAAATTATTTAAAATTAAATATTTGTTCCTTATTAACTTATTATTATGTATTTTATTTAACAAGAGAGTACAAGATTATATTCGTTTATTATTACATACTTAAAAATAATAAACATGCATTGTGGGAGTATGTATGTCACATTTATCTTAATTATGATGTAGTTTAAGTCACATATTTCTGATAAAATATTTTATACATATACAGTGGTCGTTGTTTATTATAATCTCGGTTAATGTTATCAATTGTTTATTGAAATCGAAAAGTGTAAGTACCCGCCGGGTGTATACTTATATAGGTAAATTATGTTGGTTATTGTAATCAATACATCGTACAATGTTAACAGTTTGAGGTCATAAAATGGACTTGAATTTGGAAAATTGGTTGAAAATCGATAAAATATACCTGCTAAATCAAGTTTTACCAAAGAAAATATTTTACATGCATTTACACAAACAAATTAACTTGGAGAAATTGAAAATGAAGATTTAATATCTTGAATATGAGCTGAATGCTCGATCCAAAAATGGATACTAAAAAATCTCCAAGTTCTTCTGAAATGAGGGATACCATACTAGTATTACGAAAAGTTCAACACCACTCGCCAAATTTTAAAGTGCATTACAAATACGAACCTTTTATGAATGATATTTTAACAGCACAAATTAAGATAGACATCAATCAAAAAGTTTTGTTCAAGCTAGATATATAGTAAGTAATAGTTAATATGTATTTACATTTTTTTTTAAACAATTTTAAATTTTGGATTCTTACATGCTTTAAATAGTTATAAATTATATTAAATCAAATAATAATATTTATTAATTATTATGTGTGTCCTAAATTCGATGCAACATTGCATTTTTTTTTTTTTTGATTTAACGTATATTTTATCAACTTAGTGTTATCATCGGTTATGTTATCAGTTTTGTCCCGTACCAAAGTAATTACAAGTCATTAAGTGGCAACCACTATATATATAAATGAACATATTTAGAACTTAAAATATATAAAAATAATTCCCTATTAAACAAATTGAATATATTTATATTTATTTATTTATAGTGTAATATTAAATATCTAATTGATTTTTAAATATTGACCATTATTTATTTTTGGTAATAATTACATGTACTTACTCTTATTTTAAAAATACACAATATTAAGGATATTTTTGTTTTATTGTCTAAAATTTGCAATTAGTATATCACTTTTTTTTTACTGAAGCGTTCGTTATTTTTTGAATTAATTTATGTATCAAAATATTAATTGTTCTATTATTTGTAATCCATAAATGTAATACTTTGTAAACGTTTTTTTATTTGTTTAATTATTATTAAAAATCTCAGTAATATGTCAGTCTTAGTTTAATGGTTGTGATCATTACTGGGGTTTGATTACATTTTTTCAGTACATTTGTAGAGCTATTTATCGTAATCATGGCATTTCCAGTTTCATAGTATTTGCATATTCGTCAGTAAAAATAAAATTAATGAATCGTCTGAATCGACATTAAGTTTCGAAATGTTGGGATAATTATAAATTTGTTATTATTATTATATGTAAATGAAAATTGTGATAATACGTATAGTTTTTCCAAAATATTGTTGCTGATATGCAAAATGACCATAGCCCATAGGTAACTAATAAGAAAATTAAAATTAGCAAGTAGTACCATACAAATTATTGTGATATTATTGTTATACCTATTATCATTAATTTGAAGTCTATATTAATGCGTATCATGTTTAAGTGTCCGGTGAACCTAAGACGTGATTTTAGATAGCACAGTTTAATTCATTGATATTTTTACCAAATTCTGAATAAGCTGAATAAAGATAATTTTTTATCGGTCTTTAAATTACCTAATTATTTTCAGTGATGTTTCGTTTTATTTCAATGTTGATGTATTTAGAAATATTGTACTTTATGTATAAATAAATATTATAGATTGAATAACTGTTGCGCAATAAAAAATGTCATGATACAAAGTTATATTTATAAATATCAAACTTACCTATAACATTTATTTTTATTTTTATAAAATACAACATTGTGTTTCTCAAATGTATTTAATTAAGTATCATCTTTCAAATATTTTTATTTTATACCATAAATTATTTGTTTTTTTCTAAAGTTGACTAATAACTACCTATGAATTATAATTGTTCGTATACTTTCTTGATAGAATGTCCATATAATTATTTGTTTATCTAAAAATAAAAACAACACTGTTGTTTACAATTATAAGGTCACGTGTAAAAACTTGTTATTATTCAAAATTAAGTAAAAACTAGGTATATTTAACTAGGTAAACTTTCTTGCATTTTTACTGTAGTAAAAACTATAATTATAGTTGGGTACTTAAGTTACCTACTAAAATCACGTTTTCACAAATACCCTTAGTCTTGGTTTAATTAGTTTTTACTAGTAAATTCTGGTTTTAATTGATTTCAGGTATTTACTGCAACATATTATATATCTTCATATAAAATGATGTGCAGTGTAGTCTTGCCTAACTATTGTCAGTATGTTTCTAATAGGCCATGGTTAGTACATAGATCAGTTTGAGAAATAGTTATATTTATTTTTTAACTTATTATTACAATACAATTTATTGCAAAAGTTACTTATAATTTGTGTCATAATTATGCATTATAAATAAATAGACACATGTTATAGATACAAAATCTACCATATTTACAGTCAAATATAAATTTAATTGATAATTATGTATTTATATCGCATTATCAATAAGATAAATAGTTAAGACGTTATGGTAAATCTGCTGTCAATTTTTCAGATATTTTCAACAACATTATTTTTTAGACAATATTAAATATTAATCTTTAATTTTTATTTTAAAATCATATTATAATATACATACAAGCCATATGGAATAAAATTATAAATAAATGATAGATTGCCAAGTATTGATAACATATTATATTATGTAAGTAATTTAAATAAGTAAGTATTTTAGGTAATTAATTGATCGTTTATCATACTGAGAAAAAAATTTAAAATTCAATGTAAACTGCCATTATATATTTTTCAAACATAATACAGATTAACATATTAAAATTTGTAATTTTGATATTACTATAAATATAATACAGTAAATATTTAATACATATTTGTATAATATATGTTATAACAATATGTAGTTCCTTGGAATGTTGACTTTATACTACACATCAAAATAAATATCAACAACTTTTCCTACGTTTTTATTAGCTTAAATGTAAATTATTATCATGGATTTAAATTTAATCATATTGAATTTCGATGAATTTTATTCAGAATTCAAAACAACTAAGATATAGTTTTCATTAAAGACGATTGATTAAATGCATTATTTTATTTTGTATATTATTATATTAGAAATTTAGACTTAAGTCTATATTTGTTTTTATTATATGTTTGATTTAAAAATGATTAATTTGATCAAAATACTGATATTTGTATAATATTTGAATGATGATCCATTTAACTTATTAAAATTAAAGTCTTCAAAATATTGTTGAAATACGAGTATCTACAAAAATATATATTTGTAAATACTTCAAATAACTTAAGACAATTTTTTCAATACACAAAAATCTAAAAATGATGTGATAAAAAAATGTTTGTTTGAAAATGACAAAATGTACTATGGAAATAAGTGTAACATGTGAACATGAATTATATTGAGTGCAGGATATAACTAGGTACAACATAATATATATATATATATATATAGCTAATGCAATTATATCTTAACAAATCGAGAGCACGTTTGATAGAGTCTGTGTCTGTACAATAACCCTCTGGAGAAAATCATTACGATTCAATTTCAAATAGTCGGAAAACGTTAAACGGATCATCATCCCCCGTCTTTGCCTTTGGCCAGACGTGTTTTCGGCGATGGGATAAGTCAGAATAAGTCAGATCGGGTATCGCACGAATGCGACGCATTTATCACATCGAGTTTCCCGTTGACGTTTAATTTCGTGACAAAAAGACAGACGAAGAACGACTATGTAGTATGTATATCAGTTATCGTACAGACGCGTATCAAAAGACATTGTAACGAAAATAGCAACGCCGTTAAAAAGTTCCGTTTAAATTTTGTACGCTAAATATACATGCTTACTTATTTTTTTAAATTATGATAATATTGTTCAATAATTAATTGTTTGCTAACGTTGTCGCAGTCGATTGATTGTATTTTTCATCAGCGTCCATGATAACACAAACACACCTGATATCCGTTTCTGGAATAATAATACGGTAAAAAAGGATTTCTTAAAAAATCTAAAATAATATACTAATATATGTATATATAATAATATGTATTATGTATAATGTATATATTACAGAAATCGGATATGGTAATAACGGGCGAGGGTCACTTTGGCGGAAACAGAAACGCCCAATAATGTGATAAGGCTTTTTGTTGTATTAACACAAACTACATAATATGCCAGCTACAGATATTTTTTATCAGTGTAAATTTGTGGTTTTTGTAATGATAATAATGTATTATACGAACGAAATAACTAAAGACACTGTACACGGGATCGAATTTTTCTGGATTTATTTTCTATTAACGTATACATTTTTTTTACGTTGAGTTTTTCACACACGTATATAATGTTTAAAAAGGTACTATATATCATGTGTGTTTAAAGTGTGCATTTGACAAAAGATGCTGTTTGTATGAAGAAAAATATATAGGAACACTAAAAACGTCACTGCATTAAAGACTCAATAATTATTGAATAATTTATTGTATAAAATTATATATTTGCTTGCAATTTACATTTTAAACTGGCCACATTATTGGATAATTGTGATTTTTTCATCTACCTATAAAAAAAGGTTTGTTTAATAACCATTATAATAAGTACCGACTATTAAAATATACGTGTTACTAAATTGTGTAATCGGTGTTTATCCACAACTAATAACGCATTGAAATACAGTAATAATGACTGCAATACATAATACAGAACTAAAATGTTCTTTATTTGAATATTATAGGTATAAAAGGTATTATATTAATATCAAAAATTACGCATAAATTTTTTTTTTTTTTATAAGAAAAATATAATATAACAACCGTAGTATTATGTTCTTTATATTTACAATTAGTAATTTTGATAATTACGCAGGATATAACACGTGAGAAGGATCCTCATGCGATTATCCTTAAATTAAAATACATTTTCCATAGTTTAAACAATAGTTTATAATTATAATTCTTTTAATATACTCGTATTGAGGGTCGTTTAAAATTTAACAAATTAAATCTATTAACAAGTTTTGGTAAAAAAAATAAAATATCAAACATAATTTTGATAAGTACTTTTTATGTAGGTTTATAGTATATATTCTACAGAGTGATTCTTTTATCATTATACACTCATTATTTCGTCAGGTATTGATTTTTTTAAATTTTTTTTTTTTTTTTTAAATATTTTGTATCATACTTTTCTCAAACTGTATGAATTTTTTGGTTTTTTCATCGTTTTGTTCAATGGTGAAACCACTATCAAATTTTGATTTTCAAATGACAACCTACATTTAAAATGTACTAAATCATAGGACTATTTTTTTATGAACTTTAACGTTTAAATTATTATTTTTTGTTATTTTTTTAGCGACATATAGCTTTCAATGTTAGGTGGTTTTTTGGTTTTTATAATACTTCTTGTTTTGAAGACCAGTAGTCACATGGGTAATAGATAATAAGAAGTACATATTTTCATTTGTAATAAATTCGTTATCGACTATCGACGCAGTGATGAACTTTGTACCTGTAGGTAATTTATATTATACCAACGCCTCACAGCTGTAATAATCTATAGGATGAACACCTAAAAACCTCAAACCACCCAACTTTGAGCAGCTATAACTTTCAACGGTTAAATGAAAAATAATGATTTTAACGTTAAAATTCATAAAAATAGCTCTACTATTTTATACAATTTTAAATGTTGGTTACCTTTTTGAAATCATTTAAAATTAAATTATTTAATATACACTTTTGTAGAAAATGTAACGATTTTTTTTTGTACCTACATACTTATAAAATATTTTTAACCAATTTCGTTTGTTTGTGTAAAAATCTGAATTACCATTTGTATTTTACATAATCATTGATTTTTTTCTTTATTAATTAATTAATAAATTCAGTTTGATTTGAAGACTATGGACACTGATGAAATCATAAATATAAATATAACTATAATGAAATGACAAGTAAATGATGTAACTTTTAATGGTTCTTCTTTAGAATTAAATTAAAGAGGTATAACTTAACAAAAACTTTTAGTGAATTTCATGTTTGTACTTTAAACCCACAAGTGTATTTGAATAATTCATATTATATTATTACATTTTAATCTAGTTAATAAAATTATTTTATAATATGTAATAATAGTATGTCTATACTAGTTCTATAAACAGTTGTATAAATGGTGAAATAATTTACTTATACTAATTTTCATTAATCTAAACTTTTGAATTTTGAAGAGGCAATTTAAGAACTATCGAAAGTCAAATTGATGTTAAAGAAGGACTTACTAAAATGTTAACATTTTACGTAGTTACTATTTACGATTAAAAACATCTCAATTAACAAGTACTTAGTCTTATGTATAGTATAACAAAGGATAGCAAATACCAGTGCTCAAAAGTAAATATTATGAATAAGACTAAATACTTAGGTATAGAAATGTGCTTTAATGGAAAAGGAAAGATTAAATTAATTCAATCACAAACAAAACAAGATAAATAATTTAGATAATAAGAAAATTACGAAATATTTTAAGATAAAAAGATTTGAGACTATAAATATTTTACTCGGCACTTGTTAAACTAAAATGTTAAATGGAATAATAGTTATTTGATAACGATCTCTCCCTATTATAAATAAGTCAAAATACAATAATTATTATCAGCGTAAAAATAAATATAAAATATACGATAGCATCGTATAAAGATTTTACTAAAATCAGAACACTAAAATCATTTTAGTGTTCTGAACATTAAAAAATTGTGCTTGAAATTAGTTGTAATTTTTCAACATAATATTCATAATATTCCATCGATGATTTGTGTCATGGTATGCTAATGTAATATTATTCGCTAGCCCCTAAAAACAGGCTTACGCTAATAATATGAATTTGCCAGTACAAAGCTATTTAATTTAACATTAAAAAATTTGGAAAAGTTATCATTACGTTTATTTGAAAACCATTTTTCTAGATGGCTTCTTTATAAGTTTAACACTGATTTATTATACCTATACTTTTTTTTTTACTGAATTATGTCTTTTTTATTTTTTCACTTAATGATTTTTATTTAGCTTTATTGTTTAAGTTATATATAATATTTCGTATGATATATCACTATATATACCTATTGATTTATATTTTAACTTATAACTTATACCTAAGCATCATTTATTATTATGAACAATTAATCTTTAATATATAATAACTTACTATAGGCTTCCACATGAGTTTAATCGATATAATACAAAGAATAAAAAGGCAAAGATTTTAACTTTACTTTAGTTTCAGAACAATTGTATCATATAAATTTAATATTATATACCTTAGTTGTTGGGTATGATGTTGAAGGTCGAAAATATTTTATATATTAAAAATATATTGTACAATACGTATCATTTTTTTTTTTTATATTGTGTTTTTTCATTGAAAACACATGTTATGTGGATTATTATTTGACGGTTATACATCGGAACCGACGACTAGAGAGTAAAACTGAAATCGAAGCAGTCTAATAGATTCTTTTTAATGGTTTATATATATATATATATATTTATATAATATATATGTACAGTTAAAACCCGAAATCCGCCAAAACTAGTTAAAACTAGTTTCCATAAATTCCTTTAGTCAATTCTGGTTTTGACTAGTTAAAACTAAAATTAACCGCAGGTTTTAATAAGTCAGTAAAATCTAGTTTAACTAAAATGTATATATTCGAACTCGTACTGGCCGGCTATCAAATCAAAAAGATAACTTCAAACAATCGTCCATTAAATCACTTAGATACGATAACTTTGACAGAATATACTTAACAATAAGATTAATAATATTACGTTAGTAATATATACGTCTGCGTGTTTTGTCAGTGCGGTTCTGTTCGTTACAGTCGTTGTATTTACGTGTTTTTGTCACGAATTTCCCGTTTTCTATGTTCGTTATTTTGTTTGCTCTTGTTGACGTTCGCTGGTACTGTATGGTTTAGTTTCATGCTGGATACTGTGATAGACTGATAGAAATGAGTACCCGAATCGGTGGAAGGAAAAGACAATCATTATGTAGAAAAAGTAAAATACTATGTAATTTAATTCTAAATATTACTACTGTTTGTCATGTCTAAATAAATAAATACTAATAATAAATACCTATAATGATTATTCTAATGTGTACTTATAATATTTCTAATTTTCTCTAGTTAAAACTAGTTCAACCTATCAATACAAACATTACGTATTTTCATCCTAGTTTTCATCAATATTTTAGATACAATATTAGTTATAACTAGATAAAAATAAATTAAAACTAGTTTTGGCGGATTTCGGGTTTTAACTGTATATAATATATATATAAATATATATAAATATTATAATAATGACTGAAAATAGGGTGTGATAAGAATTTTAGAAATAATAGAACATGTATTGTGATAATTTGTATTTGAATATACACTATATTTATTAGATAAGTAAAGTTATAAAATTAAGTTTGAGGCAAAGAAAAACCTAATGGCATAAAAACTTTGCTAATAAGAAAGAAAAAAATAATAATCAACAACGCTGAAAAAGACGCAATGACATTAAACACTATATACTCGTGTGTATACATACATACATATATGATATTAATAATATAATAATGACATTACGTTTTGATAATGATCACACTAGACTAGTGTCGTTTTCAGCGTCCTTTTAGATTTTCGGCTTTACCAGTTATTGGAGTACAGAAATGTCATAATAATATTAATTGTAGTCTTGTATATTATCAAACAGTACCTACGTGCATAATAGGTATTGAAAGAAAGAAAACAAAAATAAAACATGGTTAAATGAATAAGAGTCGTGTTTATAACATGTCCAAAAAGTAGCAAAATACAATATAATTCCATATTTCCATCCAAGGTTAATTACTATAGAATATAGAAATATATAAATGATTTATATTTATACATGTATATACTTTATGTATATACCTATATTTTACATAATTTTGATCCTCTAAAAAACAATTGTTTTCTAAAAAAAATGTTTATCATTAGTTTGTATGGAAATTGGAAATATATATTTTATTTTAATTATTAATTCCTCGCAGACAAGTGCGAAAAACGCCAACATTTTAGCGTATTATATCATTTTGAACATTACGGGTTTAATATTTTAGTTGTATAGATTGTATTTTAAAATTTAAGTTGTTAATTAAAACGATTTTTTGAAGTTTTTTTGTAAAAAAAAAAAAATAATTTTTCTCAGTTATAACTTTATAAGTATACTTGCATCTGGAAATCTATGTTTAATAATATAGCGTTAGTTCGTTTTTTTCGTTTACGACTTTCTCTCGTATTGTGCTAACACCGGTATTCAATAATTTATTTTCAAAAATAAATAATGGCACTACATATATTTTAAAACTAAAGGTGTCATTTATCTGGAATCTTGTCATATATACGTTTGGTAGAGCTTAACTTGAAAAGCATATTGATACACATAAAGAGCATGATTTATTGACTCAGAATATTACTATAAAATAAAATGCAATTGCTCTATATATAAATATTTCAATATATATATATATATATATATATATATATATCAATATTTTGTAATCTTTTGCCGCTAACAAAAAAAAAAATCTGCAAAAATGATAAGTGAAAACGCTGAGAACTAAAAATATGTTGATATTGATTATGTGTAAAATGTAAATATAGGTATATAATAAAATAATGGTTTTTTGTGAAGTGTGACTTTAAGGATTGTACATTTATTTTTATTAAAATAATATGATAAAAATAGTTTTAATGTTGGTTATTGATAAACGATAATTTCCATAAACTTATAATTTTATTTTAATTTGAATGTAACTTTGATTTTATTAGAAAAAAATCAATATTCAGGATCACTTATTCATATAATACTTATGTTAATGTTCTGGTGCTCTATACAAAAGGATAAACCTACATTATTTTGATATAAAAGCCACTCAGTTTTTTTTCACAATATGATATAATACATAATAAGATAATTGTTATAATACTAGATCTAGATGAAATAAGTATTGTAGATATAAAGCATTATATAATTATGTAGTTAATATAATATATTTAAAATAACTCATTCATCGTTAAAATGGAATAAAACATCTACAACGACAGACATTTATTGGTGTTTCAAAGCAGTTTTTATTTAATTCAAAATATAACCACGCGCAATTTGATGCTGCTATATTTTTTTTTTTGATTAATTCTTAATAGTTTCTAAAATGTATATGATTTTATATTGCAAAAGCCACTAAGCCCCCCTAAACATTTTTCCAAAAGTATACAAATGTTGTATCTTTATTTACATAAATAGGTATTAAAAAAAAAATATTGTAAACTTAATATTTTTATATTGTAAATTTGTTTATATCGACTACATATATATATATATTGAAATAGATTTAAGTATTGTATGAATATTGAATAGTAATATAAGTATAAAAAAATTATTTTTATTAATTTGTATTTTAGGATTTAGAAGACATTAATAGATTAAATATAAAATACTGTTGCCGGAAATGACATAAATAAAATCAACAATGATTTCAATATTGAAGATTTAAAAAATACAATAAAAAAAGAAATTTTCCTAATTTATACAGAGTGTTTTTGAAATGAATGAGGTCACTATAATATAATATGCGTACTTAATGCGATGGCCCAATGAAGATTTTTTTGCTATCTTCAAAATCTGAGTTTATTCAAATAATTTTTATAATATTATCTTAAATGTAAAAAATAACACACTAGTCGTTGCAAAATTCTTATAAAAATCGAGGCATCATATTATTTTCGCACTTGTTATGCGTTTTTCGAATCGCTGACTAAAACAAAGTGGTGCACACATCGGCTGCTATAAGAACATCACAAGATAAACAATGATAATAGTTTTTTGTTGTAATTTAAAATATATAAATAATCAACACAATTGTTTTACATTATAAAATAATCATAATTAAATACACTTTATTTTGAAAATCAATTTTTATCTACAAAAATTGTTCGATGGGACCCACGTTAACTTTGATGATACACTTTTCCATACGATGATGTAATTAACTCCAAGTTTTTTACAGCAAATTTGGTGTTTGACGAATAATATCAGCTACATTATTATTCTCATAACTGCAATTTTAGTATAATTACAAAAATATTATTAGTTTTTTTTATCTCTAACTTATAAAATTACTGATAAAAGTAACCATGTTTTGTCACTTAATACACCCAAAACACATCAAAAATGTATGACAATAAATTCGATAATTTAAAACTCTTTTAACCCTAATTTCATTATTATTTTGTCATTTTTATTAGTTGAAAATGTAAAACAATGTGTCAATTAATCATGTATGTTAAATGACAACAAATAACTATCAATATTGTTTATCATCTTATAGTGTTCCTATAAAAATCGATGTGTCACACCACTTTTTTTTAGTCAGCGATTCGAGCGTGAAAAACAAGTGACAAGCGCAAAAACATAGTGACGCCTCGATTTGATTGAGAATTTTGCAAAAAATAAAACTAGTGTTATTTTTTACATTTAAGATAATATTATAAAAATTATTTGAATAAACTCAGATTTTGAAAATAGCAAAAAAGTTTCAAAAAAATCTTCATTGGGCCATTACAGTGAGTACGCATATACTGAAGATCTCATACATTTCAGAAACACTCTTTATAATATGCTACAAGTAGCACTTACTCTATCAGCTAGCTCAGCAACATATGAGCGATATTTTTCAGCAGTGAAGAATTAAGACGTGGGCGAGAACTTCTATGTACCAAGAACGTGTTACAAATCTGTCTATTCTACACATAGAAAAAGATTTAACAAACATTATTAACAGGAAATGTATTTTTAATGAGTATTCAAAATCTTCAAGGATAATGTTTTTAAATTAAAATATAAAGTATTAACGATTTAATCATAGTTTCATTTTTATAATATACCTACCTGTTATGCATTATGTTATTAAGTATATTATTACAAAACGGTAAATATGAAGAAAAAAAATGGGTAATTATTTTTTTTTAAATATTTGCTTCAAACGTTTCAGTACAATTATTTGAATATTAAATTTAAAATGTGTCAAAAATTATTTATTAATAGCTTAGGTCCACATAAAATTGTAGCATTCCAATTTTTTCAATGGATTTTAGCCTATAGCGTGGCGATTGAAAAATTAACACTAAATAATCAAAAGACAATTATACCACGTATCTTTTGTTATAAATCTCCGACGGCTCGGTGATCTCATAACGATCAAATTCGAACTTATCATACAAACGTTCACGTACCTGCCGTCGAAAAAATAAAGACGCTAATATTAGAAAAGTAAACATATTATTATAATATTATTTATTATATATATTTATCTTTATTATATTATATTATTTTTGTGATTTTTTTTATTTTGAATATACAATTTTTTAATAAAACAATACAATATTTAAACATTTAAGAATAAAACCATTTATTTTAAAACATAACAATACAAAAACAATACTGGTGTAATAAAGTTTAAATACCTACATTTTAATAATTTCAAAATAATTGCTTATGTTTTATGTATTATTAATTAATCTGTTAAAAAGCAAACACATTAATATATTATTATTTACAAGTTTTATCTAAGAGTTGTAATAAATTATATTTTTGGCATATTGCTGTTTTGTAATTATATTGGTTAATCATATAATTTATAAAAATTACACTTGATCGATTGCGGAAATTTAAAAACTTATTAACTAATTTAAAAATATATTATCAGACAATAATATATGTTACATAATTAATTATGTATTTACATCAAAGTATAGAATACATATTTTAACATGATTTATAAATTATAATATATTTTTTATTTATAGATACTTATACCTATTTAATATTTTTAAACAATAAACAAATTCTTTCTATGTGTGTATTTTGTTTTTTAAGTAAATTGATAAGTTTTGATTTAAATTTAACTAAAGTATTCAACAAGATGTGTAATGTTATCCCTAGATGCTTTTAATATAATCAATATACACTGTACCTATTTAGTATCTATATATTATAATTATAGTTGTATAGGTATGCTACTTCTGTACGTACCATTCTTGTTACTGGATAAATTATTTATTTATTTTAGTTTTTTATATGCGGAACAAAGGAATTAAAAGCTTTTAATAAATAAGATTTACTCTTTATTTATAGATTACATGTATTTGTTCCATTAGTAAAAAATAAATAATAATAATATACACAGTAACAACATTTTATCATTTATGGACCAATGCTAACCTTATGAACGATGTATAAAGTATGATTTTCTTAATACTACTATAGATTATTTGACACACGTAAATTACACTGTAACCTAATTAACAGTATTGTTTTAAATTATAATTTTTTTTCCAATTTGATATGCATTTATAATAGGCAATAGAATTTTTTTTTATTTCAGATTCTTAAATAAGTATTTAATCTTAGTTCATACAATACATTACATTAGTAAACTAGAGCAAATATCAACTAATTTAATATTTTTTTATCTAATTATTATTTTATTTTATGTATTTGCAATAGCATAAGCTAATAATCTGTTCATACATTTTAGATAATACGTCTTATATGTTAGTACAAATTTAAAATAATAATATACTGTTTGAAATATTTGGTTGCTTTCGAAGATCCGCGTCGTGTGATCATTTATTTTGCTTTAATAAAATAAATTTTATTGGTTATAGCAGTTGGAGTAAAAATGGCAAACCTAATGCGATATTAATTATAAGACTTAATTAACAAAATTGTGTATTGTTTGGGTTAATTATAACTCTTTGTATTGATCATTCCTTTGTTGAACTATTTACAATGGATATCAATTATCAAGATATTATAGTAATAGGTTCGGTTATCTATTCTGATATCTGCAATCAGAGCGGTCAAAGCTAAAGCCGTTCTCCATAAATTGAAAACCTACCTATTTTATCTTTGAAATATCTATGACGACACTAAGTGGTATATTGAATTATGCTTTATTATAATCCCGTGAATAGACCAGTAGTCTCAAACTATGATACAAAGAAGTCCGTGGGTGATAGTACTAGAATTAATAAATTAATAAAACATTTTTTCTAATATTTGTAACGGATCTAATATCATTTTATGTTTTATTTAAATAGCTACTATAAATACACGATGCCTCTAAATTCTACGTTATTATTGTTATAAATATATTATAATGTTAAATAGTTCTATTTTTAGTTGTTAGTGGTACATGACTGATCTGTAATATACATGAATGGTACGTAAAATAAACGTTTCAGAATCTCTGACGTAGAAAATTGACTTTTTTTTCATTGAGATAGACGACAAACGTAATCGTATATTTATTTTGTGACTTAAACTTAAATTATTTTTGTAAATATTTTACAAAACACTGACTATTTCTTAAATAAATTTAAGTATCACATTATAATATTATGTCTTACCGAACATTTCTATCTATTCTATTTTAGGCCATAATATTTTTAAAGGGTTTTTTTTCAATTTACAAAGTTAATTATTCTATGTTATTCTGCCCATAATTAAAAAAAATCGAAATATCGACTTCCATTAAGTTTGTATTATGTGTTGTACGATTAATTAAATTTCATGAATTACGGTGATTTTCTATAGTATAATAAATAATTGTTTTTTTTATTTATTATGATTATTATTATTATTTTTGATGAAAATATGATAGAAAATGTTGGCTTTAAGATTTAAAAACAAAAACAATAGGAACTCATTAATATTTAAATTAAATCCAAAATCAAACATTTTTGATATTGTTTAAATTATATGATGATATTATTTTATAACAATATACTATTTATAAATTTATTTTTTGGTATTTATTCTATTATTAGTATTATTCCAATAGTGCTTGTGGTAATAATTTATGTGTATATATATTTAAAATTCTAATGAATATAATATTATACAGTATATACTACACTCATAATTATATTTAATTAGTCTTAAAAAATCAGTATGTTTTATGGTTTATTATCTTAAAAATATCCCAAAAATGTATTATTGTAACTTGTTTTTTTCTAAGAGCTATGTTTTTGAATTTAATATGATAATCATTACTATTATACCTTTAAAATTGTTTTCTAGATAAGTGTAGAATATCTAAGGATCGAACATAAATATGAAAATAAAATATTACTTACTTTAAAATCGCAAAATTCAAAATATTTAACCCTTTATCTACTAAATATTTATTTATCTATATTATTGTAAAATGGATAATGAATGGATCAAAATGTAGATAACTTACATGATATATTAAAGATATCCAATACAAATATAGGTAAGTATATAAGGATGAAATTTATTTAGTTTGGTTCTTATTTAACTGTTGAGCAAAAAGTTACACTCTAAGTTTACAATAAAAACATTTTTGACATATACTAAGAAATATTTCAGGTAAATATTTATTGAATCTTTTGAGATATTACATTGTAGTATTTAGAGTTTATGGAAATTGGAAATTAGTATTTATGGACTATAAAAGGTAAGAATAAGGAAAGTTTTCTAAAAGTTTTACCTTTTTTTTTATTTTGTTAAGTATTTTGAAAAATAAATATCAAATTTATTAAAAATTGATTTAATCCATAGAAAATCAATATAAATATTCAATACAATTGTAATAATTATTAACTTGTATTGTAAACGATTTCTTAAACTATCTAAGTACCTATAATCCAACTACAGCTAATCTATGCTCATTGTGTTTAAATAGAAAAGTTAATTTTTAATACATACATGCACATGTATACCTTTATCATATTTATAGAATATCATATACCATTATATTATGATAGATGATATTTGTTAAATATAATTGGTATCGATGCATTAAGTGAATAAATTCAATAAAATTGGAATATTAAATTCAACATTCGTGGCAGATTATATTACTATTTATTAACTTTAATAATATACATTGTTATTCAACGAACTTAATGATAACAGATAACATAATGCACAACATTTATATTATATTATATTATATACATTTTTTTTTACTCCAAATGGTGTATTGTATGGCTTATCGTTAGTATACGGTTCTCCCCGACGTGTACGTACCGAAATTGCCTATTCGCCGCGCCGGCTAGTAAATATAAGCAAAGACAAACTGTTTTGCACACAAAATATTTATTATAATTTTAGTGAACTGTAAGGTCACTTTGTCCTGAACTGTTAATCCACTGGGAAGGTTTAACACTACTGGTATTTCAACAACAGAGAAGAGAAATATATTCACAGATCTATTATGTTTATTTTTCAGGAAAAAGGTTATCGTGCAACAATAAACTTCTAAACTTCAGGAATAAAAAAAATAACGAAAATCAAAACATTATTTTAAATAGTAAAAATGCTATGATTGAAATATATATTATACATATTATGTTATGCATACAAATACTGTTTCGGTCAATTATTATTCTATGAAATAGAAAATAAGAAAATATGGAAAAAAGAATATGACGTGTCTTACCTGATTTATTGCCGTACCTATCATTGCGACTTCTCCAAAACCGTATTGAGTTTCAAATGTCTGTATTATAGTAACCTACTTTGTTTAATTTTTCATTCTAAATTCTAGGCACGTAGTCTACAACGCATTTACGTATATCAAACTATTTTTTGTCTACATCGCTATACGATAATGATAATCGTTTTTTAGCGACGATTAACGAATTTGCGAATGCAGCGATTTTTTATGGGTAAAAAATATTACAATATTTTAATAAAGAGTAATTCATTTATAATAATAATAATAATAATAATATTTAACTATATTTTTTCACAGTGAATTGAATATTAAGTTAAATTCTGATGTTTGGATAAACTGATAATTTCTTTTTCTTTTTTATGTATCTAAATTAAAAATCAAATGAGTAATTTTTCAACAATTAAAATGTTTATATTGAGGTTATAAGTTCGTGAAATTGATTGTACAAAAATATAAAATATATATAATATTGGATCTAGTTTTTACTTTGTTTTAACTACATATTAAAAAATTATATATGTTAATAAAAATTGCTAGAAGTTTCAAGTTACTGCATTATCTCCATACCTTCCAAAACTATAATTATAGACCTACCAATAGTAACTTAGTATATATTGCTAAGTAATTAAGAACTATCGTTTGAATTTTGATTTCAATACGTTAACATCTTTAAAAAAATAGGGGATTCTCATTTTAAAACAAAAGTTTATTACACCATGGGATATTTCTAAAAATAGTTCAACTTACCTTAAGAATTTAAAAATATGGTCTTATAATTTAAATAAATTATATATATGAATAAATTTCAAAATTTCAAAAATACTATTTTGAATAACTGTGGTATTTTAGAAAAAAAGTGACGAGCTTACTTAGTGAACCACTCAGTATACATATATTATAGTTACAACATATTTTATAAAGATTGTTAAACGTAATTCGTTGTATACTACGCAGGTTTATGAGGAATCAACGGCAATGGCACGAAAGCTTAGCGTTAGTAAATAAATACCAATATATGTTTCAAACCAAAGTTAAGAGTCATTGTTAAACCCACTCAAAGGGAGGTTAGATATAATATTATTATATTTTGGGCAATGAGTTATGGTTGTAAGCTACAGCTTAAATTATTCTCCGAAAAACGGTATTCGTATACACTTGACTTTACGGGTGTCCTGAAACTTTGGCGTAGGGTCTCTGAGTTGGTGGCAGCGCCACTAACGGGTATCCAGATACAAAGCGCGTGTTATATTACGTGATGTAGTGTTCAAGCAGTCGTTATAGAACCGTCGTCACTGGTGTATCGTTTGGACCGGTATACCGAGTTACCGGTCGCGCCGAGTGTGGTTTTGAATCATCATAATATACAAGAATTATTATTATTGTTACTGTCATCTTAGTTTGGGTAAGTGATTGCTATTAATTATACAGTATTGTTGTTTTTTTTAGTAAATGAAATATGTAAAAATCAGTCATATTTTTATGGCGTAGTATAAATAGCATAGCGTTAAATGTTAATGTCTAGTGGAAATATGAACGTAATTTGTGTTTTGTGTTTCTAAGACTTTTAAATGTACTTATATGGTAGTTAATTGCTCAGCGATGAGTTTTTTAATTTTTGTATTAATACAAAATTAATTTCCCCTGATAGACTTTTTGATAACTAAAACTCCTAAAGTGTATGATGCTACAAGATTAAGGTTAGGTTTTAAACTCTCAAAAATATTCAGTTATATAAAAATTGAGGTCAAGCGATATGAAAAATTTCGCAGTGTATTTATAATTATAATATATTTAAGGTTAAATGAGTTAACTTTCGTAAGTTTACTATGTCGAAGAACTTATAAAAGGTTTTCGATTCTAATCACTAAATCACTAACATAGGATTATTCTGAAATTACCTTTGAAAAACTTTTAAATATTATATACACATATAATATAATTGTATCATTATTTTGGAAAAATAATTATTTTTTGAAACGATATTTATCTGATTTATATTTGTGATTTTTCAGTAATTATAATCTTATTGTAATATTTATTACGAGTTTTAATAAATTAAATTAAAAATATATTGTTCATTAAAACAGAAATAAATTAAATAATATCAAATACCTTTGTTGATATTCACTAATTAGATACCATCGTCAAGTTTTATCTGGAGACATTTCGTAAACTTTTGTTAAGAGTTGTTCACAGTTGGTTTGAACTTTCCATAGAATTAAAAGTTTTTTAACCGAACATTTAACAACAATTTAATAGTTAATAAAATAATATATTAAATTGTAATATACAGTTATACGCTAACTGTTAAATTATAGGTTTAAGAATAATTCAAATATCTACTTATATATAATCAAATGTATATTACGTAATAATTAAATAAACATATACCTATATCATATCAAAAGTGGATCAAACCATTTTTCATAAAGATCTGACTATAGCATATTTTTTCTATGGCGATTGGCTGCATATGAAAATAAAATTGGTTTGTACAAAATCATTGCAATAATGATTTAGATAACGTAGATATAGAATATTGCAATAAAGTTGCCAGAATGATATTTATCGATAATCATCTTGTTTGTAAATGTTATAAATGTACATATGTTTTAAGAAATTACTCGGAATTGATACAAATAATTTGTTATTGACCATTTGACCAACTGTTAATTGAAATTGATGTGTTAGTTTTGAATCTAATGACAACTTATTGCAAACGAAAAACGGTTTTGATTGAAAGAAGATTGGAAACACAATCTCTTTTACAAGGATATTATTGTTAATTTATTTTCTATTATTAGATTTTTATGTTAAATCTATTTTTTTTATTAATAACACATATATATCACAGATATTTATTAGAAAGCTGTGAATATAACCGTGATATGATGCTTAAATATAGTAAAAAGTTTCAAATATAACAAAGTAATTAAAAATTAAGAGAAATTTAAATATCTAATTTTATCAAAATTTCAATACTTATTAAAAAATGCTATACATTTTTGATATTTTTAAATTACTGTTTTCGAGATTTTTTTACCAAGTATTAAAAATTGTAAACTATATTTTCTTATTTTAAATACCTATAATCAGCTTAAAATAATTAGTTAAAATATATTAAAAAGTTCGTTGCGTATAAAAAATTATGATTTAAGTAAAAATTAAAGGTATCAAGTTTCTTTAATTAATATTTATAGAATTACAACGAAACTAGGAAAAATATTTCAGGAGACATCAGTACAATACGTTTAATATTCAATTTCATCAACCTTTTTTTTATCTGACTATTTTAGGCTATGTATGTAAAGATCCCATTGTGTTGTCAGTTTCAAACTATTTTTTGGAATTATTTGTACTCTTCGGATGAGAAAAAAACATATTATATACACAGATCGTTGTATAACGAACGGAATCATCCGCACAGTATCGAAGAGACGCTTTATTATACAACGAAGGTTATTATAACTATTTTTTTTAAATTTAAGTTAAAATCAACTTACTAGTTAAATTAAAAAGTTTTTAATAATTAAATTTTTACTGTTTTATGTAAAACAGTAAATTTTGGAATAATGTTTTATTTTTAATTTTGGTAATTATCATAAAATTTATTTATTTTTGAACCAAAAAAAAATAAAAAGTTGATAAAAAAACTATAAATTTATATATTTTATGTTTTGAATGAAGTGGTGATGAATGTATTGATTTTACAATAATATGTAAACAATATATTATATTATTAAAAATACTTCGATTTTCAAAATTGAATATAGTTTCTGGTAGTGAATTGGTTCTAGATGGAAATTTTGAGGTAAAAATGGAATATTCCCGATACTTTTAAAAATAATTAGAAACGCGGAAAAAGAACTTACACAGAAAAATTTTTGAAAAAATTGGTTATATTTTTTTGGTTTACCCCAAAATGAATAACTATAAATACTTGAAATTTTCACCAAATGTTAATATTATTGTTTCTAGTGTATGGTATAATTTTCTAAACATTTTGACTATTTTAAAGCTATTTATAGGCATTTTAAATTTTAAATTGTTTTTTTTTTATCTGTAAATGTTGATAAATTTTTTTTTCTCTGGGTCGTAAAACTTGAAAACTGAATAAATAGTTTCTTATTATCCATTAATATTTAAAAATATCAAAAATATATAGGTGTATTTAGTTTAAGCATTTTAAATTCACATTAATACAAAATTCATTTAAAGTACGAACATTTGTAAATTATTTTATAACTAAAAATATAAAAAATTTTCAAATTTAATAGCTAAAGATTGAAGATTAAATATCTACTAGGTTTCTCATAACTAATTCATACTATATGTTCCTTATACGATTTTGTTAAATTTAAGATTTAATTACAGGACATTGCTTCGAAATAATCATTTCCTTTTCCCGTTTCCTGTTTCTAAGTTTATCTGGCGAATGTTTGATAAATTAAAAAAATAATATTATACTTGTTAAGGGTTACAAAATAAATTGTGTCTAAATAAATATTAGATTAAATTATTATAAAAAGCTATATTTACATAGTTATGTCTTATAAAGAATTCTTTGATTATTTAAAGTTCATGGTGGGTAGAACGTATGTCTCAAATAAATATATTTGTATTCAAACATTTACATATTAAGATTATTTTTAACTTAAAATATATACTTTTATATTTCTTAGTTCCTATATGAGTTTTTATAAACAAAGTCTACATTGTTAAATTCACTCATTGATACACCCATGTATTTAAATATTGCATATAATTATATAAAACTTACTTATTTATTATTTTATTTTAGTTTTCTGATGAAAAGCTTTTAAAATGTGTATACTTTGCACTAAATTATGTAATATTTATTTAAATATACGAATCTGGTAGAGTTATTTTTATTAAAACTATACTATAATTTAAATTTCCATAAAATGTTTATATGAACGAATTTAGTACTAAATTATTCTAACCAAAAAAAGGACCTAATACCTACTATTATACATAAATTATATTATATTAAAATATTGATAATATAGTAAAATTATTAATATATATTTTTTATTTAACTATATACAATTAATGGATAACTATAATTCTCTATTATCTCAATAGATTTTTAATTTTGTTATCACTTATTTTTATCTTAATGATCAGTATCTGTAGTTGTAAACAGTAGGTATGTATAAGAATTTTTTTTATATTTATATAGTTAAAAAAAAATTAGATACGATATAAAAGATACATTTTGGAAAAAGATACATTTTATTAAAAAGAAAAATTATTTTGAGTGGATGTCGATTAAAGCCATACTATAAAAATATCTTTATAATATAATTTTTCGTCAGTTATCGTCAGTTTTTTTAATGTACAGACACTATCAGGAAAGTTAAAAATTGACCTCTTTAAAGTCCAACTCATTCTCGATAACTGACCTTAAAACATATTACATGAAATTTATTAAGTACCTTATTCACCAAGTCATGTTGTTTACTGAGAATAATAAAAATTAATAATAATAAAATCAATTAATTATTTTTTTTTTCCAAAATTCGATACAAATTGCACTTTGATAAAAATAGAAATAGAAATGTTCAAACATAACTAAAAATACGACGAACAAAGAACTACCTGATTCAGATCAACTAGATCAAGTCAAAAATATATTTTACAGTGATGATTCGGATGGTTGATCCTTTGAACTAATAACAATGAAAACATACGTATTAGCAATTTTATAAAAATAAACTTTTACAATACATCTTCTTTAAATTTTAAAACAATTTTAAACAGTACGCCCACTAGAAAAATGATTAAAATTAAATTAAATGATTTGCATATCAGATATCACGCAATTAAAAATGTATAAAAAATAGTCACTTTATAATTTTTCAACACAATTAAGAAACAATTAAAATTTCAGTTAAAAATCGTATTTTTTAAGACTGAAATTATATAATATTATTATATGCATTTAAAAAGAATTACGTCTTTGTAGATCATTATAAAAACAATACGAGCATAATACTTATGAAATACTCGTAGTTTTATATATTTTGTTGGAAAAACGCACGAATTCATCTACTAAAAAATACCTAATTTTTTTGTCCTTTTGTTTTACTAAAAAGGATTTTGGACAAAACGAAGATCGATGCAAATCACTCAAGCCCAAAGGATACTCAGAATATTGTACTATTTTCGAGATTTTGCGGTCTAAAATCCAATTTTAGATTTTTCTATAGAGACTTTTTTTTATTTTTAATAGACTTGCTTTTCTATTGTTTCGTAAATTATTATTTTTTTTTCATTTCCTTCACCACTCTGATTTTTACCAATTTTGTATTTCATCAAAGCTTAAAACTGTTTAAATACAGTATAATAAAGTATGGTAAATTAATTGATGTGTAGAAATTGTATTATAATAATTTTTAAATATAGTTATGTACTTGGTAAGTGGCAAAAACGTAAACAAATTAAAATGATTTACCTATATCTAAATTTTACCAACAATAATAATAATATGCATTTGTCTGGCTTACAAAATTATACAAATGTTTAAAAATAGTAATTGTGAAATTGATTATTTTTGAATATTTTTAATTAATAGTCGTAGTATATGAATTATATTTTGTTATTTCGTACCGAACATTTAAAATTTTTCATTAAATTGAATACAGTTTTTATAAAGAGTTTTAATAAAATATTTATTTGAGTAAAAGTACAAATATTTGTATTTATGACATGACATATTATATCATAATATGTATTTATTTTTTTGAGTTATTAAATAGTATTTTGATATACATACAACTTATGTTGTAAATATTATGTAATTGTCAAATAATAACATATTTTCATTCAAAATGTAAGCATTTAATATACACTAAAACATTTATACGTACACAGCGAGTGTTAATTATATTATACATAGATCATATGAAATATTTAGTAGTCTCGTTGCACAGTGGTTATATGTTATGTTACCTCCACAATTTTAAATATTTCGAAAATATTAAAATAATTTATTCAAAGCAAAGCACGATTGAAATTGAACATGCTGAACATTTTCGGAAATGTTCTCTTAACGTTTAGAAAAACTATTATTTTTAAAAAAATTTTCAAAGTACTATGTATCCTATACAATAGATTATTTTTTAATTTATAAAGGGCACTACGACATACAACTTTCGAGTAGCTACTTCGTTCACCCAAAAAATATAATGAATAATAATAATAAAAAAAATAATTTCTCTAAAGTCAATGCATTTTCAACTTTTCTAAGAATATAAAAAAAATAATTGTGAATATTATAATAAAATATATATATTATTATATAATATTCTGAGTATTGGCCCAATGTGTTATTTATAGTTTAAATAAAAGTTATTATACTTCGTAAAATATGCTTTTATTAATATTGATTGTTTTATAATATTGTATAAGTCCTAACCAATATTTCATTGAATTAAATATATATATATATATATTTGTACATACATTTTAAATTTCTGTACAAATAAATGTACCTCATATACTCATATAATATAAATGTTAAATTTAATAAATACAACCATACCATACGTGATATGTGAATATAAATCATAATACAATACTTGAATAATCTAAACCATAAATATATATAGTTACACATAAATAATAAACATATACGATATATATCAAAATATGCTTTTTTTTTGCCGTATAATATATGGATTGGTTGTTTTTAGTGATTGATTTTCTAATGAAAATAATAAATACAACACTATTTATTTATGGCTGTCGAAAGAATAATATATATATATATATATATATTATGTATTTAATTTAGATATTATTACATGGATATTACACTATTGTGTATGTATCATACATGTTCATTGTAAAAAATGTACTTAATTAGTTAATTTATCGTTATATTTTTGATTTTAGAATACAGTCTTTGATGATTTACGTAATTTTATTTAAATTTAAATATAATAACAGATATATCGAAATAAACAGTGTCACTATGAAAATGTCGATAAAAAAAAATTGTTTATTTCTTAATTTTTTACCATTATTTAAATCATAATATTATCAATATTGCTGTCAATTAAATTTGCATTTTACAAACATAATAGATGTTAAATCTATTATATTATTGGCACTTTTAGGGTGTGCCGCTATGTTTATTTTTGTTCCCAATTTATCGCTTTATTGCTAACTAGTAACTACTAATCTAATATAATACTTGTATATCACTATGAATGCATCCTTGCAAACTTGAAACGTATACATATTAATTTGACACGGTCACATATTTCTCATAAATTGTAAAACATGAACATCAATGTAGATAGGAATGTATCGTGGTAAAATTGACGAGATTGTGGCGGTACAGTGTTTGCAAGTTAGTTACAAATTACATAGTGCACAGGGTTAGGGTCGTGAGTTCTTGGGTCATGCGTTAGTTTTTAATTTTTAATTCTAGACGCATTTCCTAAATCATCCACCATCTCGAGCTCTGCATACACTGCAGATCAAGTGACAACTGGTGAACTAGTGGAAAAGGCTGGTAATATTTTAATACTTTGTGAAAATATATAATTCAATTGGTATTTGTTATACTTATTTATTTTCATTTATATTATTACTGTAATTACCTCTTACGACATTTTTATGAAAATATGATATTTTATAATATAAAAGGTTCTTTTTTATATATTATGCTTTGATTATATTTTGTTCCATTTATTCGAAATTAAATTAAATTTATAACCGTGTGCCTGAAAATACAATGCTTACTATGTTTAATCTTTAATCAAATAAAATAGCCGATAATTATTTAAATTGTTATTTTACTCGAATAAATGTTATTTAAATAATCAATTAAATATAATTTTTTTTTAAATAACATCCTACTTTGTAAGTGACACAAAAATATATTTTAATTTGTTTTTATTCGGGATAAATGTAGGTACATATAAAAAATCGTTATGGTTGTGGTTCACTAGTAATCATTTTCGGAAATCATATAATATTAATATAATGTAATAATTATAAAAAAGTTAATGACAGTGGTGAATACTTAGGTGAAATAGTACGTATAAAATTATATTAAAAATATATTAATTGACTTTAAAATTCATGATTTGCCGTTTTTACTATAACATGACAATATATTATAAATATTTTAAGATTTTTCACAACGCATGCTCATTCAGTATTACCAGAAAAGTATCAAATCGATATTTGGATTGAATAAAACTTCCCCATCTCTTAACTTCTATTAGTTTCTATCTTCAAGGTATAATAATAATATGACAGTATAAATGATTTAATTTCCCCCATATCTCAAGAGTTAATACGCAAACAATAGTAGTAAGTCAACTTTATGTTGGAATTTAATAACATATACATAACTGTATGAGTTCTAAAATATTTATGCCTTATGAATTTATGAGCTCGGTAGATATTTATATTAAATCAAATCATTTATGGTCTAGGTGACTCGGTGATATCATATAGAAACTACCGTAAGGAACATAATATTGTATCGGTAACAAACTTTCAGTGAACTTAATCAAAGACACGTTAACATTGATTACGTGGTTAATTTTCATTATTTAGCTGC
This sequence comes from Rhopalosiphum padi, assembly GCF_020882245.1. Lineage (NCBI taxonomy): Eukaryota > Metazoa > Arthropoda > Insecta > Hemiptera > Aphididae > Rhopalosiphum > Rhopalosiphum padi. The sequence goes on along the minus strand of NC_083598.1, from coordinate 66,238,958 downwards.
CTTAACGATAATATTAAAACTGTTAAGAATGTACATATAAAAATATCATATAATTGTACAATATAGATAAGTTCATTTGAGCCATACATACCCGACATAGAGTTTATATTATTGATGGTGATCAAATTATTTAAACGTCAGTAAAAACATAATGAAAACATAATATTATTAGAAAAATTAGATTTAAGTTAAATTATAAAAAATATTTGTTTTATTTTTTTTTAATTATAATTCATTCTCGTGTTTTATAACTATTTAGCCTATATATCTAGTAATTTCAAGATAAGCGAGAGTTCAAGCTGACATCCAAGTCGATGGATATGTCTTTCAGCTAGTAACAGACTTAAAGTATCTAGCAACTACTATAAATAACCAAAACAAAATGTACAATGAAATCGATTTGAGAATTGCGTCACGAAACAAGGGATATTATTATGCATTGGGAAAATTGCTTAAATCGAAACTTCCATTCAAAATAGCAAAAGAATACTTATTACTTAAAATAATAATATATATTGTTTCGCCCAGTAATTGACTTATATGTGAAAGCTGGTCGGTTACTAAAGAAGATGATGAAAAATAAACATCTTTGAAATAACAGTATAAGAGTATTACGACGGATAAATTGCTTTATAATTAGGAATCAAGAAATCAAGAAATTTGCCAATTATTCCAAAAATCCGTATTTGCGTGTTTGAAAAGTAAAATATTATGATGGGCTCGTCATATATTAACATCTGAAGTATAGCTAATAAAAGTTGTATTGGAAGACTGAACAGAAAAAGGCCAAATTTTTTTTAATCAGATCTTGCCGAAATCTCACAGGGAACAAAGATAGAAGCTGTGAATACAGAAATAAGTAGAGACGCGTGATAGAGGTAGAAAAAGCCCTTCGTGGACTGTAAAAGTGGTATGAATAATTGTTTTATATTATGTATAATGACGTGTAATACTACATTTTGTATAGGTTGGCATAATGATTTGGGAAACAATATTTCGTGTCATTTTAATATTTTTATTTTTAATAGAAAAAATAATTTTAAATTAATTGTATACGCTTAAAAAGACGCACATATAAACACCCGTAGACATTGGACCTAAATATAATGGATAAATATATATTAATGTGTTTAAAAAATAAAATTTATTCAATTGTGCAATTTAAATAATAAGTAGAATGTTATAATGATTATATTATTATAGAATATCTATTACCCTCACATATAAATTTAAATAAAATATTATATATAATATTTTAAAATCATTTTAAATTAAATTAAACGTATAAATATTATCAAATAATAATAAATATTAATTAATAATTTATGGAGTTATATATCATTTTTATAAGTAAAAAAATATTTGTAATATATTGTTACCTATTGATCCTAATTTATTGTATTATTATTAATATTATTACTCTATTATAAAAAACACTTATATCCAGATAATTATAGTAATTATTTTTAAATCAGCACAACTATTTTATCGTTGGTGTAATCATTGGATTGGATTTAAATTACCTTATAAAACATTTTGTTTATGAAACTATGGTTATAAAGTTCACAAATTTGGCCTGTTCCATTATCAAAGTATAAATGAGCCTTTTCCCCTAAATATGATTGCAACATTTGTCGCCTGTTATTCTGTTATTTAGTTGAGTTTAGTATTTTATCAATCTTGACTAGGACATTTAAAAGTTATTGCCTTTAGACTCGACAATTTAAGAATTTGGTACATGAGATATTTAATTGGATGTGTAAATATTATTTATACAAAAATCTGAAGTATATATATCATATTTTATAAGGTGTAAAATGTACAGCATATCTATATGAGATAATTAGTTATAATATCGTTAATTAAACCACATGAAATCCATCTAATATATCAAATATCTTTATTCACATCACGTGCAACAAGGCACGTTTTGACTGACGAATGTCAACACGACTGATACAGGTCTTACAATTATTCCTATGTAATCTATCTTGCTTAATAATAATTATAGATGTGAACATTAGTTACAAATAATACAACATAGAAAAAGAGTCAAATATAGAATTATATAACTAAAAACATTAATTTTTACTTAGGATTAAATAACATTTAACATCGTTATTTTGTACGGTATTTTATTAATTTAATATTTATAATAATTAAATTTATAGATAATTTAATAGCATATTATTAAGTATTGATGTCGGTGATGTAACTTAAAATAAATGTATAATTAATAATAATAAAAATATAAATGTAAGGTGTATAATATAAAATTGTTACCAGTAATAATTTAAATGTATTATAATGTCGTATTTTATTGTATAAAAGTTATATTAAAAAACCTCATATATAATATGTTTATCGACCATAAATATTTTACACTATTTGAAATAAATATAGAATAAAACGTAAATTAATGTAAAGATTTGTTAGTAAAGATTTACAGTTTTGAAATTAAACATTTAGTACCTAGGAACATTTTTTTTTTAAATAAAACGATAGTAATTAAAATATAAATAATGTTTATCTTTTACATAAGATGCTTTTAATAAGAATAATTTTTCAAAAAACATAAATAGTCTTATTCGCTATATTATAGTTTAGCATTGTATGTATTTTATTTAAAAATATATTAAACAAAATCTTCTTTAGTAGAGTTAGAGTTTAAATCTTTTAATGATGTGGAATTTTTAGAATGATAAAATAATCGTATATTATATTGTCAAATATATTATTTAATATCCTTATAAAGATAGCAGTACAGCTACAACAATAAACACATGAAAAATATCTAGCACATTTGTTGAAAATTTGTAAGACATTCTTAAATAAGTTTAAAATTTAATGTTTTAATAATTTTACGGGTTAAGTTGTGTTATTTAAACTTAAAGTTACTCATATATTTATAACTTTATTTAATAAAATAATTTTCGATGTATAGGTGTAATAAATTTATCCTATTTTTAAATAATTTCAAGCATTAGAGTAAGCCAAGTTTAATTTAAAACCATGATTTTAAAATGTGACAATTTACCTTTGAATTCATAATTTGTACTATATTCGACCGTAATTTTTTTTTTTATATGCATTTTTATTTAAAACCATAACTATGAAAGATAATGTATATAGAAGCAGGAGAAAAAATATTCTAGAGATATATATTAAATTAAATTCCTTTAATAATATTTTAAAATAATATTAAATCAATAATTATGGTGATTGACATTTCAAACTAATTATACCTTTGCCTTTAAACAAATATGTACGATAAATATGTAATATTGCAATTTATAAACTAATTTAAAATATTTATAAATCTATATATTACATTTGAATAAGTATATTATTATATAATAGTAATTTAATTAAAAAACAATAATCTTTAGTAAAGTTAATTATATTATAATTAGTTTAATTATAAATCGTATTTAGTAATCAAATTGAAATTTCCAAATTATGTATGTTGTGTTATTTAATAATCCAGAAGTTGTTTTTTTAATATTAATTTAAATGTTGATGCGATAGATAATATTTAATTTACAATGATGTCATATAAGTTTTGTAAAGGAATAGTATTGATAGATGTATTATTTTTATTTATTTTGTTGTATGTTTTTTTTTTTAAAGTGAAAAGATTTTCGTACGATATTATACAAAATATATTATCACGATTAAAAGGACAATTAAATTAAATTGCAAAGTTTTATTTATTTTAATCTCAAAAAATATAAACAAGTAGAGCCTAATATATAATATTTATTTAGATCACTAATTTTCATAAATTAAAGACTCAGTAAAAGATAATTTAAATATTGTTTCATGATAGTATGTATTATTAGTTTACCTTACAATATTTCGTATTCCTGAATTATCGATTACTACATTTAAAACATTTGTATATAGTTTGAATGACAAATTTAATGTTTGATTGATGAAAATTGACATTTTTATTAACAACAATAGAGCTTACATTATTTTGCTAAATATAATATCATTGGAAACTGGTTATTGTTAACAAAAATGTATTAAAACATCTATAAGCAATGCTTTTTTTCAAAATTTTTTTTAAAACATTATGCATAACTTTTTATATTACCGACAAATTCATTATAATAATATACCGGTAACAAGCTGTGTCGATGTAAGATAAGCAGGATATGTTTGGAAAAACCCTGCAAGGCATGTCGTACGGCGTGATGTATATGCAATATGGGTACATTACTGCTTCAAATAACATAGTTTTTACATCAACCATTTTTGTTAGACGTGCCCGTAGTGTAGGAATACAAACTCAAGAGTTTTATAAGCTACTGTTTTCAATTAAACACACACAAAAAAAAAACATTTAGTGTTGTCAAATTTAGCAGGCAACCATTTGTTAAGTCCGTAACACCAGCTAATCTGATTGCTCAGAAACGCATGATGTATCGGTAATCCCATCGCGTATAATAATACGTGAATAATACAACTACACACTCGCAGGGAAATGTAATTTTCTTCCTAGGCTTATATTTCCCGTGATCAGATAATAATATGATACTGGCCGTTGTACTGAGATGTATACCAAGTCGCCTGCACCCACATTAAACTAAATTGCATCACGTTAAATGTTACACATATGTTGTCCCTGATTTTTTTTTTTTATATCTTTCAAAATAAATTTAATAGAATAGCTATATTCTATATGTAATTACATACCATTATTATGTTTTTAATAAAAAAATTCATGTACAAATGCGTTTCACTGTATTCACAGGCAATATCGTAGTTTATCAAAGGTGATAAATATTTAAGATAAGTAAGTTTATTGCTTTGATTTGAAATAATTTAATACATTAATATTAAAATTAAATTAAATATACTATTATAATGTATTGTAAGTATAAATCACCTATACCAGTTCACTGACGATTTCGAAGAAAATAAGCTTGAAAAGCCTTAAATAATTTTTAAGATAATCAAATTATTATTCGACCCCGGAGCGATAGTATAGTATATTTCTTACGTGAATAACTGATAACGAAGGCCGAGGCAGTATTTTATTCAAGAAAAGGTAAATTTATTATAAAATACAACATTATAACTCACGAAAAAAATAATACATTGGTAATTTATTGTTTCAATGAGTAAAAATGAATGAAATAGATAATATTGGCATTGATATTGTTTAGTTCTGGTAATTGATTTATTACCTATTTAAAATTTATTTAGCTCTAAAGTACTGTATTATCCTAAACGGATCACCCTGTATCGAATTAACTTAACTAAAATATTTTATAACCGCCGAAACCGCTGAATATAAAACAAAATTATTTGAAAACGGTAATTTGTTTGTTTGTTTCAGTGTTTATTTATTAAAAGAGCACACAGCGCAAAAAAAATGTTCTTCAAATTATTTTTAAATGTTAAATCATTGTAGCCCGAACTACTAAAAACAACTTTGTCGAGATCCAATCTAAAAAAAATATTATTAAGGAGATATTGGGCTATTTAGAATAATTACGTGACATTATTGGGTTGGGCTCGGCATGATTGCCTATCTCACGCGTGTAAAAGTTCCTCCCTTTACACAATGATTAACCAACTTAAACATTTTGTTTTTGATGTTTCATTTATGTAGAACTATGTAATTTTTCGTACTAAAGACAATAGAATTATCAGAATTTCAATATAATGTTTAATTTATTAAAAATACTAAAAGAGTTATTTTTGTCACGTATACTAAACAGTGAACACGGACCGGTACGCACCACGTCATGTCATGCTGCTACGGTTATAGAGACGCGTACATAACAACATTTGTTTTCATAAGATTTTAAATATTTCAAAAAAAAAAACTAAGCACTTAAGAAAAATTCTAGTTCAACTAACGCTTTCAGTACATAAAACACACCACATCCATATAACAAAAATTAGAAAATATAATTTAAAATTATGTAAATAATTTACTTATTATTGTGTGAAGCGAGTAAAATTTACACGAATAAGATAGGCAATTACTATACAAACCCACCTAATGACGTTATACTTTTTTTTTTAATTGCTCATCAATTATTAAATAATATGAGTATAGAAACGTTATTCCTATATACTATTAGGTATTCAGACGTATTCTTAGAATAAAATAAAATATATTTCAAATAAAAAAAACTTACTTTTTGTGTTTTGTGCTACTTTAAAGGCCTGTATAATATAATACATGATATACAACCCAACATGTCATATTCATTCGAATTGTTACTATAAAATATTATTTTAGATGCTGAACAGAGATTTCTGTTTTAGTTTTACAACGGTTCGTGTTGTTATTATTTTTTTTTTTTTGTGGCTGGTCAAACTTTTTGTTTTAGTATTGCTTCGATCTAAATTTCCTAGGTGATTTCTGACTTTGGAACTTGATGGGAGGAGGTTGTGTTGCGTATGTCGAAGATAACAATATTTTTCAAAATAATTGGAGGAATAAAAATAGAGAAATGCAGGAATGTTTACATAAAACTACATTGATCAATATTTAATGTAGATTTGATTTAATTATCATAGTTAAAAAATCATTAACTGTATTTTAAAAAATTTAGAATACTATTTTATAGAAACTATGAAAATACAATAATTTTAATTCATGCTATTTACAAACATTTACAGATAATTTTCAAAGTTCAAATGTTTTTTTTTTTAGTATTTTTCGAATAATGTATGAAAAAAATTTTATTTTTAAAAAAAGTACAATTAATAGAAAAAGATTTAAAATTCAAATGGTACATGGTTCGTTATATTTTTTTTTATAGTGATTTAAAAATATCAAAAATATTTATTATGCACAATTATTTTATAAACATTTCAATTTTAATTTTTTTTGAATAATTATAATTTTATTTATTTTTTGACTTAGAAATAATATCCGCTGATAAACAGTCATTTATCAGTAACATTTTTCGTACTTAATGATTTGTCATTGAATTTAAATTCAATACACCTATTAGAGTGACAACTCAATAAAGAGGTACACTCGATAATTTATACCTATTATAAAGCAGAGGTATTTCATCGTGGTTATTTTTTTAACCTTTAAGAAGTAATGTTATTTTTTAACTCTAAACTCTGTGCATACGAAGTAATTATATAATTCATATTTTCAAGACATTTTGATACAATAAAAATACATTGGACCTCAAAAGTATTATCATGAAACTAAATAAATTTGTACCTTTTACCCTTTAGTATTCTACTATTGTATATTTTTGAACTTGAAAGGATATAATATAATAATATAAACAACATACATTTACAATCTATGACTTAATTACTAAGACAATATGTAAATGTATATCATTTAGTATTCATACATGTTAATAAATTAACTACACTATGAGCTCAATTTTTCTAATAAATTCTATAATTTATATTTATATGTGAGTGATCTTCGTTGAATGCATAGCATTAAATAATTCTAGTCAAATATAATATTGGAATATAGTAAGAATGTTAATAAAAACATAAACTCTTGCAAAATCAATCATTTCTCTTTGTATTAATTGCTTGTAAAATTTAAAATATATTGATTTTCCATTTAATAAAAATCATTAATAAATTATGAGACCTATAAAAAATTAAAAATAACAATTTCTTGCGAACATAAACATACTTTTTTGTAAAAGAAAATCGAAGCATCTATATTATTAAATACAAATTAAAAAAATATACTCATAACAAGTATGAATAATCAATTTACAATTAGTTTAATGAGTGAATTACTAAAAAATACTTGTAATGAGTCCCAAATATTCTTTAATTTTAATTTTAAACAAAAAGAGATTAAAAATAAAATCAACGATAATTATAAAATTATTCTTAAACAAAATATTAAATTAGGTAACTTAATATAGCTATAAAAAATGCATAAATAAATCAGAATTATAAGTGATTAAATTGTGTGTTAATAATAATTACTGTCTATTTATAAATATAAGGTTTAAGGATATTCGTTAGAATGTTAATATGTTGTCAAAGAAACTTTGTGGCTTATGATTGTTCAAGCGTACGTTGTTTAAATTACAATTTTAGCACACAAATTTACAATATATATATATATATAGATATTATATTTAATTTAATTAATATGTATAATTAAATTCATTATGTATAATCTAGTATTAGAAATACTATAGATACTATTTGTATTCACCAAAAGTTTTAAAATAATAATTAAAAAAATTATACCTATTTTATTCATATATTTTGTAATCCTTATCGAAATGTATATTATTTTTAAACTACGTATTTTTAATATTGTCTTCTAGAATTTTTAGAACCAAATTTATAATTTTATTACGTTTGAAATTGTATGGATAATGTATTCTTAGACATAAATAATTATTTTATTTAATTAAGACCTGTCATAAAATTATGAATTATTTAATTTTATTTAATATTCATGATATGATTCATGATTAAAATGTGTGACATTTTAAGAAGAAAATTTAATGCCTTAACGGATATTCAATTAACGTGCATCCTCGTAAATACTATAATGAATTACCCACGTGGTTTGGTTAAGTTTCACAAACTATTTACTTTAAAATATATTTCGTATTTGTATTGTATTTTGTTTACGTGATATTAATACATAATGAGAAATTTGTTAGCATAGATGCTATGTAAAAGTCACACAGTAGCTGTTAACTCTGTCATATAACTTGTTTAAACTTAGATAATTTTAAGTCAGTCCGTGGAATTCATTACTTACAAGTTAGAAGTGTTTTTTTAAGTATATAAAAATAATAAGTTAAAAATGTCTTTATTTCTATATTTTTATATTGTTATAAACTTATAACTTATTACATTGATCGAAGCTTTCATATATTTAATACAAATAGTTATGATTGACAATTAAATTACCTGGTGTATAAAAGTAAATCTAAATATATTTTATGCAAGAGTTATATAATATCATATTCTAATATGACGTAAGCCAAATGAAATGTTTTTAAATAGTAGAATAATTAATAAATCATTCCAAAGAGCATTCCAAAGAGTCGATCTAAACAGAGGTCGGTTGAAACCATTCGTTGAAATTTATTTAATAACCACGCTTAATGAAATTTCTTCGAGAGTTTTTAACGAGTGTCAGATGTTAAATTTTAAACATTTTTCAATAAAATTGTTTAAAAACCATAGTTTAAATGAAAAAATATTTCTTTTTACTTCCCTAACTTAAACAATATAACAACGACATTCTGTGTTTATTTAACAGTGATATTATAGGTAGGTAGTGAATACTAAGATTTTATGAATACTTCACATAATCATATTATTATAATTAAACGCGGAAATCTAAACAGAAAGAAGAAGTTATAGATAAAACCGTATCATAGGCAAATATTATATAGAAATTATATCTTCCATAGTTCCGTATCTATATAATTTTAAATTAGAAAGCAACATGAATTTTAATTCTAAAATTAACTTTGTATGGAACTTATTTGTTATTTAATAGTAATATTTAGACCAAAATTTTCACAGAAAACACACCATAAGAAACAAATATAAATGTTTAATGAAAATAATGGTTTTGTATGAAATGTTCAATTAAAACTTCAATACCTAATGGAGAAAATGTCAAAGTAAAAATTGTTTATTTAATAGAAAAATAATGGAAAGTTTAGTTCAATTTTTTTAGTCACTTTATTTTTGAACCTAATGTTCTGTTACTAAAGTTCATGAAAGAATAAAAAAAAACTATTTGAACTACATTCGTATATTCTATACAGGGTAATTATTTTAAAAGTAAACCCTTATTTTTTTTAAAATTTATTGAATGGTCGCAAATTTCTAATTTTATATTCAAAACCTGAATGTTTTTTAAGATTTTGTATATATAACAATTTAATTTTGAACTATTTATTAATTAATTTAAATATGTATTTAGAGTTATATGAGTGAATTGGGAAAGCTCAGAAATTTCCCGATAAATGTTGGTGAACTACTCATATTGATACTTTAAATATTTACAAGTTATAATTTATAATTCAAATAAAATTAAATTTGTGTATATTGAAATTCTTAAAAGAATTCTGCTTAAAAATATGGAATATCTATTGATGTTGTGTTTTAAAAAAGTAAAAAGTAATAAGTAATAAATTCTAATTATGATAAAAATATTTTAAAACCGTTAATATTTTTTATATATTAATTTTTAATCATCATCCTATATATTCGTAATTAAAAAATTAAAATAATTTGTTAAGAAATAAATAACGTTTACTATAAACTAAATTGAATGCTATATTTAGTTATTATTATTTAATTGCAATAAATAAACAGTAGTAAGTTACTCTAGAAGTAATTTAAAATAAAAGTGTTTAAAGCAATTTCCAATTTATTTTTTAAATTATATTTTATTTTTGACTGTGCATTATACAAATAATAACATATATTATTGTATTTTACACTAGATATTAGAAAGTACTACGATATATTTCGTGGCACTGTAACAAATATATATTTGATGGTCATCTTTCCCTTCAATCTTTAAGAAATAGAAATATAAGAAAATCCAAAATGTAATTTCAAACGCATTTGGGAAATAATTAATTGACACGATACTCTAAAATAATATATAACTGTTAAGGGTAAATCAAATATAGATGGACTTAATAATTTAATGCCATACATTTGAAGTTATCTCCATATAATTTATATAAGAGTATATAATTGTTATTTTAAATTTCAAACACTCTGTCTTCACTGTAACACTTTTTATGTATAATGTACCTTAAAATATAATTTTACCATTCGAAAAAAATCGGCGTTTGGTTTTTATATACACGTTATATTTTATATAAGCTATTTATAAATTTGTATTTATTTAGTACCAGTATTTCATGAAAATTCTCTGATCTGACTTTCCGAAAGATAAGTCTATGAAACAAATTTAAGTCTTAAAGTTTGCGATAGATGAATCCACTTTTGATCTGTTATAAACTTATTGCGTAGGTTCGTAGGTACAAATGCTTTGAGTTTATAACGACAAACCTTTAAGTTGTTTGTGTTGGAGGTAGAGAGTTATACAATAATAGTTTTTAAAATATAAGTTTTTACATAGATATAATCAGATTAAAATATAAAGAAATGATTCAAGTCTGGACAAAAACAAATGTTATCATTATTATTATTTTACGTGTAATAATTAGTAGCTATTAAGTCATTTTAAAATATTTTTCATATTATATACGAATTACTAATTATAATTTGTTTCAAATATTTCATTGTTACACATTTATATTTTATTTTTATTTTTTGATTCATTATTTATGGCAGTTTGTATAGACTACTGGGGAATTTTATACCTTGTCTTTCTCTTATAGATTCTAATTGAATAATATTGAATCGATTGTTTATATTTTTAAAAACTATAGTAAAACACATTTTTCGTTGACTAATTTGATTGGTAGAACTCTTAAAGATTTAAAGTCATTCAAATGTATTAATGTAGACCCCGCAAGTTTTTTATACCCAATAAAATTCTAATTATTGTTATTATTGATTTAGATAAATAATTAACGTAGATACTAGATATACAGTCAACCTGAATGCTACAATCGGATACATAAAATCATTCACTTGATTACCAATAATTTACATATTAAAAATAAATAAATAATAATCCAATTAAATGAACATTCTTGACAAATTGAGCTTCTAAAAACTAACGATTTTACTCATATGATGTTATATATTCTAAATATTTAATTTTTCCTACAACTAACCTGTAGTTGTCTATCATATTTATTAATAGTGTTTTAAAAACATTTTAATTACTTTGATAATATTTATTCGTAAAATAGTGTACAAACATATCTTAACAGCTTATTTATTTAAGATTTACTGTTCTTAATTTTTTTTTTATCTATTATTTATGATAAGCTTATCGAACTTTCATCTTTTATGCAGTAAATATATATATATAATGCATCTACTCGTAGATGATGTAGTATTTATGCATATGTAATGTGTATAGGTAATGCTTGTGTTTGTAATAATTTATTCCGTTAAAGTTATTTGTTACTTTGATCAACACTACAACTGTCAGATTTACTTACGACCGTTCCATTAAGCTTATATCTAAAAATAAATAAATCACTTTAAGTGAAATTTGAAGGTTTACCTACATTGACTACACTACTGATTTATATAGCATATTATGAAAAAAGATATTTATAACTGGATATTTTTTGTTTAATAATTTTTTTCGAAATCATAGTACTTGAGTGAATATAATTTTTATAGATCCATTTAAATAGATTTTTCCTAAAAATTGAATTTTTAAATAAATTTCAATTTGCACAAATGTTGAATTTAGTTTAGCACATAAATTTAAATTATAATATTGAAACAATGGCAAGGTCATAAGGACATATTCAGTTGCGAGTCATACGACACAAAATGCAAATGTATAATGTGCAGATAGTAAATATGTATAAAATAGCTAATATAATAATAATATAATTATTTTAGAAATTAGGATCAGTAATTTATTCAATAATTCAGTAAATAAATAAATACTTCAGGGGGTGTTGATGTTGTCTACAGCAATAATAAATACACACATTTATAAATTATATTTATGTAAGTTAAAAAGTGTTAATATAGCATATATTTATTGAATAACGTTTATTAATATTTATATATATATATAGATTTATTAATATAATATGTATGTACGAGACAAGTCATATAATACCTTTCTTGTATACTATAGACAGTATAGACTATTTTCCACAAATATCAATACTTACATTTGTCAAATTCTGCAATATTTTTTTTTTTTTTAGTTTTAGAGTAAAAATAATTTAATAATCATAAAAACATTGTTAATATATTAAACGATTAAATTTAAATATTAATATTTCAGTGTTATTTAAATTAAAAATTACAATGTGGAAAAATCGATATTTTATTATAAGTTAGTACCACCACATGTTATTAATGTGAAACGTTAATTTTACTTAGGGTGGCATAATTTGATTTTGGACGAAGGAATTTATATGGATTTTATCCTCGTATAATTTTAAAAGCCTCTCTATAGACTGAAGTTTAGTGAGATTGGCCTTATTCACTGTATTAGGTTATATTAGTTATATATAGAAAGGTATAGGAATGTGTTATAATCTTAAATGGAATGACCACATAAAATGTGTAACGAATAAATTAAGAAAAATAATGTATGCATTTAAAAATTTAACAAATATCTTAGAATTTAAAAAAAATTAGAGTAGTTTATCAAGCATTAATAGAATCCATAATTAATTATGATATTTCTATATGGGGAGTTACCTACATATGAAATAACTATTGATCCATTAAAAAAAAATACAAAATGAAATACTAAAAATTATTCTAAAGATTCGAAATACCACACAAAATACTTATACAATAATATGAATGTACTACCAGTAAAAATATTATTTTATAAAGCTTCAGTAATTAATGCAATTAAAAATAACCTAACTTTTAAAACTGAACATGAACATAATACACGACAAATATCTAATATTAAAGTACCAACTACGCACAAAAAATGAACACAATAATCCACATATACTTATATATCGGTCCCAAAATCTACAATATATTACCATTAGAACTAAAACAAAGCAACTCTTTCAAGATCCTTAAAAAAAAAAATCACATTTTGGTTACTACAGGAACAAAATACAGACGACAGACTCACAATAAATGTATAGGATTATTATATTATTTACTAATAAGTAATATTAGTTAATTTATTTTAGTAATTATTGATAAATTTAGTATTATTAATATGTATTATTTAATTAGACAATTTTTTACACAATTCTACATTATAAAATTATATTATATAAACAAAGAAAAAACATATACTGATTATCTATAGGTATACTGATATTTTAGTTATGTGAAAATGTTTATTGCAAATTATAATCTTTTAATTTTACATTTAGTAATTATTATTGAATTTATTTAAATTGTGAACTCACGGCTCCCACTCGAACATGTTTAGTCTTCGAGAAATGAAACTAAAGTTGAAAGAATAAATAAAAATAAAAAATAAATAAAATAAAAATATTTAAAAGTTAACAATTTTTTTATATTTAATTTACTCCCCATATCAATTGGATATATATCTAAACATGTTTATATCATATAGATCATACAATAAAACATATTATGATAATATTTTTTTCCTATAAGAAGAGCTTAGGATCTTAAAATCATATTAGACAAACTTCGATTTTTTTTAAACAACCTTACAATAATTGATCACTATTTTAAACAAATTTGAAATACTGCTACTTAAGTGTACTTATATATAGCACATACGGTTAATAGTTTAATACACATGTTATTAATGATCGAATAATTACATATTAATCACATAAAATGTAATAATAGTTAACCTGACTAGTACAGAGTACACTACTACACGAGTAAAAGAAAACAATGGAAACTCTTAAGTATGAAGTACAGTGAACTTTACTCATATCATCTCAGCCGTAAATCATTTTTATCTCGATCGTCAACCAATTTCCTTCAGGTGCTGTATATTCGTATAGATATTTGAAGAGCATCATTTTCGGCACCGACAAGAGAAAAATTCGTTTTCACCACACGCTCAGATTCAGGCTTCAGTGTTGCAAGGGAATGCGGTTTTCTGAATAGATATTATTATTATGTGAACGCACGCGGAAATTTGCGGACGCACGCACACATATATTCGAGTATTCGACGTGCATAATATTGTTAATTATTAATTTATTATTATTAAATTGTGTGTACAACGTTCTGATGGGTTGAGAACATTCAAACATTACGTACGATAAAGTGGAATCTTCTCAAGCGTCTATTCACTCTATACACGGCCCGATTGCTAGATTATGATTAGGAATTACATTGTTTAATTATAAATATGCGTATTAACTGCAGATACAGTAGATGAATACGCATTTTAATAAAATAATCCTCGATTATACAAAATAAACAATTATCTTACAATTTTTTTTTAATTATCATATATAATACTATTATTTAATTGTTAGTTTTATTAAAATTCAGCGTACTTAACCTTTTTCATAAATAAAAACCAATACTCTTGAGATTTTTTATGACTTTTGAATCATTTTATTCTATGGCTTGAAATAAAAGGTATACAAGTTATGACGTCCTTCAAATTTTCGTTTATTTACGTGAAAAGTAGATATACTTTGTAATGCACAAGTCTGAGAAATCAAACGTGATGTAGATATATCGCTCAACATTTTAATTTTACATGTGTCCACTCACTTCACTGTCCATAGATTAATTTATTTAATTTATATATTTTATATATAAACAAGTATATAGGTCTAAAATTATATTTTTTATGTAAACTCTTTTATAAATGTGACATTTTCAATAACGTCATCTTGTCGATAACCTTTCATTTTAAACCTTTATATATTAATTAACTATATAAGGTACTTTTACTAAATATAATTATATTATGTGTCAATTTCAGCTTTTGACTCTTTATATTAATATAATGAAAAACACTAAACATATAACAAGAAGTATTTTAAATGCAACTATACTTAAACCGGCTGAACCTAATAGATGTTGCTGATTAATTAATAATTAAGTCATTTTATCATCTTCTATATTATATTGTATTAGTATCCATCGATAGTATTGTTTTTCTTTATTACATAAAAAAATACTTAACTAAACTATTATTTATGTGAAATTAATATATAAATTATCTGCAGATTATATTATTACAAATACTTTAAAAAAATAATGTTTTGAATAATATACCGTATTTACCAAATATTTAAGTAATATAAAGTTTTTAGTTTCAATTTTTACTTTCTTGATTTTTAATCAAGTAAGTATGGTAATTGCAATGAAAAAAGTCTGAATTTTTAAAACTTCAAGAATTTTTGTTAAATAGGGTAATGATAAAAATGTAACTCAGTTGTAATGAGTAGGTGGATAATTTATTAAGATAGCTTTAACAAAAAATATTAATGAGAGAGATCCAATATCACACCCAAGCGGTGTAAGGATTTGAATCCACAAAAACGTCAGCGTGAACAGTCCCAAAATGTCTATTTTTTTTTACTTTTTTCCAAAACTATTATAGCTAAAAAGTTGGTTGATAGCTCATTAAAAAGGGATTATCAAGATCAAATAGATACAAAATGTGAGATTTCACAGTTAAAAAAATAGTTATTTTTTGCTAGATTACCGAAACTGGCGAACAGATTTTGTTATGAGGGATCATGTTAGATTTACATTGGCTAGAAGAAGTACTATGAAGATTTTCAGAACTTTATCTTCAATTGTTAATTCATTACAAAGTTATAAAGCTAAAAAACATAAAAAAACGCCCAATAAAATGTGTTTTAATTTTTTGTGAAGCTCTGTAGTGAAATAACTATAAAATATAAAGTTCTGAAAATCTCCATTGTACTGTCTTAGCCTATGTGAATCTAACAAGATCCCAAACAACCAAATCCGCTCTCCGGTTTCAGAGATCTATCTCACTAAATGAAAATGAAAATAAAATATATTATACATACATATTGCATACAATTAATTTTTTTTTAAAAATTGAAAATCAAGAAAATTTACATGCCGATCTCTGACTTGACAAGCGGTTTTTTCATATTTTTAAGTAGGCCCTATACTGTAGGCTCATAGTCAAGTATGTATCCTGTAAAATCGGCAACACTCGAATTGCCTTCTAAATTTAGGTAGGTAACCTTTTTTCACTTGAATTGTCTTTCATGGCATACCTAAATTATTAATTAATATATTAACGCGTCTATTAATAAAGTCGTACGCGTAATATCGAACATTATATCGAATTCCGTAATGTTCAAAAATATTATTTTTAAGACATACAATATTTCCTAGACTGATTAATTTTTCGAATGCAATAATCTTGTTGATCACACAATATTATCAGTTAAACATTAGTCCATAATTAAACACAAACTTAATAATTTTTTACTATATAACAGAATAAAATTTCATCTAAATTATTTTATGTATTAGTTATTTGTTATTATTATTATTATTATTATTAATTATTACTGCTTATTCAATTTATATACTAAAATATTACAATTATTTATTAACATTTAGGTAATCTTAATTTACATTAAATCAATCGATATTAATTTGATTTTTTCAGTTTATTTAATTATAAATGCATATTCTAATATTTATAAAATATTTCTTATAATAAGTGAGGTTATACCTAAATCAATTAATTAAGTGCAAGAGGGTCACTACTTAAAATAGGAGACAATTCGTGGCAAAAGTGAATGATATTTTGGAAATCGGGAAGCAATTCGTGTAACCATTTAAAAAAAAATCATGGGAGGTAATTCGAAGGTCAGAGGGGAGGCAATTCGTGAGGGCAGTACCTAGTTTGCGCAAAAATTCTAAAAACTAAAAAAACAACTTATTTACGCACAAAACTACCACTATTTTGGGAACAGTTGAACCTTAAACCAAATAGTTTGCACACAGTTACCTTTTAGTTACCTTATTGTATATTAATACTTGTTTATTACTAATTGTTAATAATTAACACTTGTTTAAAAGTAGTTACATACATTTTCCTTCCCCTTAACAGACTTAGAACAACGAAAAAAAAATACAAACATTTTCACGTTGCGATTCGAAAACTTCACAAATTTCTAAATCCATGTTCAGTAAATACAGCTAGGCTAGAGTCACAAAATATATGTACTCACACTTAAGTTCTCGAGATGTACTATTTGTGGGGAATTTAATATTTCCATACTCATACTGATGATTATCAGTTCCCAGATCGATATAGATAGGTAAAATGTGCACAAACCAGTTATAGTAGTTATACATTAAATATCATCGTATGACCAAACGAGTTCCCCTAACCTATACCAATAAAGTATGTATCTATCTACAGTAATAATATATTTTATACGACTGAATTTTTAAATTGTAATTGATTTTTATAAGAAGTTTGTATATCTTCAATGTAAATTATTTAATAAATAACCTATATTAAAATCAAATATTTCTTTTTTATAAAATAAAAATATAGAATATTATATATTATTATGTTTGAATTACTGAGAACATTTTTTTCGATTTCATTTCTTTTGATAAAAAAAAAGGATAGAAATTCAAATATACCCTTAAGGATTCTTTGTGAAGGGTTGTTTGATTCTTGTTATCTCCGCATGATTTCCACTATGTGTCCATGTGTACGGCTCAATCAAATAACGCATTCTTTCTTTTGTTTATCACTACTGTTTATTTCCCCATCATTTGACTACGTCTTAGACAATACCATATACCTACTCAACGTGTATTGTACCAATGTCCAATGAATCATATTATTGTGGATCGATTGCAAGCAATGCGTGTAATTTATGATTTTGTATTGATATCCTAAATTTTGAATGCGATAAAATCTGTTTTAATAGTAAAACATAATTGAAACCGTGCATATGTATATAATATATACTACATCAGTACATCATATATTACACACCATTTACGATTATTTATAACATCATATTCTAGTATCTTCCCTACATTAATATACTAACTACAATAATAAAAAGTAGGTAATACACTAATAAAATTTAATAAAATATTATATTTATTATCAGTAAATTACATATACTAAATATACGTATATCAACCACATATTGTTAGGATTCATCTCAACTGTATTGTATACATTAATAATTTATGTCCCAGTGACTTGTTGGGGATTCATCGTCTCCTCAATACTGTATATTTTATTTTAAACTAATAATAATTAAGTAAATACTTCAAGAGTTTTTAGAAATTACTGAGTCACTGAGAGTCGAAGGACGACATTCGACAATAATATTATATAATGTATAATACATATTCTCATAAATAAACAAAAACATAGGTACATAGATTAAGTTAGTTAATTTTGGTCAACCAATAATTGTGAACAAAAATAGCAATAAAATATTAGCTATTTTCATTTTTAAACTTCAAATTCTGTGTTTTACCATTCATTAACTTAGTTTTTCTTTTATATGCATTTTTGCTAATAATTCAGCAAAGTGACAAAACGCTCATATTCGTCAAGTTAACTGCAAATTTTATATTTTATACTGCACAATAATTATTAGTGCTCTGCGCGTTACAATGTACTATAACATTAAAATTACATTAATAAAGCTGCAGTACTTACTATTAGTTAGTAGATACCAGTGGTGCAATTATACAGGGAAGATTTAGATGTCGTATCCACCCCCCCCCCCCCCACATGACATTTCATTATTATTGTCATACCACATTTATGTATTTGTTTAATACTACCTATATAGTATATAGTAGATACCCATCATATTTCATAGAGATAAAACAGTAATACAAACAAGCCGAATTTACTATAATATATATGCGTAACTATATTACTTATATTTTATAAACATCTTTGCACAAATATATTATATTATATTTTATATATTGAACTATGGAATAAAAATACTACCGAGTCGAGTGATCGAATATTATAATATATTATTTATTATTATAATAATAAAAAAAATATTTATATGTTAAAAGTGTTAAATACCAAAATACCTATCTCAAAACAGTCAAAACTCATAAAATATTTGTACATTGTTTCATGTACTATAAATACAATTTAGTTACTCAATTTAGTTACTTGGTCTAGTAAATTAAGGACAATGAAAAGACAATACTAATTAAATAACATAACAAAATTATACTATATTAAAATATTAAAAATACTTTAGGATTTTATTATATAAATTTAAATTAAAATAAATTAATTTCAGTCTTCCATAAAATTATAAAAATGGAAAATAACTTATTAATTTAACAATTTATTCTATATAATTCGAATTAAATAAAAAATGACCAATTTCTATTTACTTTTTATCATAAAAGAGTTTAAATTAGTTATTAAGTATCAAATATTTCTGATGTTCAAAACAATTTTCTATTATTATTATTTTAATATTTTGTGATGGTAACTTATTAGCACTGGGGTATGGAATGACAAAAATAATCAAAATTCAACTGACAATTTAATGATAAGAATATACTAAAGTCTGAACATTGACAATTGGTATTACATTTTAGAAAATATATTTTTGTGGAATTAATTTGAAAAAAATAATTTTCTTCAACTTACAGAGCCTGGGTGCTCCCAGAAATTGGGGGCCAAGTGCAAGTGCTCCATCTGCACTTGCACAAATCAGGGCCTGTATATTATATTAATTGTAGGTACCTAAATATTTAAATATTATGTTAATATTTGTTTCCGTGTATTACGTTTATACATGTAGCATTATTGTGTATGCTGTATATTGTATATTGTTATATATTATAACATGGCAAATTACGAGTCTAGACACAGTAGACACCACGTGTTATAAATATAAAACATTATCGTTTTAATTTTTTACAAAAACTCTTTTACTTAAACAAACAATATTATTATTTATTAACTATAAATATTTATAACTCTTCACTAAATATAATATAAATAAGTACCAAATTGTTCATAATAATATGTACCTATATCATTAAGTCAGTATATTTTATGACTAAAGGTACCTACCTATGTATATAAATTATAAATCAGGTAAAACAAGTAGGTTTAAAATGATGGTTTCCATTTATTATATTATGTCTCTACTAATTTTGGACGGGGCACTCATTTTGTTCTGTTTTAATCCTGTAATCTCCGTATTATTACAATATGTGCGTAAAACAAAAACTACTTATTACAGAATATTTATACCAAAAAAATACAAAATAACATTTTTACATCTTTATATTGGGGTCAATTAAACTTGCAAAGTAATTAAAGGTTAATAGTTATATTAATAACTTTGGTTAGGTACCTACATTTATAAATAATAATTAATATAGTTATTGTACGACCGCCAATTGATGACAAACTATTATTACTATTATTTATTTATTTATACTATTTATTTTAACTATTTTTTAGAATCAAGCTAAAATTGTTTATCCCGTTTTTTTATGTATATAATATTATAATCATCTTAATATATTGTTTATAATAATACTGGTACTAACTATTATTTAATCATAAAGCCTAGGGCACTTGCGTTGGTGGTGTAATGGTCAGCATAGTTGCCTTCCAAGCAGTTGATCCGGGTTCGATTCCCGGCCATCGCAATATATTTTTATTCATATTTTTAATATTTTAATTAAAACAAATATATTTAACATTCAAAATATTAT
Source organism: Rhopalosiphum padi (assembly GCF_020882245.1). NCBI lineage: Eukaryota > Metazoa > Arthropoda > Insecta > Hemiptera > Aphididae > Rhopalosiphum > Rhopalosiphum padi. The sequence goes on along the minus strand of NC_083598.1, from coordinate 66,217,652 downwards.
ATCAAAACTAAAATATTGCTTAAAAGTATTATAATATCATACATTTTTATAAGACTTTATTATGATATTACATTATGGCTTTTAAGTTTTAATATTAAAGTCCAAAGTTGCAGTAAGCCATAATACTATATAGAACGATGTGAATAGGTTAGATAAACGGGTGGTATAAACTATAGTTTAAAATTAATCAAAATATTTTGAAAATATTATTGTGTAGTTAGGTGCTATTATAATAATTTTGAATATTATAACAAAATAACTAAAATATTACAGAAAACAATTGTCATGATTCATTTAAACATCAAATTTTATCAAAATTAGAACTTAGTTGTTATAAGTACAACGTATGAAGAATCTCTTATTAAATTTTAAAGCTATATTTAATCAAAAATATAAAATTATTTCAACACTTATAGAATAAAAAACAATTTAGAATATCTTAAATATCTTAGAATTAGCCTTTACATTTCACTGTGCATAAGATATATTAATTAAAGTAAATTTACAAGGTTTTACCTTTTTGTATTTAATTTTTATTGAATAATAATAAAATAACAAAAATAGTTTGAAGAGAAATCGTTATTTACTTTTGAATAATTAACGTAGTCATCATTTTAACTTTGAACGTTTATAAAAAATTGATGTAATTTGTTCAACTTTTTTTTTCAATCTTTGTAGATAAAACTACCAGGAATCTTGTGTTAAATTGTCATGCTTTATAACATTTATATAAATTATAAATTACAAAATAATAAACAAATATTTTTAATTTTATAAAAAAATGTACTTTTAATACTTTTAAATTATAATTAATTACGTGAGATATGACTATAATATGTATATTCTTCATCAAAAAATAAAAACAATCGTTATGGTAATTTATGATTCCTTTGCCACGAAGTCAACAGTAAAAATTAATTAATATTAAGTGGAAATTCATAAACAATAAATTATTATAACAACAACAATATCAAACAAAAGAAATCCTTGTACAAACAGGAAAATAATAAAAAAAAAAAATAGTAGTTACCTATTTACGATTATGGTTATAATTAGGGCTCGGAAGTTGATAACCTTAGAAACATTAAAAAATGCAAATATGACATGAAAATGTCAAAAAATGTCTTTAAAAAATACCTAAAAAAATCACAAATATTTTTTTTAAATTGTATTCTATTTTACTGTAAAATTCTATAAACATTTATTAAAGCTTACAAATTACTCAAAATATGACATAAAAATCACAAAAAATGTCACACGACAACGACGACTGTAATCGGTGAAATAAAATCGGATAGGTACTATCTTAGGACTATCTTAGTCCGTGGTAATTTCAAAGTTTCATGTAAGTTATCGCGGCATAATAATAAGAAGTGAACAAATGTGAAATCAGTAAAAATGACTAAAAATGTGGGAAAATGACCTAAAATGTCAAAAAATGACTTAAAAAGTAATAAACACAAAAAAATGCAAAATAAAAATTAGTTGTTCAGATTCATGTGCTAATCAAACACAGTTGTAGTCAGAAAAGCATCGTCTAAAAAGTTCAAAAAAAATAAATAAATACGAAATGCATCAACTTCCGAGCTTCTTACGCTGTGATATTATAAATGCACTATTAATATTTAAATCTATAAACAACATTAACAATGAATAATATAGCAATCACCTATTTTAAGTATTAAGCAATAGACTGATTTTTCCTATTATGAAATTATCACGAAAAAAAAACGAATCAGAAAAAAATAGTTTACTCTATAATTTTTATGATTATGTATTAAAAATATATGTAAAATGAGGACATGCATAACATAATTCTACGATCCCACGTACAAAACAAAATGACATAATTTAGGTATCTTACGACACGAAAGTCCTACAGGACTATGGAACTGACCAGTATATTATGATTTACGCAGGTATAACATTATATAATATTATATACGACTCGCCTATTTGAACCTACAAAATCTCGATGTCTGCAAAGACAAAGGCACACGGTAATACGTCGTATCCTATATACTAGTATTAATAATTAATAATAATCAAAAATTCGGAGCGCTCTCGTGTTGTAGTACGCCTATTTAATAATATAATACCATCAACAGTATAGTATTTACGCCATCCATATGTGACACGTAAAATGCATAGTAAATTACAAAAATAAGGTGCCAGTGTAAATTATTTAAACTTATAACTTAAAACTGATTTATTTAGGAAGAAATTTTTAAAAGATAGATAATTATTATTGATTATTATTAATTATTATTATCGATATAAGATTTTAATTGAGTTAGATGGAGAGAGCCGGAAAATTAGAAAATTTTGATTCACCACAGTATTATATACGACTTTGTGGTTGACTACAATCTAGATTCTAGAACCTCAATCTATGGACAAATCGGGATGTTAGGGAAAATTAGTTTGAAATGTTTGAATACAGAGACATAATATTCCTGTAGACTTTCCAGTTCTATTGTTCATAGTCTCATAATTTATGAGTGAATCTGTAATGAAGCGTAATCAAGACTAGGTAAGAGCGGACTTGAAATAAAAATATCCTTATGGAGCACGCCAGGAAAACAATTTGCTATTATTACTCAGAAACGAATATGCCTAGCAATTTAAAAAGTGTTAAATTTGAATATGATGATATACCTTTGTATACGAAAAATGATTTTTAGCGGAGACAGTATAATATGTTTTATTATATTTTATTATAATATCTATAAAAATCGTTTTTATAACTTTGTGAAGGAATCTATCAACCTGTATCATGAAATATTTTTTAATATTTCTATAGAGTAATTAATTTTAATATTATATTACAGTAGACTATTAATATTAATAATTTGTTTTAATTTTTCAAGAATTTTATCCTAGCTGATCATTTTTTATCGTTATTTATGAAAAATAAAATATTTTTAATTTCAAGTGCTTATAAATAGCTCAAAAAGTCAAAATATTAAAAAAAATTTAGTATGAAAATTTAAAGTATCTGCTACGGTTATTCATTTTTGAATATTACGAATTACGATATAAAAATAATCGTTTGAGGAGAAATAAGTTATTTTATGAATAAATAAGCAATGTAGGTAATAAAAATTTGAACTTCAAACGATCATAAAAAATGAACGTTACTCTCAGGTAAACTTTTTATTTTCGTTTTAGATAGAAAAACTAATTAGGAATCTTATATTAAATTCCAAATATTAGATATAAAAAAAAATTTAACCTAATAAAAAATTTTTAAATTTTTTTAAACCTTTAATAAATTTTTTCAAACTTTTTACTTTTAATGTTTATAAAAAATATTGTATTAATAAATTTTCGGTATTTCTTAATTGATAAATAACCATCTTATGAGGAATTTCGTGTTAAAATCTAAAGTATATTTATCTAGGGATGCCTATAGATTACCTATGGAAAAAAACCGAAAGAAAAGATAATATTACAATTTGATGGAAATTTAAAATACCTATGGTTTTCGTTTTTAAGTCACACACACACACACAAATAACATCGATTTGTCAAATACTGGTTTCACGAAAGGTTAGGTTTCCTGCAGTTTTGCCTTAGATTTTTGTTTGTTTTTCCCAATTATTTTAAACATTTTTAATTTTTACTTCTCTAAAGTGCACTTTTAATCCATTTTACTGTTAGAAACCACCTTCAAAGTTGAAGAACAAAGCATTTTATCGACTTCTTATCGTGTACAAACACATACACACAAATCACATACTATTGTAGGTAAAATCAATACATTCATTGTTCCGCTCAGAATCTAAATATGTTTTTCAAGCGTTGATGCGTCTCTGTCATTATGTTTGGTCTAAGTTGTAATTAGTCAGTTTTCTTTCGAATCTCGAATTGTATTTATAGGTTACAATATCCACACGCATTGTCGCCGTCGTACAAATATACAACGTAGATAAAATAAACTGGCGTTCAGCTTTTGTATATCTTTGTGTTATTAGCTTTTTTAATTTTTAATCAAGTAATGAGCATTTTTAAATTTCAATATATTGTATATTTACGAATTATTTAAAATTAAAATATTGTAAACACATACGTAAAATTATAGATTATATTTTTACATTTATATTAAATTTTTATAATAAGTCAATTCAGCTTAATACAAAAAGATAACGCTCTAACCTTCAAGTTTTTATTAAGTCGATTCATTTTTACATAATATATTAAAGCTAACTCTACATAATGGATCTGCTGCGAACAAATAATTGCTATTTCGCTAAAGAATCGCTTTTCTAGTCTCTACTTGCATTTCAAGTATATTATTATTATTTAATGTATCGTAATTATTGTACAGTCGTCCATTGCTCAAATAAAGTTTCACTTTAAACGAGATGAAAGCCCGACCTTATTCTAACGGTATATAAAACCCAAATTGAGCAGTAGGAAATACCGCCATAGTGCAATTGATTGCGTCACTTGAAAATAAATATTTATTATAAAATAATATCGTGTATTGTAATAATATTCTTTTCAATTCCAATATTCTCATAATTTTACAGCCTGCTATATAATAAAAATAAAATAATGAGCATAAAAATAATAAATATTTTTAGATGTTATAAAAATCATACCTAACCTGTAGCCTGTAGGTATACCGCTATTATCTCCGTTCCATCCATGACTTAGTATTGGAATACATGGTATCAAAATCATCTACATTGAGTGTATTATATAGTGAAAGATCCTAAGGTTACTCTTAATACTCTGTAAGGGTATATTCTTAGGTCCCGTTTTGAATTATATTTTTCTCGCCACTCATTATCCACGAGCAAATATAATAGGCGTGAAACGGATCTAATCATATTCATAAATGTTGGCATACCTATCGTATAAAATATATATTATTATATTATACATGATTAATTCAATATAGCAGGCATTCGATTGCGTAATACGCGTGTTCTCCGTGTTATCTATGTGACTATGTATAATAATATATAATATAATATGCATTATGCATTTAACATATTTACCATTACTGAGTCATATGATAATATATATTGTAATGTAAGTGACGTTCACTCTTCTTTTGTGTCTTTTTCGCCTGCCACGAGCACGATATTTACGCTCTGTGTGGAGCGGTAAAAGCATCAAAGTATATAATGGTTGTTAATGTTTGTTGTATTTTTTTTTTTTTATGTATAGAAGTTTGTTTTAAAGCAAAAAGGAACACATATTTGAACATTTAAAACGCATTCGAGCAATAAGAATTTTTCTTTAATATTAGATTAGAATTCATGTATTGCTACATAATAGTAATAAATGAATAACGCGTTATAGAGGAATCATCACTGCGTCACGCGTTTTAACGTGTCAAATAATATGCAGCAATAGGTACATTATACTTTTATTTGAATGGAAGTATGATACTATAATACGATCCGTTATCTTCTTAAAACGAAAATATATAATATAGGTATGTATACTGTATAGATATAACAATACATATGTATGTATAGATAATGAAACTTTAAGATGTCATTTTTATACGTGGTTTTTTACAGTTCATTATTTTCATGACATACTCTTTTTCCTTTTTGGATGTTAAAAACCAAAAAAGTTGTTGACGTATTAAATATTAATATAAGTAATGTATATTTCTCGTTTCAGTTTGAATTTGAGAAACAATTTCTAACATATATACCTTAATACAATTATAATATGTTTAAAAAACAATGAATGGCGGTGTTATATTTAAATATTCATTGATTATATTAAATTATTTACTTTTAGACGTAATACATTACAATAAGTCATTTATTTGCAATTCAAAAAATATTTACAATGCAAAAATATATGCGATGGCCGGGAATCGAACCCGGATCAACTGCTTGGAAGGCAACTATGCTGACCATTACACCACCATCGCAATTGGTAGAGGGGAGATGTTTTACGTTACTTCAGACATTAATGATTATTCAAAAAAAAAAAATTAAATAAAAAAAACGTGTTAGTGGATGCTGTTCTGTTGTACAGTAGGTGTCGAGTGGGTCAGTGTGATTGATGTGTTAAATTTTAATTCAATGATAATTTACCCTTAAACTTATATATATAAAAAAAACTTTTTTGAGCAGAAATCTATCTACCTATATCACTAAGTATATATTTTAATGTTATGTTTTTTTTTATCTTGCTATTATGTAAAGTAATTTATTTTACTATTAGTAATACAGTAGGAAGAACTATTTTTTTTCTAAAAACATTGCATTTAAAAATATCATTATGTGTATAAAATAATAAATAATGTTTTTTAACTAAAACATAATAATATAACAGTATTCATAATTCATCATAGTAAAAAACACACACACGATTATTGTGAAATTAGTACATGCATCGCTCCACTCAAAATACAGTCAGTATAATTAGATATAGTAGCCAGTAGGTAAATGTAAAATGTACGTATACGCATTGCATTTTTGAAAACAGAGTCATTAAATTAGTTTGTTTTTTTAAAAGAATTAGTAAAAGTATTTAAATTAATTGAAAACTGTTTCTTTCAAAACGGTAATCAAAGATTTGATTTTTCCAAAACAAATCGTGATACGACAATTAGTTTTGTTTTATTTATAAAAAGAATAAGTATTGGCAACGAGTTTTTTTTTAACGAACATTGACTTGTTCAATATTATACAAGTTATATGTATCTAATACATGGCTATAGACTATGATTAGGTACATGCATATATAGGTATACAATAAATAAATTCCATTAACTATTACACAAAGTACCTAGAAAATACTTATGTGTAAAGTTTATTTTGTATATTTTTTTAAATTACTTTTGGGCTGTAATTAGGTACGGTTCACTGGTGTTAATCTCTCAAAATAAACTTCTGAAGCAAATATATATGATTATATATATTATACTGGTAGATTCTACCGTAAATCCGTAACTGACAAGTAGATTGTCGATAACAACTGTTGGTGTTGCACTATTGTATACTCTGTTAACTGTTCTGTGGTTTATTGGTACCTAAGTCCACTGAAATACAAACATATTGAACATTGTCATTGGTATGCTTAACGCGTTTCTCGCAACCAAATTTTCCCTACAACAATAATATATAATAATATGTGTACCTACCGCATTATATTACTGTTATTACTGTAGTACTATATCGAAAATACGTACTGCGACCGCGGTATAATATTATATCAATATTGAATTCAGAGTGATTGTTATTTAATACTACTATTAACATATTAATTACTTACTATTTACATATTACTATAATGTAATTTACAAAGGCTGAATTTAAAAATAAATCAGTCAATACAGATTTTTGTTTACGGACCTCTTAGTTTTAGTCTGATCTGCGAGCAGGTCAGAGAATCTCTCGGAAATGGTTGAAGCCTTAGGCGAAACTAAATATTTATTCAAGGTTAGGCCAAAATATTTTAATATTGGCCTAATCCCTAGTCAAAAAACTAGGTATTAAGTAATTAACTAGGTAAAAATAAGTATTCAAATTTGTATATTTTTTAATGAAATTTTGAAGAATTTACCCATAGGTGTTTACAATTAATACTCTGGGCTTTGTTTCTTACATTATTATTTAATATACTTAGATATTAGTATTTTTTTATTTTTATTATAATCATACTTATAAAATACACTGTTTACTAATTGACTAATTGAGTCCATATACCTGAATGGGAAAAAAATAATATACTAATTATTTATAGGGTACACACGGGACTTAATATACTAATTGAATCCGGTGTTCGGAATCTAAAAAATATACTAATTGAGTCCGAGGATTATTTTGAGTAAAATTGAAAATCAACTGTCCAGACATAGTGGGAATTATGTCGCGTGGCATTAATATATATATATATATATATGAACTACTTACGATGAACATTATATTAAATGTCCATATCTTACCTTTAATAATTTAACATTTAATACGTTTTTACTACAAAATACTTGTAATTTGTACATTTTCATAATTTTGTATAAATTTGTAATTCAAATGCTTATAAAAATGAATTATTCATATGTATTTTTATAGTTTTTATAGAGATACAAGAAAATTTACATGGATCTTGTATTACATTTTGACAAATATAGTCCTAAGTCTGTAAAAATGGAAAAGAATGTGTTTTTTTATTTTAAAGTTTGACGGGACTCAGTATGAAAATATGGACTCAATTAGTATTATACCTAAAATGTCAAGGGACTCAATTGTTGTATATCCTAAAACAACCCGGGACTCAATTCGTTATAAAAGGTTACATTGGAACTCAGTTCGTATACAGCCACAAAATATTTAAATATATTCAAAATTTATATTGAATTCCAAGAAAATATACTGATAATATAATTAAATGCCACCAGCCTATTTGCGGTTCAAATACTGTGTCACCAGTAAAGTACATGAAAACGGTGCCTACTACTTGAGTCTGAAATTATTATCAGTAGGTGAGTTGCATCACGCAAAAAAAGGTTCAAAAAATGGTCATAGCCTATTTGCGTCCCGGTATACCTTTTTTTATAATCCAACTGCGTACCGAAAATATGTTATGATATCAAATGTTAATAAAAAACCACATTGTTGTTTATTTTAATTTATAATATAAAAGTTTTATAACATCATATTGTTATCATATCATTCAAAATATTTTTCATTTGTCGATTTTAATAGTATACTAAATTCTTATTTCTTATAATTTATTAATAATTACATCAGGTAGAAGGAGCTAATATTATGTATTATTATTATTATTATAAATAGGGATACAAATATATAGTTGTCGTTTTCATCACTACATTTCGGAAAAAAAACCACAAAAACGGTATTTTAGTTTTTTTAAATACTATTTTTTATATCATATATTATTATGTACCTCATCTGTATCAATTCTAATGCCAATACCTAACCTTACCTGACTAGTTTGACCTGTAGTATCGCTAAGGGTTGGAACTATGGTATATTATTAATTATTATATTAATTGATTCCTGCATAATAAAAGTGAGAACACATAATATTTAAATTTATAAAAAATGATTATGAGTATTTTTATAATTCCATATCATATATTATATGTGTACGCTTATTTGCCATAAAAAGTTGTGAATGTATTGAATAAATAATTTAAACTGATTTCTAAATTTGTATCTTTAATATTTTCTAACTGCTGTAAGAACAAATTATGAAGAATAATTGTATTATATTTTCAAACTTTTTGATTTAAAAAATAAATCGTATCGAGATAGGTAGATTTTTTTAAAAAAATCAACATTTTAAATGTCTGTTAAGTGTTTAAAGTCCATGATGGTGTTTTTATAATTTAGTTTTTAGTTTTTTCAATTAATATAAAAAATTTGAATTTTCTACAGTTATTGACCATTCCAAAATACCTATAGTACTTAATTTTCTAGCAGAAACTACTCTTAAGGTTGAATATGGAAGTACATATTCATTAATGCTCTAAAACATAACACAGAAAAAAAATATATTACTCCGTTCAGAATCTAAAAGTATATAATATATTATCTTGGTTATATTATTATCTTATTTTATTTCTACGCTTTTGTTAGTATGACATATTGACATCATTACACCAAATACTATTTCAATACACCCGAGTACTGCAAAATGGTGTACTCATAAACTCATTAAATGATGTCAGGTACTATGATTTGAAAGTTTGAAAGGCTATACTGCTATAGTATTATATACTTTTGAAGTAGATATTATTGGGTAACTTTTTTTTTTCCATCGCAGTATATTTTGTTGATTTCTCTGTGGATAGTGAAAATAATTATTTGCTTCGTTAGTGTTTTCAGTTGATAAGATCATTATACCTATTATATGGGTATTAGCCATAATAGGCATTAGTTACCTATAGTAGGTATAAGTCATATTTGTTGAAAAACAGATAGGAATATATACTCATTTTTATAAATTCATTGCTAATGTTTGTCCCTAGTTATATTTTTTGTTTATAAATATTAATCATTTCTAATAAAGCTTTGTCACTGAATGGTCTATTCTTGAAGTGTTTAACCTTGTTTATTTTTTGTCTTTTATGTTAGTTATTGTATAATTATGTATAACAGATTGTAATACATATTTAAATATAAAATAATATATATTAGTTTATGATGTTATTTTACGGTTTTATCTTATGGTTTTTATATGTTATTATGCGAAATGCAATAACTTTATACACATTTTTTTTATAGTGGAATAATTAATGACTAAATAAGTTGTAATATTGAAAATAATTTTTATTTAAATAAAGGTTGAGTTAAAATAGAAAAATATAATAAATTATACTTTACGACGGAAATAACTATGATTAATTTTCTACAATAATTTCTAATAGTCTTCTGATCCGAGGCTTAACCAAAATTTCCAGAGTTAACCATCTGAAAAATACTGTTTAATTAACACGTTAAATTAACGTGATTCATGTACAAGTTTATCCCTGTTTGTTAACCCATTTTCTTGTTAAAACAGGTATGTATTGGTGAATAATTTCAAACCCTGTTCCGACGGTTTATACTTGGGTTCAAAATTAAACAATATAACCACGAAATGTAACCACTATCTATGAATATCACTACTATAATATATTATGCACATAATTTAATATGTTTACTATATTGCTGTTAAGTGAAATTTTCTCTGTATTCAAGACACTCAGTAGTAATCTAATAATAAAGTCAGCAAACTGAATTGGGTTTGACGGGTATAAGTGCACAATGTTAAATATAAGTATATTTATTGATAAGTATGAAAAAAAAATATAATATTGAATAGCTTTTTAAAATGTAGAAAACTACATCAAATAAAACAAAATTGGTAACTTAATATTTTAATGTAATAATATTTAATTATATAACAACTTTAAAGCGTAATTTTTATAAAATGATTATATAATTATATAATGTAATTATTTTAATTGTAGTAGGTACTATTCAAATTTATTGAAATAAATTCTGTTTTTTTTCTTGGTTAATTTATGCATAGGTATTTCTGATTAAAATACATTTTTCTATGACCAAATTAAATAACTTTCAAACCATGGCTAATTACAAGTATTAAGAAAGATTAAGAATTATTTTAGAAAGTTGATGATTACAAATTATACCAAACTTTAATTTGCAAAATTATAATTAGCTTTATTCTGCTAAACTTGTCTTATGCAAATAAGTTTTGAAATGTACGCATTTGATGGGTTGAGTTCTCATCTCATTTTGTATACTTTGGAAAAAACTATGACGTGTATTGTTCTAAAAATAATGTTTATTTTTGTAGAGCGTCTTTTATGATACATTTTATATAGTTATTATATTTATTTGTATAAATTTAGATTACAAGAAAAAAAGAAAAATAATAAACCGTTAACATAAAAGATAATTTATTTATGATTAAAATAAAACATTGCAAATAAAATACAATTTTTAATTTTTAGATATTTATGTTATTCAATTAAAAATTTTAAAAATATACTTAATTTAGTAAAAAACATAATTAAGTAACCTCGTATTACATTTTTAAATCATAATATTAAACATTGTATTAAAAGATAAGTAAAATAATTCAATTTTTTTATTTTAAATTAAACAGCGCTTAATTAATAGCTTTAATATATTTTACAATTTTGGAATTGTAGTTTGAATAATAACATATATAATTAACTTTTTATTGCATTTTAAAGAATTTAAAATTAAAATTGCAAAATGTGTATGGTAAATATAGTATATTAATAGTAATTATTAAAAATCATTTTCATTTAAAGTATTAGAAAAATTTGAAGTTACTTAAATTATAACAAAAGTTAGATAATATTGTTTGAAGTTTATTCTTTCCTGACAGAGAATTGAATTTAAATGCGTAGTGGGAAACATCTGGGACATCCAAAACTAATCTTTTTTTTTAATGTACCATATATATGTTTCAAATTAAATTTTATAGATATAATAATGGTCTAATTTTTTAACATTCGTTCTACTATACTTAGTGTTAACACACAAACCTTAAGTAATATGTCATTGTAATAACTAATAAAACAATCTAAAATTTGCAAACTTCAAATCTATGATAGATTCTGAGCAGAACTTTAGATAAAATGTACGAAAGAACGTCGACATTTATATGACGATATTGGTGAATATTGGTAATGCCGATATTATTTAATCTGATCTTATCTAAAATTCTAGTACCTACCTACACAAGATGTAATTGCTAAACAAAGTGCACCACAAAAAATTGTGGTTGTAAAAATGTTGGCATTTTATGCAGTTAAAAATGTCATGACAGTTTGTCATGTTGCTATAAGTAGTATATTTTTCGTCGTTGTTTTAAAATAATAATTTTTGTATGGCAAAATAATCATAATTTAAATTAATAATACAGGTATAATATTGTTCAATAATAATAATCATAATTAATAAAAGTAATTGTTAATATTTATAACTAAACATATAATTTCTATTTTATATTATTGTCTATACTCAATAGTACTATACTACAATAGTATGTGCGAATACGTAACCTATGTCAACATTAACCAAAACCGTGTTGTGTATGTCAACATTCACTAGTACATGATGATGATGTCTATATTGTTTTAATTTTTCAACATTCACCAATTTAGTAGGCGTATGTCGACATTCACTAGGTGATTGTCAGCACTCACCAGTTGCGGACATTCACAGTGACATAATATATATTGTTGATTGAAACAATTTTTATATTTCTATTGAATTGATATACAAATAAATTACAATTGTATTTTGTGTGGGAAACGATACATTCAGTATAAAATAAAATCATATCTGTACTTAAAGTTATCTATGCCCAATTATTTTAAATGATAAAGTTTATAATTTCCAGAAAAAATATTATTTTTGAGATTTTCATAACTCTATACTCCAAAACATTGTTTTTATCATATACATGTTATAGAAAAAAATATTATTTTCAAATGTCCAAAAATAATGTTGTCTTATATTTTACTAAAGTTATTTATTATTTATGAAAATAAAATATCAGAATTCATATTTTTTTATAACAATAATGTATCTTATTAGTTAATTCTGTAAAAATATATTTTAATACCGTAAAAACTATTAATAAATTATACAAACTTTTTTTATTTTTATCTTCCTCTAACAAGTTATTTAAAAAAAAAAAAGTTAATAAAATTATAAAGTTTATAATAAAAAGAATGATTTAGTAAGCATGCTCACCTTGATTTTTTTTTTAATAATGCAATTATTCAAATTCTTATTGTTAAATCGTTTAAGTAGTGTTTTGTAACAATTTAACTTCTTATAAAAATATAGAATCACACTTTATCTTGTAAATTTTTAATCAGATGCATTTTTGTCAATGTTGACATCTTTATCGAAAAATTTTTAAGTTATTTAGAGCAATTAATTTTGATAATTTATATTACTTTATTAACACTTTATAGTTAGTAAAAAATAGTTTAATAAGTAGTATAGAATATAGATCCACTATTAAATCGATTTTATATTTCTGTAAAACCATTTTAAGGACTATAATAATCCTGAGTTCACACATTTTAATATAAATCAGAAGCAATAAGTACTTGTTTGAATTTTTATTTTAATAAATCTAAATTTTCATAATAATAATTTACCTTTTAAATTATAATAAAAAATGTTGATATCATTAAGAAAATTAAGTTTTTATCACTAAAATTATACTATAATTATACTTTTTAAATAGTATAAATTATTTAAATAATTGAAAAAATGGTACTTATTAGATATACTTATTCATTTCATAAATCAGAACTTGAATAAATTCGTTATTAAAGAGAAAAAGAGGATAAGCACGCTTAGTGGATCATCCTGTGTATCTACATTCAATGAGTTTTTAGTTTTCACAGAATATTTTTTTGAATTATTATTTTTTGATTCATGACAAAGATAGATTAATTTTACTGATTTTTAACAAAGAACATTTCAATGACGAAAAATATAAACTATATAAGTAGAAGAAACAAGAGGCTTACATTATTTTTCCAAGTGCGATCAAATAGTTGCGATTATAATATAACAGCCCCAACCCTAAAAGTGTTTTTCGTTTCCGCGATTTGATGTAGTTATCTCCTATTTAAACAAGACTAAATTAAACTTTTAATCATCCTATAACATAGAAACATTATTGCGTTTCGTCACGCATCAGTCTAAATTGCCAAAATCGATTTATTAATTAGCTTTATAACGTAAATATTGGTAATACCTATTCTATAATGTATATGTAGTTAACGTTGAGCCTCCACACGATTTTGTCTCAGGACCCAATCTCATAGAAGATTTAAAGAAATAAATTAGTAATTACCAAATCTTATATTTATCCGCTAACTTCATAATATTATCTTTGACTTATAATAAATGTTTTAAAAATCCTATCTACTTGTAGAATATATAAAGGTTAAACTTTTTAGAGAGTATACAAATTAAACTAATTCCTAAAAATGTATGTAAAAATACATAGACTATTAGTATATGTACCTACTTATAAATTATGTAGGTATGTTTATATACAAAAATCGAATTTGATATCTAGGTACTAAAAAAAAGTATAAAGTATTTATTTTTTATTTTAATTTAATTTTTTTCTTCTTATATTTACATACAATATAACAAATATAATTACTGATTATTGAATAAATTAAAAATAATTAACACTCAATAGGCTCAACTATTTTGAGTTACTTTTAATATTTTATAACTATCAACGAAATCAGTACATATACAAGAATATCATTTTATTGTAATAATTATTTTTTAATTTTGTTTATAAATTGTTAGAGTAATTATTTTCAACCCCATACAACATAATGTAAGTATGTTCACTCAATGAGTTCAATTAAATTTGAACTATTAAACTTTGATAATCAAAGTAAATGTTGATAGAAAATGTGTTATTCGTTTAAACGAATCAGAGGTATTTGTAATTAATGTAAAAAAATTAGTACTTAATTGTTTTTGATTATCTTTTTACCATCTATGTGATTTTCAAATAATAGTTAAATTATTTAAGTTCATTAAATAATTAACAATATTTTATTTAATTCCCTGGCCATATAAATTTAAATCTTAATTGTATTGTTATAATATTCATAATACCATTGATTAAATACTAAAAAAACCTTAATACGCGGAGAAGAAAAATGAAAACATAATATATTTAACTTGTTATTCATTAAATTATATCTTTAATTTCTTACGAAAAGTGATTACGAGGAATACGAAGTAATAAATATCAGAAAATTTCTTTTAATTTAGCTCCGAATGCTGCAGTAGTATACTATTATTATTCACACAAGATATAATATTTATCATGACTATAAGATAATAATATATAGATACCTAGGTAATTACTAATTAGTAATTACCGTTTTCTAGTACATGGAAACGAAGCTTATGTTATGCCTAAGGTGCACGAGCCTAGCCTACCTTTGTATTATTATATCTGTATTTTACATTGATGATTTAAATATTTAAATAAGCTTTGAATACATATTAAACTGTTTCAGTTTTTAGAACTTATTTAACAATTTATTTTTTAATGCACTCGAATCAAAATTCTTATAATCTGCGTAATCATTATATTTGAAGTACAAATCTATAAACAAGAATATTACGATAATTGGATTATGTCTTATGATTTTGATTTTAGCTACCATGACATAAAATATAGACTGGCTCTATTTAAGCCTAAACAATTAATGAGTAATAGTGTATAATATAGAATCTATGGAAATAATTATACAACAAAAACTAACTGAATCGAATTCTATATTGCAAAAATGACGTCTTATCAACCTGAAATTGGAGGTGAATATAGAACTGGTTACTTAAAAACACTTATAAAAACTAAAGAGTTGCATAAAGATTTAGAAAAGATGGAATTTCTATCTACTGTCCTAACTAATCCAGATTTGGAATTCTACGCATTGACTACGAATACTGTGCAAAAAGTCAATCATAATCACAAAGTTGTACCATCATTAAGAAAAAACAAATAAAAATTCATCACATTGGCTAAATGGATTTATTCAAATATATCATACGTATTAATTTGTCTTATTAAGTAAGATCAACATAGGTGTTCATCACAGTTCCTTTAAAATTGTATGTTATTGTATCAATGTAAATATTTTATATAATAGTATGTATTATATCAGAGTATACCAAATTGTGTTTGACTAAAATGGCGGGGAACCACACAAAGAAGAATAACACAGCCCCCCATTTTTGTTACATTAAATTTGGAAGAGGTGTTACACGATTGCGCCCGGCTTACCTTTTTCCGTTCAAAAAACGCAATACGATTGCACTCCAATATATAATGTGTCCCTTATATATATATAACATATACATAATATATTCTAATAGTTTTCCAATACACTATTAAAAATATAGTTGGACTTGGTTTTTCTTGGGCTTGGCTAACTTGAAGTTGAAGTTAAAAGTTCGAGGTATCAACGCAGACAATGGCATTATAAACATTTGTCTTATTTATTTTTCATCATATTAACTCTTAACAATTTTCTTTTCCAATTGTACAGGCTTAGGACTGACAACAAAATTAAATTATTGGCTTGGTTAAAAATGTTGAATTGCATTTTTTCTTTTTTATAATTATACTACTATGAATTACAATTTTGTGGCAAATAAAACAAAAGTATGATGAAATTTTATTTATGCGTAGTATATAATTTTCGGTCCTTCATCAGTTCTTATCGTAATCCTTTTTTTTGTTTTGAAGTATAAATTGCTATAATTATATATAATATATTATATATTACCTATACATATAAACACGTAGGGTATAGGCTATACGTATAGAGATATTATATATCACTGATATGTATAGGACCTATATAATTGTAGATTCTTACAATATTGGTATACCATAATATCAACATCAATTTTAAGAATTGTACTGAGAACACTGAAAAGATATTGAAATCACAAAGGACTAAGGTACAATTAAAGAATGATAGAACACTCCCTGGTTTATCTCTTTATTTTAGATTCTGAGCGGTGCGATGAATGTATTGATTTTACAATGATGTGTGTTTTTTTGTGTATACGAGTACACAATAGATCGTTGATAAAATGTTTGGATTTCAAACTTTTAGGGTTGTATTGAATATAAATTTGATTCTAGTTTGAATTTTGGAGAGGTGAAAATCAAAAATTAACAATGTTTTTTTTTATAATCGGAAAAAAGAAAAATTTCACGCCAAACCAGATCTTAAATAAATTGATTTCTTTATTTTCTTATAATTCAAAAACACGGATTCGTCAAAATCGAAAAAAATTGCAAACTTTTTTACAGTTAAAAATTCATACAAAATGTTCTTGTTGTATTTAAGTTTTTAAAATGTATTGAAGATTCTTCATAAGTAGTTCATTCTAGAACCAAAAAATTTAAAAAATGTATAAAAACAATTATTTTTATTATGATTTTAATTTTTAAATTCCATGTTGGACATAATAACTTATTTAAACGATAAAAAACGATATGTAAATTATTTAGTTTTGATTTAAAAAATAATTATTTGTCGGAGCTTAATCTTTTATGTATTTTATATTATTATGAATTTTACTATACGTAATAACATTTTTAATTTATTTTAAAATATTATCTATTTTTACTATTTTATGGTATTTACAGAAGGATGATATTTTGAGTTATATAAGCTTATATATTATAAAAAAAAAATGACTTTAATAGCTATATAAAAACGTATCACGAAATACACTTAGTAGGCTGACAAACCCTTTCCACTCTGAATCGTTTTTTGTAGGTATATAATAATACATCATTGAGTTCAAATTTAACAAATCCATAGGCCGTATGGTAACTAACCGATGGTATGGAAATTGTAGGTAAACCTGATGTACAACTGAGGGGATCCACTTGCCTACCTTTTTTTAACATCTTATTCATTATAATAATTAAGTAGATAATTATATACACACACACAAGCATATATATATAATTACCACTAACTTTACTCTTAAAATATGTATAAATATCAATGAGAAACAACCTTTCCTTATCGCATTGTATTGATGAAAAGAACTAATTTTGGTTCCCTTTTTTGCAAAACAATAGACACGGTTTCTTTACCTACCTACTTAATAAATCTTGAAAATGTGCTGACTTTTTTGAAAACAAAATTCGTAATCGAAAATTAAACTGTATTTCCTAAAGAATGAAAATTGAAAATCATCATAAAATAAAAATTGTGTAGGTAATTATAATAATTATAATACCTATTAAAAAATTAATAATAAAGGTTGAAGTCGTTGCGAACGTGAATTTAATGTTTAATTAAAATGCATACATCATTTATCATGGTAAAATAAAAATGGTCATATAAGTAATAGGTAGATGTTAGTATGTTTAATGTTACCTACAAATTATAATATATATATATTATATATTATACTCGTATACCTATCTACAATTTATTTTCGCACGATTGCGTTGTTTTTATTTTAAAAATCTCAAAATAAGTCTTCTAAAAATAAATAAAATAAAAATTTTGGTAGATGTAATGTATATAATATCCATTATACTCATTATAGAGAATATTATTGTTATATTATTATCATGGAATTGTATTTACCAAAATATTGTCATTGCTAAATTGACGTTATTTGTACCCCTACTCTTAACTGCGTTGGTGGTGTAATGGTCAGCATAGTTGCCTTCCAAGCAGTTGATCCGGGTTCGATTCCCGGCCATCGCATAAAATTTTTTGCTCCTTGTTTAATTATAATTGTCCTTTTTTGTAATGTAATAGGAAAAGATTTTAATACGTTTGTTTTTATGTTACAGAACTTAAAATGTACGCATTACTTTCTGCATAATGAAAACATTATTTTGAATAAATAATTATAAAATAAAACGTAAATATAATAAAATAAGTAGAGTGGATAGTGAATTATAATGGTTCCTTAAACTTGATTTAGTAGCCCATGATTGATACAGTAATTAAATTGTATAATTTAATCAATCAATTTTAAATTTTAATGTAAATTTAATATTATACAATGAGACAATTAACACTCATTATTTCAAAAATTGGTTATAATTTAGAAGACATTTTTTTAATAAAATATTTTTAAGATATAATAATTGTTACGTGTCATTCTTGACAAAAATGTTTACTATTTTTATCATTATTCATTATTATTTTTTAAGTTGTTCTTTTTGTAATGACAACATACATATTATAGGTAATACATACATTTTTTGTATTCCCTATACATATATTATATTCAATTTCATATTCCGAAGCAAATTATTTTTTTAAGGAATATTCGGGAATAAAAATTGAATTTCGAACGAGTTGTTAATTAGTAAATATTTTAAGTTTAGCCGTTTAGGTGAGTGGATTGGAGTGGTACTACAAAGGTGGGCTGCAAAATGTTAGTCCACGACCCCACTTATTTAAACTTTAAATACATAGGTATGAGTATATAACTAATTAACCAGAAATTAAATTCTTGTATGATAGTATAGCTATAGGCAGTTAGTTATTATATTAGTTTATTAATTAATCTAGTGGCTATTCTACATTGTACATTAATTTGTCTAGTTAATATTAGTGATTTATAAAAATATTAATTATAATATATATATTATGAAAATAGCCTATACCTCCATTGGTTGTTTGAAATAATTTAACTAAATTTTCAATATTACAATATTTAAATCAATGTTAAAATTTAAAACTGTTTAATTGTTGTGACTAAACAAAAAGTAAATACAAAGATAGTTTTTATAGTTTTTTGTTATATAATGCTATAAAACATAAAAAATATTGAACACTAATAACAAATTAGTAGATATATATTTACCGCTAGTCAAAATTATAAACTATAAACCATTTTATCCGTGTTCGATAATAAATAATAATATGGTTTTATTTTTGTATGTTATCAAAACTAACGTTAACTATGTAATTCAAAGTGCACACCGTGTTAAAATCTTAAATTTATTTTATATATATAATATTTTATAGTAAAAGAAATCTCATTAAGTAATCGAAGAATAAAACTTATTTTAAGATATAAATATTGTAATTTCGTTAATCATTAATCGACTCTGGAAATAAAATTAGACATTATATTATCCAAGTATATTTTTATTTATTGATGTTGTAACAGAATTACACATAGATACATATATTTCATTGCAGAATACTGACACAAAACCTTCAACAATACTGTGCCAGAAAAAAAAATAAACAAAATCGAAAATACTTAAACTAATATGCTCAAAAATTAATTACCAGGTAACCATTTATAAATTCAGTTTATTTTAATTACTACAAAAAATAATTGACAAGTTAGAAAAAATTATATCATTTATATTACATTTTTAACCAATGACGAATTTAGCTGAGGATTTTGAACAGCAATTATACATGATTATAATTATCAAATCAATATGTATATTATATTATTTTAATATTATAATAGTTATATATTATACACAGTCATTTTTTTTTCTAAATTGTTGACTAGTATAATTATTAACAGTGAATATTTTTTAGAAGTTAATAAAAAAGTAAAGTTAAAAGTTTTTTTTTATATTAAGTATTGATTAAATTAATAGATTTTTTTCTTCAGATAATTCAATAAATATTAATAATACATATTGTTTTCAAATAATAGTCAATAACATACATTTTTAAAAATAACCATCCCAATAATAAATACACATTTTTATTTCATTAATAATAAATCACATTCATTTTTTTTTCAAAATAACTTCATCCTTGTTATAGTTAAATGCGCAACTATTTTTACAAATTCATAACATGTTAGTTTTTATTTCTTCTAATAATTATTCATGACTTTAAAGCTTTTTTAAATTTAATTTTATCTTATTATACATTTTTTTTTTTAGGGATATTGTTAATACTACTATTGATTTTAATAAAAATATAAGTTTCCATTTAATTTTAAAGTCAACTAATTTGATTAAAATTTCTAAAAATTTAAAAATATTATAGGATTTGATTTATAAAATTGTTCATTAAAGGGAGTATGAAAAAATTCATAGTTCTTGATGATCTTACTTAAATTTTTATTATAGCTATTATAATGTTAAACATATAAATATATTTAATTGACTATTATATTATCAAATAAAACCGCTGTCCAACGCAAGTACATTTGATACATATAATATAGGCGATCGGAAAACGTACCCTTTATATTTTGACATGGTTTTAGGTTGCACCTAAAACGATTTTTTTTTGTCTTATTAGCTAGGCTATCAAAACTAAAATTTTATAAATATTAAAATTGTATTTTGTTAGTACCTATAAAACTTAAAGGTAATAAAAGTATATGACCTATATTTTGGTGCTTTTAATATATGTTTTTACATATTGACGTATTGTGAACACATGCATGCATTAGTGCATTACGCTAAATATTTATTTGACTTCAAACGTGTATTTTACTTTTTCAACCTTCCATACTAAATTGTTAACATTTTTTAAAAGTTCCTTTCTTTATCCTTATTACATTTTTATTATATTAATGTTTTTAACACAAATTGTATAATATTTCAAACATTTTTAACCAAAATTATAAGTGTGTTAAATAATTTAACAAATAAAAACTTAAGTCAATAACTAAGTCATCCTACATTATGTTTTATTATACTATGTATAAAGTATAACCTACTTTAAATATTTTAATGTTTTTTTTTAGTTTTACGCAGAATATATTTTAACTAGGTGGATTTTTATAACGATATATCACTGTTTAATAAATATTATAAATTATAAAAAGTTATCACAAATATTTTAACATATAATTAATAATATTTTATGCAATCAGACTAAAAATGTCCTTATGGTATTATAGTATGCATGATCTCATCATTTTATTATTTTTATTTGTAAAGAATGAAATAACATTATTTTTTAATACAATTTTAATTTTATTATGATTTTTATATAAATATCATAAAGCGTAACATGATAATTAATAAGTTACTTGTATTAATGAAAAATATTATAATAGTTACCTAAATATACAATGTTATTTGATTGGATAATCTACTTTTTAGTTTAATGTTTCAAATAATGATAATTAATTATATTAATATCCAAAATCAAAGTATAACAATATGTAAATACTAAATTATATTATATCAGTCACTGAAATATTTCCATTAAAAAAATGCTTTGTTTTCATTGACACGTACGTTTTAGAATAAATTGTATGTTCTGATTAGTTTTCTTAGGAAACGTCATTACACATTATATATACATAATACTTATAGTATATATATAGTATATAGGTAACATACTAACATATATAATATTATTTTGAATAATAGTATGCTCAATGGTACAATGAAATGTAAAGTGTATATAGCTACTAGTAAAACAATGAATTTTTAATAAATTTGTAATTAATGAGTTTCATTTCAAACAGTTTGTAAAGTAAAAGTAATAAAGCCAGCCAGAGGGGAAGCGTAAATATAATACATTTAAAAACAATATATAACAAAAAAAAACATTCCTGTAAAATTAAAAATGTTCATTAGACAATATTAATCAGAACTGTCAAGGTATTTTAGTTATGCGTTTATTGTTAGATCCTTAGTACATCGTAAGAACATTATTAGAACATTGTAATATTAATCCTATAATACCTGTCTACAGCTACAGTTTAAAAATAAAAGCTATATAAATATTTTCCAATTTATCATATAGACTTCTAGGTTCAAGGAGACGTTTGAAATCGTTTGTCTATTGGACAAATAGTTATAAAACAACTTAACTAAAATAAAATAAAATTGTATTATCAAAACAACTTATAAAATCAAATATTATTAATAGATAAAATAGGTAAATATTTTTTTTGTCGTAATGAAATTTAAAAAATATTATGATATTAATAAATAATAATTAATCTTAATAGTATTTCGTTTGTTTAATAATATTAAAAGTTTTAACGAAATGTCAGCCAATGGCTAACGCTGCCGAGGCTTATTTTTAATAAAAAAAAAAGTTTTAACGTAAAATTAATTTCAAAATAAATTATCAACTTTGTTATAAAATATATTATTAAATCTAAAAATACTTATTTTCAATAATACGTAACAAACTAATTAAATGATTTGGTAAATCGGTTTTTTAAAATTAAAAATTTCAATTGAATAATAATTTATTACAATAAGAGATCTTTACACACGGTATCAGCTGTTCAGGCTATATTCATTTTCACATGTGCTTTGGAAGTTTTATCGGCTTTTAATTTATTGATTTATAGGTAATAAACTAATAACTAGCAGAGAATAATTAATTTATTACTATACAAAGAATTTAATTTGTTTGTTAAATAAATACATCTTGGATCAATTATTATTTTTAAACTTTTTATCCTCATTGAAATACTTGAGAAAGCTTTAAGTAAACACGCATAATGTACATCAGATAAATTTAGTTGTACGTATTTGGTATATATATATTTAACTATTTATTTTTTTAGGTCGCAAATGATTTATCTCTCAAAATGTCATTATGGTGTATTGGTGTTATTAAAACATCTTGTTTAATGTGTAAATAAAGTTACTGATAACGTATAATAATTTCACATACAGTTAAACCGACCAAGTTAAATTTGCATTTCTTACTTAGGCCAAATTGTCTATACTGCTTTAACTTAGATTGGAGATTTATATTAGCAATATAATGCAATATGCAATTACTAAATCTTATAAATCCATCAATTTCAAGCATAATACATTTTACGATAACAGACTATGTCACGGATTTGAATCGGTAAACAAACTAAAAAAAGTAATGGTATTTGTTTTTTAGAATAAATAAATCAGAACTGTTATACCTATTATGTTATACTTAGAACTGTAAAATGAGTATTATTAAATATTTATTGACAATTGATGTAATAATACAAAATAAGATATATCCGTTCACAAATCTCCTGTTTAATATTACAATAATTGGAATAATCGCCATAAACCATACTTAATAATATATACTGAATTTGTGATGCTACAACCTTTTTTTATATAAGACATAAAATAACGTAGATCGAATAAAATAGTATCGTACCATCGAAACACTAAAAAATTTAAAATGAATATAAATCAAATATTATTGACCGACGTCAAAAAATAATAATTGTAAATAACACTGAAAAATTGCTCAATATAGGCAATAATAAAAAATCTATTGCATAGAAATAAATAATACATCAAATTGCCAAGTAATTTTTGCAACATTGTGGCCATGAAAGATGCTTTAATTGAAAACATATTCCAGATCTGCGCAATAATTACATTAATCACGGCTATACGTGAATAAGCTATATTTGACAAAAAAAATATTGATATTGACGCTATATTAGTCTTAAAAATACAGTAAATTCCCGTTACAACGAATACCAATACAACGAAAAATCCCGTTATAATGAAAGTCATAGAAGTCCTCTGCCGAAAAGCAGGGCTTACAAAGAATTTATTCAATTTTTTGTTACAACGAAATTTCCGTTATAACGAAAAAAAATTCGGTTCCCTGGAGTTCGTTGTAACGGGATTTTACTGTATAACAGTTATTGCTTATAAAAGAAATGTCGACACATGTTGTCGATCTTAAAGAAGCAGAAAAACTATCCTGTTTATTTCTTGAATTCACTGAATTAACCAGGAATTCCACCACATAACTTGCGATTAAAAAATAGTTCATCCAACTCCAACATTTTACTTAGGAATTTAAATTCATCTAAATTATGCAACGGCAGGCGAATTGTCATTAAAAAAATCATAGGCAATGTTCTTGAAGTTACTATTTTGAACGGAAAGTTTCAAGGTGAAGATAGACTCACTAATTCAACTCAGACGCCTGCAATTTTTAATTTTCTTAGCATTCGCAATGACTATTAATAAGTTACAAAGCCAAAAAATAACAATTTATTTGTTAGATTTATAAAATTCATGTTTTTCACATTGCCAATTATATATTATGTGTTCTCTCGTTGACAAATCATCAGGATTATTCATTTATACACATCAAGGATTGATGTAAAACATTGTTCATCAAATCACATTAGGATAAATACAAGATACATACTATATTTATATTAGTATTAAGATTCAAAATTTATTTTCATATTTTACTTTT
Source organism: Rhopalosiphum padi (assembly GCF_020882245.1). Lineage (NCBI taxonomy): Eukaryota > Metazoa > Arthropoda > Insecta > Hemiptera > Aphididae > Rhopalosiphum > Rhopalosiphum padi. The sequence continues at coordinate 66,192,418 of NC_083598.1, read as the reverse complement.
TTAACATTAATAAAATATGGCTGACAAGGAAATGATTTGAATTTTTTCTTTTTTGTTATTATTTAATAAAAATGAAGATTGTCCAATTTTACATCATATGAAATTGCAATAGATAAATTCGTCATATTTCTCTGAAATAACAAACACGAATGCATTTTGTGCTAATAACAAAGTTATCTTGACAGCTAGTATACACTTATAATGATAGTTTAAATGTATGTAAAATGTTGATTAACACAGCCATGTTTACTTTAGAACATTGATTAAAAATTAAAATAATAAAATACTTAAAACCAATAAAATCTCATCTATAAATCACTGTATAACTTATAATGTTATAACACTATAATATTGCTTTATAAACCTACTAGTAAAATGATTGATTTTTAAAATATTTCATTGACATTTTAACTGTGGATGAATAATAAACAAGTTGACACTCATATTTGAATATTTGATTGATTATGTAATATTAACACTTGCAACGTTAGATTAAAAATTAACGGTTATAATACTATTATATATTTATATATTATGTGTTTATTTTATGTTTTAAAGTGATATTATTTTAGTATAAATGCAATGATATAGATAAAAATAACATAGTCAACTTTGTCAAAACATAATGAAATATATACACTTCAACATTATTCTATTCGCTGGGAGATTTCTGTTTTGATTTGTATACTTTTTTAGATTATTTTTGTATTATATAAACATTTAGTATAAGCAACTATTGAATTCTGATTGAAAACAAGTCAAATAAGTCAAATTTTTGCTAACGTTTTGGTATTAGACATAGTGACAAATTATGATCGAATAGAGTGATATGTAACAAGCTATAAAAGATCATTATATTTCAAAATGGCATTCGATAGAATATTTTATATTTTCTGGTATTCAATTATATTTTATTTTCTGAACCTTACACTGCTTTCATCGTTATTTTATTGAAATACTAGAACAATGCTTTATTTATTTTTGTTTTATCACAAAATAGTTATTTGTTATACTTATATATGGAAACATTTAATGAAGAGTGATGACCATATAGTTATAGTAATTGTATCGGTAAATAATAATTAACTTACCATAGTAATTCAATATAAAATTAATATCAATTAGGATTCTAAGAATTATTTTTATAAAAAAAGAAATTATATATTAAAGCATATTATTTATGTAATTCAAAGAATATTGTATATCAATCAAATGTATGGTATTTCTCATCTACCAAAGTTTCAATATATTATACCTATTTAAATTTGAAATGAGAAAAAATATTTCATATAACTATTATATTTGTATTAAATAATGATATCTACATCGTATTTAAATTAAAATGATCCATATAATTTTTATATAACATACCAATTGAAAATAAACGAAGTTATGGTGTAAGTAACATTATATGCTTATGATATGATATTCCATTCACCAATAAGTTCTGACTTTTTGAAGTCAATACAAAGTAAAAAGTAGTAAAATTTAAATTAAAAATATGTTTTTATAATAGAGAAAAATAACAATACATTTTTGAGTTTAACGAAAATCATAAAATAAAATTTAAAAAAATAAATTAAAAAATACATGTCACTAACCTATTCTAGTAATTGTGCTTAATTTATAAAATACAACTCATTATTTTTATAATATACTAAAAACAATATATACACTATCAATGATAACATTTTTATTGGTACTTAGATATAGGTATCTATAATTTACTGTATAATATACATACTAATATTACAGCCGATTAATTATTTTAACTAATGTTATATGTATACCAATTACCGTCTTATAAATTATAATATTATACTTACGCATTTAACAGAAATATAAAAATAATTTTGTAAATGATACAAAAATATGATTAATAATTATACTATATATGTAATAATATTTTATTGTATTTAAATATTATGTTTTGTAGGATTAAAAAAATATATTAAAATAATTTTTTGGTGTGAAAACAATAATAAATTATGATCGATGTTTTTTTAATTTAAAAAAAAACTAAAAAGTTTTAGAAACTTTAAGTTTTTTATTTAGTTAAAATAAAGTTGAAAATTAATAATAAGAAAGTTTATTATTTTCTAATTATTTTTGTTGTGATTTTTTACGGCCAATAAACAAACATTAATTTGAGGAAATTGTGTATAAAAAATACCTAGCACAAAGTAGCATAATAACCTTTTTACCCTAAAAACCCATTTTTCTGTAGTTTTGTAGATACATTTATACAAAATTATATAAATATGTAACTTTTAATAATTTATTTACTTTTCAAATTGTTACAACTATAACTTGTCAACAAATATAATAAATATATTAAAATGTTTATTATTCCATGCACTTGATTTTAAAAGTATACATGTATAATTAAAAAAAAAATCATTCCAAAATAAATGAAAAAAACGTTAATTACAAAACAGTACAATAAAAAAATATGCGGAATTAAAATTTATAAGAAACACTTTTATATACGATCATTTTTCATAATTTATTATTACACTGAAATTACTGTAAAAAATGTAAAAAAAATAACACTAAACTGCAAACAATTAAATAAAATTGTCTATCCATATTTCACTGCAGTTTCAAACTTTTAGAGCGTTTATATGACTGTACAATCCAAAAAAAGTAGCCATTGAATAAAACAAAACCATTATCAAACAAAAACATTTATCGCTGAGATTGTAATCTAACAATAATACATTTTATAAAAAATAACCAGTTGTAAGAGTATTGTCAAGAATATTTTTATGTATTTTTTTTAACAGCAATTTTTCTTTATTTAAATGGTTTTTTTTTTTAGTATGTACAAATATTGTATATTTATTTTTACTTAATATTTAATTTCATATTAATAATATTTGTATCGTAAATCTGAATGATATTATTAAAAACATAACAGGTTTTTAAATTTTAAGAAATAAATCCGATTATCATCGGTAAATGAAAAATAGTTTATTCTTATATACTCTTACATAAAAATGTTTTAAGACTCGTTGTATTTCATAAAATATTGCCTAGTCGTTTGATGCAAGTATGATCTTATGAAAATAAAACAACTATTGAATAAAACGAAAACTATTTTCGTGAAACGTCGTTAAAAACTATAATACGACAATATTTTATAATGAAATAATATTACACTCAAAAACCAATAATGTGCGTATCCCATAAAAGGTATTTCGCTTTAAAACCCATGATATTATGATTATGATGTGTTTCTGGCCGTAAACGAAAGTGAGCCGTCAAAAAAGCTATAATTTAAACTAAAGCGTTCTCTATTTTATCGCAGATAATAATCTTAGACTCGCCTCCATTTTATCTCAAGTGAACAAATTAGTTACATTCACTATATAATATTATTACTCTCTTAGTATAATATATTTATCACGTGTATAATAATATATAGGGTGATTCAACAAGCATACTCGCCACTATTTTTCATTTAATAGCGAAATTATTAAAATTCTGATTTTTTAAATGTTTATAATATACACTATACACTTAAGACTATATTTTAAACTCTTGACATATTTTTTGGACTATTTAAGAAGTGTTCTATGGAAATGCAAACTTCTGTTTTCCAAATGACAATTCCACTTTTTTATTGCTAATTATTTAATGGATAATTTTTTTTGAAAATGTCGTTACACCTAATAAAAGGAGTAGTTTTTCAGTTATTAAAATGCTTATATTAAGGATAAAAGTCTTTTAAAAAAAGTTGATTCTCAAGTCATCACATAGCTATCATATCTTCCAGTACTATACGTCTATATTTTCAGAAAAATTATTCGCTAAATAATTTACAGTGGAAAAGTAGGTTCTAGTTCTAATATTTAAATTTAAATCTACACAGAACACTCTTCAATACAGCACAAACAATTCAAAGAAAATTAAAAATATTGTCTTAAAGTTTGTTATAAATAAAAAAAAAAAATCAGATTTGAAATAATTGCAATATTGCAGAAAAACGAGATGACCATGCTTGGCAATTCACCCTGTATGTGGCTTTAGTGGTTTTTCTATCTAATTCTGGCGGTAGTTTTAGCGTATCCTAATCTATTGCGCTTGAGTGGTTACAAGGGCACAAAATATTACGCGTGCAACAACTATATAGTATATTATATACTCGTAGTAATTCACCAATATTATTATTTACTGGTACGCGCAAAAATATAAACACAGTGCGACACTGCAATGGCATTCGTTATATTATTATATATATATATATATATATATATATATATATATGCATTGTACGCGTAATAGTATATAATCCCATATATATATATATATATATATATATGATATTTATCTATACGCATCCCCTCAACGGTAATTACATTACTTAATATGATATTATCTGAAATAACGAAAATACTTGTTTGCGGAGAGTTGATCAAATAGTTTATTGTTTATATTTAAATCGTGTACGACGTTGACACGTGTCACCGTGATGATCGACGATAACGGCCGCGGGCCAAAGTTCATGGCGTAAATGCTCAAAGTTGTAGACATAATAATATTATTAACAATCCCCGTCGTATCGTACAAGAAATTAACGGGCTGTTGTCCTCGATGTACACAAAATTACTCGTTATGCTATACTCGAATATGTATACCCCTAGGTATATGATGCATACTATTACGTATTGTACACGTAACGATTTGTTTGTCCGTTGTTTCACCCGATATAACAAGACATTACTTGTTTGACTATCGAATGAAATTCTTAGCAGTCGGACGAGTCAATATTATGAGCCAGACTGACGCATTAGAGATATTATAATATATATTATTATTATTACCTTCGAACCACAGATTTCTCTAGAATCCACTTAACCCACAGAAGTTAAGCTTGCGCACTTGATGGCGTTATTTGGCTTTAGGAATAATTGCTAGTTTGTTATTCTATTGTACAATACAGGTAGGTATAAATAAAGGGTAAGTATACATAATAAACTCGGTGGGTTGAAATTTCGTTGTCACTTGTTTCATTTTGAAATCCAACGAGGACTCAAACACTAATAACAATAAATTAACTTGCCTTGCACGGTCAAAGAAACATTTTAGATGAGTGGACTTGTGCACCATTATCATGCGGCCTAACGTTATATAGGCACGTTATTGCGTTCCGTCCCGGATTAAACAAGTTCACTCGATTTCTTATCAAACATAAAAAATAATGCAGGGTATAAACTATAACTGAACGCTTTCCATTGGATTTTTTCCAGTAGACCTTTTTTTGTAAACGAATAAATAATAATACACATGACTCTTTTTATGGGTACCAAAATTGGTATGCAAATTTATATGCGTATAAAATGAATCGTGGCTTATTCAATATCGATAGGTACAGGTATAACAAATAATTACAAACTTAAATGCTATCATATTTGTACCAATAAAGTCTAGATTGAAAAAACATGCTAAGAATTCATATAAGTAACAATAAAAAAAAGAAAAGTGTCGAATTCTTACAATTTCCAATTTATACTTAAATATATTTTAATACTATCTTCGATAAAAATATATTATTTGATTTTCCTTTCGGGTAACCGGTTAAAAATCAATTATTGATAATATCAGAAATGAATAAAGCACAAAAAAAAACCATGCTATTAACAATTGTAAATATTATCTATACAATACAGTATACCATGCCAATATGCGACAATACTATTTGTATAGGAATGCCTGCAAAAAAAAGTTTATTTTGCACATGAAAGTATAGATAAATGTTTATTGTAATATTGATGGGCAGGTGCGGTTGCAAATTGCAATCCGACTGATGTTTTATTAGAACCGTTTTTTTTTTTTAATTTAAAACATAACACAAACTGTTGACTATATATTTTGGTCATTTTTATACATAAAATATGACGTTCAGAATTGCACGGACAACGACGGTGGTAAATAATAATAATAACAATAATAATAATAATATTATATTATTGTTTTCGCAGCGCATGCTGCCGGACGACTATCATGTTGTGCACCGACGTGTCGTCCAACAGGCTGAGGTATAACAACACGTTGATGGCGAACCTGCGCAGCCTGAACCTGACGCAGGAAGATCTGCAGTACCTGATCAACATCACGTCGTTCGTCCCGGACGACCCGGACGGGTCGCCGAACCTCCACCACCAGACGGACGCCGGTTGCTACAACTGCGGCGGCGCCGTGAAGAGCTACTCCCTGCTGTTCCGGGCTGTGCACGGCTACGTCAGCCTGTTCCTGTGCTTGTTCGGCGCACTGGCCAACGCGCTCAACATCGCGGTGCTGACGCGCAAGGACCTGGCCGGTTCGCCGATCAACCGGATTCTGTGCGGGCTGGCCCTGGCCGACCTGGCCCTGATGGTCGAGTACACGCCGTTCACGTGCTACATGTACTTGACCACCGCCAAGAAGGAGGAGTTCTCGCACGTGGGCGCCGTGTACGTGTTGCTGCACACGTACGTGTCCCAGGTGTTGCACACCACGTCCATAGCGCTCACGCTCGTCCTGGCCATGTGGAGATATGTCGTCGTCAAGTGAGTGACGTAAAGGACGCGTAAAGGACTGCGCGATTGTGTACCCGTATAATATCATTATATTTTCGTCGCAGAGGATATTGCCTATTACCTATATCGATTTACCTGACCAAACCCGACTTACAGTTGTCAACCTATAGCTCAACGCTATACGTAGTGTTTATGCACGACACTGAGATACGATATATAATGCACGAGTGTGCACGACAATCGCGTCACGGTGAGTGCCTCTCGTCGACTGTTTAATATGCCATAAGACAATCGCTTTCTCTCTCTCTATATATATACATTTTCAATAACAACGAAATCAATGTAATATCCAATTACGATCATTAATCGGATCGACGTTACCAATACCAAGTTCATTATCGTTCACTTTGTAGACAATATTTATAAGAACGACTGCTTATACATACCTTATACTTTTTCGCTCGCTTCGAAAGTACTAGTGTTTATGATATTATAATATAATACGAGTTGGTCTATACGCCTTTACGAAATCACTAGCTTTTGTCAGGATTAATATAATTTACGTAGGCGGGTAGTTGGTTTTTTTACCTGCCGCGCAAGTCGTAAGCAGTTATTATAAAATGTACACAAACAATACCTCATATTAAGCACGCCTTGTATTTCGTGTACAATAAACATTTACTTATCGTGATTTTTTCGTTTATTCTCATTATTTTGCATGTTATGTTAGGCGAGTACCCACATTTTATATAATGTTTGATGTTTTAATATCAGACGCGAAAAATAATATGTGCGAAAGTATCAGAGACCAACTAAATATTGGGGGGGGGGCTAGTGGGACTGCAGCCCCGGGGCCCGTTATTATTTGATTCCCTGGGCCTATGTTGACGATTAAGTATTAAGGTGGCACTGTGAAATTGTATTGCTTTTGTGCAAATTTTATAAATTTTATTGCTTTTGTTAGACATTTACATGATGTATATCATAAACATTAATTAATATTTTTCATTTGTACTGATATTATTATAACTATCTATAGATAATTAGTAATTATATTTAAATATTATACAAGTATTAAAAATTAATTTATGTTCTCTAAATAAAAAACTTTATTCACTAATGTTTTTTAAATATTCAGTCTTTTTTAAATTACATTTAACGAATATTAAAGGCCCTTAAAATTATATTGCTCCGGGCCCATATTTTCTAAGTTGGGCTCTGGAAAGTATTAAACTGAATATTAATTATATCATATAGATAGGTATACCTGGTATATTATCCCATATCACTCTGTATGGTCCATTGGACCATTATGAATTTATGAGAAACTTAAATATGTACAAGAAGAGAAATTAAATATTAGTGTTCTACGGTATTTCAATCAGAAAATAAAATTAAAACACGTGATAAAAATAAAAACCAACCGGGATTTAATAAAGATTTTGACATAATCACATATATAATGTAATACATAAGTCAATATCTTATAATGGCTGTATAGTCAATTTGCACCAAAATTGACCCAAAATATATACAAAACGTGTAATTTGCACCATTTTTTTAAAATGCGTTTGTAATTTACACCATCCTCAGGTAGTAAGAAATAGGAATTTTTATTTAGGCTGAGACACGATTGATAAAAATTTCCAGCGTATCAAAGGAAATTAAAATACTAAATACTATAAAAAAAAACTTACACGCGGGATTGAGCATAAAAACCTCCGCAACGTTGCCATTTTCAATTTTGAACTGTATTATATACAAAAATATTTATTCTAATAATTATAATAATTCAAAATATACATGTTAAAAAAATCACATGATTTCATAGTCAATATGTAATATACCTAATCACATTATAATAGTATTTAGATCTGTTTGATAATTATACCTAATAATAATAACAGTTATGACACGAAAATAATGAAATTAAAATATTTATAAGTCAATAATAGTCACATTATATAATATATAGATATGTTTGATAATAATAAATTGAATTTATATATCTTGGAAATCAGTTTTCTAGGTGGTTTAAAATATATATTAATAAAAATTCAATATTCTTACGATTTAAATATTGTTTGAAAGCTTGAATATTAAAAAATAATAATACGTACATTACAAAATGTTGGTTACATGAATGTGGCACCAAATATTAAAATTGATTATTCTTTCGATAGTATCTTGATTGTAGCAACTTACAAGTTTTTATATCCTAATATAAATTTAGCTTAGTTTTTATTTATAAAATAGCTGAGCTTATACATGTATTGTTGTAAGCTTATATAAAATCGTATAATTATGAATATAGAAAAAGTCATTCGTGTCCATCTAGTCTTATTGATGTCAACGAGGATATCGAGGAATAATCGAATAAATAAATAATCATTTTGGTGTAAATTACAAACACTACTTTCGACTACCTGCAGTGATGCAAATTACGTATCTTTAATTTGGTACAAATTACAAACTCCCCTTATAATGATCATAAAATATATAAATCAATTAATAAAAGTACAAAATTACTTAATTAATCGAGTATAATTTAATAGGTACTAAAATAAAATTATATTAATGTACACCTAAACCAAAATGATTCAATATTTAAATCAATAAAACGTTAAAATGTTTTTATCATATTATTTTTGTAGTTAATTTACATCACGTTACATCTTTAACTATAATACTTATTTAATAATTAATATATTAAATATATTATACTTTTACCGAGAATGTTTATATATAAAATCAAATAAAAAATAATAGTAATCTTTATGACGCACCTTGGCACCTTTAATGTCATATTCTATAAGAAATATTTGCATTTCGATTGTGTAATTTGTAATTTGTAGTCATGCCATATTTTTAAAATCTATATTTTTTCTTTTTTATATGTACGTAATTTGATTTAATTTGTTAAATTGAATCGAAAGATTCAATCAAATATTTAACTTAGGTACATTAGGCTAGTATTAAATTTTATTTCAAGTAAATTACATTTATTCAGCCGAATATTTTTGTTCGTTACCGCATTATGAATTAGCAATCATTTTAACTAAATATTCTGAAATAAACATTACTATTTATTAATTTGGTCTATAAGTGTAGAGGAATCGGGTTAAGGCTAAATAAGGACCATATAACTATATAAGACTTATATAAAATAGATTCAAAAGTATACCTTTTGGAAACATATGGCTCATTAGTAGGTGCCATCTGAAAATAAACAGTTACCTAGTTACCTACTAATCCTGTTATTATAAAATGTATATAAATTATACCATTGTATATTATTATTATTACTATTATGAGTCCTGTCAGCACTTTTTTTTATAATTATAATTAATAATAGGTCTTTTGACTGTCAGGTAATTGACAATATATTATTCATAAATCATAAGCTAATAGAATTAGTAGGATCCTTATTAAATGTGTTACGCAAAATGTTATCGATATTTTATTCACAATATAATATTTTAACTTCATGAATGAAATTTAAGATCCGATTACTACCTTGTGCTTGTAGGATCAGATTCGTATGTTACTGATGATTTTTGAAAAAGTTACATTAGTTATTTATTATTATGGTTGCGTATAGTTGTGACATAAGTTCTTTTGAAAGTTCACAAAAGTTATTTATAATATTATTCATTATTTATTAATGAAAAAACACGCTCTATTCCTTAGATGTATGGAGCCACTTTCGTTTAATCTATACAACAACTTTTTGCTGATATTAGCGATGAGTCACTTGGTGGGATGCTCGATATGCGCATGCGTGATGTGACTCCTCGCATAATTATTTAATATTTATTAATTTGTTTATAAAAATATAAAATAAATGGTTGTTATCTTAGATCATACGTACACTGGTATATGTTATTGCCCGAGTAATTTTATGATATATAAGCGAAAAGTTGTATAACACACATCAACATTGTACCACACATCAAAAACTTCATCAAGTGACTTGTTACTAATATTTGCAACAAACAAATACATTGTGTTCCATCCATACAAAATGATCTGATCTATATGATTCTATACTGTACCAGATTTAGAAAAGCTATGTAGATTTATCGTAAACAACTGAAAATCAAATTTACAGCCACGCATTGACACAAAACCCACATGATACACGCACAGTGCTGCTACTGTCAGTGCACATATTATATACGCATATAAAATCAAGAAAAATATTTTTATATCAAATTTCTATACACCTATTCAACGTTTATATAACTCTTCGAAAAAAATGGTGTAAAACATGTTACAATACAAAATAAATAAATTCCTGGAAACAAATACAAAATACAGACATATAGATTATAGACGATGGATAAATAGGCAATGCAGTTTAGCTATGTGAAATATAGTTAAATATAGTTGTATATAATACGTATAATGCTTATTTTCTATGAAAACATATGAAACTGAAACGTCGATTGAATTAGTATAATGTATAAACAAAATTATTTTTTTTAATTGTGAAACAAACTTTTTATCTAACAAAATATAGTAAAATCCTGTTACAACGAACTCCAGGGGACCGAATTTTTTTTCGTTATAATGGAAATTTCGTTGTAACGAAAATTCGAATAAGCTCTTTATAAGCCCTGCTTTTCGGCAGGGGATTTCTATGATTTTCGTTATAACGGGATTTTTCGTTGTATTGGTATTCGTTGTAACGGAAATTTACTATATTATATAATATAGCGTAATACACTTTCATGCAGTCAAAAAATCGTGGAATTAAATTTGATTTTATGTTTGAGGTTCACTGAATACAAATAATCTAGTCAACTGACAGAAGAGCAAATAATTTAGTTATAATAAATACTTGACAAAATTGAACTGACTATTTAGTAAAATATTGACACCAAGTATTCAATTTTAAATGAAAAAACTATTTTTATTTATTGTCTCAGTATCTTATTTTTATAATTCTACAATTATATATTTCTTGAATAAAACTAAAAAAATATCATTCGTTGACCGTTATTTTTATTTTTCATTTTAAACATTTATTTATATCATATCAATTTTGTACTACCAACCAATAATAACTGATAAGTATTCGATGTTATGAAATTAAAAACAGAATCTATACAGTATACGTAAATTAATTTTAATCTAACAAGACAAATATTCAATGATTGATATTGAATTATTTATAGTTTAAAAAAAATATAATATATATTAAATAATAGTATAGTTAAATTGAAAACTAAAATACTAAACGAATAGCCTAGTCGTTACTTTTGTAATTTACACACAGATTTGTTTTTATGAGCAAAATGTGTTTTTATTTTTATGTATAGACACAATCACTAATTGTTTGTTGCTGTTTAAGCACTTTTCATGTTTAAATTTCACGCTGCGTATACAATCTTGATTAAACACCTAAGTGCTCAACATTTTAATAGATTACATTTACGACAAGTAGATAAAATGAGATAAGAAATAAAATTCTTTTTAAAATGCATTTATTTCGTTTTATTTTCCACTTCAATGTATTCAATCGTCAGGTAACCTGCAACAAAATAAAAAAAGTACCTTAGTTAATGTAAATGGAAAATAAATTTGAACAAGTTTTATAGATATTCACAAAGGATTAAAATATATATAAAGTACATAGCTACTATCTAGCTATTTTAGTTATAACTTATAAATAATCATGTAACAGTTGTAAAAAAATCTACTAACAATAAAAAAGGTCTTGTAATTTTTTGTAATTATTATTACTTCACATCTTTGATATAAACATAGAAATTAGGTGTATTCTTAATTTATTTATATCCTTACACAGTTACACAAGAAATAGTACGGTGAGTATAAAGTGACCCTCCATTATAGCCATTTGATTAATACAAATTCATGATTAGTGTTTACTTGTATATAGTAATAGTTAATATTTTATGCGCAATGGTACTAAATAAATAATGTATATGCCACCATCCACTTAGTGAAATCGATCTTTTCGTGAACTGGATGTCCAAATAGTGAAATTCATCCAGACTGTGCATTTTAACAAAAATACGTGATGCGGACTTTAATGAAAATACATTATACGGACAACGATTTAATGAAATGCACAATGCCTATATTGTAAACTTATTTTAATTATACGTAATAAGACATATAATTTAAGTTATTTAAACTTTATATTCGTATAGCATAATGTTATTTTTAAAACATGTGGTACTCCAAATTGTTTTGAATAATTTCACATATTGAAATATAATATGAATATAGTATAATACTAAATAGTATGAAATTCAGTTGTTATTGAAAAAATATTTGTCGATTATGTGATTAACGTAAAACAATACAGTAGTCAGATTACAGTAGTAGATGAAATGGCCTAAGCAAAAAAAAAAATAGTAGAATACAAATTTAATGTGTTTTTAGACATGCATTTTATTTTTAAGAGGGGAAAAAAATACAGATGATTTTGAAATGAATCAATGTATTTTAATAGAACTTTAGAAGTACTGAAAGTTGATAGAGTATCTATTAATAAAATTGTTTGATGCTTAATATCTATTTTATATTTATATTATAGTTGGTATAACTATACAAGTAAATACATATTGACATAATAAAATTGCTTATTATTTAAAATTAATTAAAATAAAATATGCCTATTGCCTAGTATAATATAATTCTCTATATCGCCCATTTCATTCAAATTATGTATTTTCGTCATTATAAATTTTACTATTTTGACATCTATTACATGAAAAAATTTATTTCATTAACTTAATAAATTTAATATAATTTATACACTTAGAAAAACTATATAGTGATATTATAATTAATTAGTGGCACAATTAAGGAACTAATTGTTTTAAAATACAATAATGTTTAAACATTTCAATACATTTTAAAAACTTCAGTATTTAATGCGAAAGAAATTTACAATATAATGATCTCAAAAAAATATACTACCTATATTATAGCTATACAACGAACATTTATATTGTACTATATCCCATTTATTATTCCATATTCATTAATACTGAATATAAATATTTTATAAATATGTTTTACAAATAATAAACTTTGTGTAATTTTGTTTAAAACAATTACTGGTAAAAATCGACTTTTTAAAATGTTCGTTTTTTTTTTTTTGTCATATTATAATATTCGTATACTATAAGATACAATAAGACGTATCAATTGAAAGAACTCAAAGTGAAAACAACGTTTTACTGTTTGTGTGAATCAAGATTGTTCAAAGCGTTATTGTGAAAAAAAAAATTAATCAAACGTGATTTCGAAAATTCAAGACCAGATTTAAATCAATATGAAAAATTACAAAAGGCTCAGTTGATACAATAATAAAAAGTTGATCAAAAATGTAATACCTATCTACTGTGTAATATTTTATTTTGCGTATTGTGTGTAATCCCTCAAAGCTTAGAGTATATCCAAAAACAATTAAAAATAATAAAATTACTGTAGCTGATATACATATGTGTGCTACATACATAAATGTACCTACGTACTATTATTATACATATATTATATAATATAATACATATTTTGATCATTTACTTTTGTACGATATAAAGCAATTAAAATTATAGCATATCTATACAAACTATATTCTGTCTCTCTCGTATTCATTTGTTTAAACGGTTTGTGGAAAAAGTAAAAAACCCATATTTACTTCTAATGAACTTTTTACTTTAACTTTACTATAAGCAAAGGAGAAAGATAGTTCAACAGCAACTGTTAATTTGTTTAATAAAATTCAAGATGCTCTTATTTATTGTTTTTTCAATGTTTTTCATCTATTCTAACAATCCAACTATACATTCTTTCCTATTATAATCACGCTGTGCAAACAGATACTTTTTTTATTTAGTTTCGGCTTCGATGGCCATTAGCTATTTTATTACAAATACTTTAAACTACATTATTTTTTTTTATATATATAGAATATTATTGAAGTATGTACAAGATTTACATAATTTATCTAATTTTGAAATGTTCAGGAAGGTGATCGGCTATTGTGTGTTGTAGCGGGTCAAGTGCAGAATATTGAGAATTCTCACATATTGTATGTGATATGTACAAAATTCATGTATAAATAAAATTCAAATAATTATAAGAATATTTGAAAAACATTTTTCAAATGTTAGCTTATACAAAGCTTTTCAAACATACGAGTATAAAACAAAAATAAAGAAATTTAATTTACTAACATATTTACTGTAACATCTATATCATTTTGTTTATGAATATATTAAATGTAAACAATTATGGAAGTATAAAATAAATATTGAAATACAAAAATTTCAAATGCCTATACACAGCATATAATATTAGTATAAATATTTTGAAAATTGCATTGTGTGTGGTTTAAAATGAGAATATAAGTCTTAGTGGAATGTTTCGAGTTTCTAGAATTTATGTTTTTTAATTAAAAATGTAAAACAATATAATAATATCAAAAATCGTTTGAAAAGAAATTATTATTTTACGTGTGAATATCCAATGTCAAAATTTAATATTGAATCACTCATAAAAAATGTATGTGGCTTAACGCTAAACTTTTTTTTGAATGTCAGTAGCTAATAAAAACTTATGAAGAATCTTATACTATTTTTCATAACTTTTAGTGTAAAAATTAATAATTTTATACGTTTTTAACTACAGAATAGTTTGAAAAATTACTAACTTTAGAAAAATGAAACGCGAAATTGATATTTTTTTATTAGGGTGTGAAAAACTTATGTTCAATCTTGTATTACATTTTTAAACTTTTTATTCAAAAACAAAAATAGTATTATAATATATTTTGAAAAATAATTGAAAAATTTGAAAAATTCAATTAAATATAAATATCTCAAAAAGAGCGACAATATTTAGAAAATTATTATAAAATTGTTATTAAATAATAATAGTATATGATAATAATAATAATAATAATATCTGGCAAAAATTCAAGTTTTTTCAGCCTATTTATATTTAACTACAAAAAAAAAATTAAGTAATTGAAAACTAGTTTTGCTTATAAATTCCAGTTTTTTCTAATTTCTTTTTCCTGATTATTTTGAAAACTACTAGAAGTTTTTTTTTTACTTTTTAATTTGATTTATACTCAATATACTCTTATAATAATATGTACTATGTACCGTGTGCGATACCAGCAAACAATTTTATGAGTACACCTTCAATAAATAAATTATTGCATTTACTATGACAATAATCGAATTGATAGACTTTATAATTGTATATGACATTATTCTATAGTGATTAGTGATTAGTGGTTAGTGATTTAGTTAATCCTCCAATATAGGTGCCTACCCATTATATTTGTATTATATTTTGAAATCGAGAGTTGGATTATTTTAATTTCAACAACAGTGAAACAATAACAAAACAAAACACACAGCTATAGTGGAAGGTATAATCTTTGTGTTGTGTACAATTAATATAAACATAGCAGAGATAGACAATACACTGATCAATTGAATTGGACTCCCGATCATAAAACGGTTACTGGGATATAACATATTCAATTAAAATACAAACACACAAGTTGTATAATGTATGTTTATACAACATGTTCGATATTCGAACGAGTGTTTTGAATACGTCTTAAGTAGCTGATAACAATACGATCCATAAACAGCATATTATTATTATACGTGGGGAATGAAAGTGAATGGGTTATATTACATCAGTGCGCAGCAGACTATAAACACATATCCGAGTATTTTCAATACCTACATATTATTTCGTATAGTTTTTATTTCGATGATATTTATTTTCTTGTTAAATCAATAAATCCTAAATTTTTACTAATCATTTTTTAGCCAACTATGTGCAAGTTTCATTCTTTTATTCTGGGCCATATTATGTCACCACCACCACCATCAGCTGATATATTATATATGTCACATCCACTTAATAAAATCGTTCTTTACGTTAAGTAGTTGTTCACATCATGAAAAATATCCATATCGTTTCACGTGAAAATTTATTATGAAATGAATATATTATATATTTTTTCGCATGGTGAAAGCTTTTCCCTAATATAATATATATATATATATATATATATATATTGATTAAATCTATTTATCGCTGTAGCAAAATACCAAAAATGTCTATTATTATTTATTATCAATAATTTTATTGATAATTAATTATAAACTGAATATTAGTTTATTAGTTTTACACTATTACATAGTTCCCAAATACTTAAATATACCTGTATATAAGGCCTTGAAATGAAATATACATTTTTTCAAATACATAGAGTATAGTACCTTTACATTACTTGTATAAATTATTCTAGTATAAAAAGCTTTCATTCTTAAATAAAAAATATTTTTATGGAAACCTTATTTGTAGATCATTTTACATGGGTATTTATCAATAGCAAAATAGGCAACTATTCAATAATAATGATCAAGAATATGCGGACAGCGTAATATGATTATTTATTGAAAAAATAACTTGAAATCACCAAACAATGTAATTAATAATAGTAGGTACACGATTATCTTACTTACAGTTTCACTCAATGTCATATTTTAAAGTACTTACACGAGCCAAAATAGTAAAAATGCCCTGTGATAGCAATCACACTCACACATCGTGTTAATAAAATAGTATATTAATATACTGTTAAAAATTACAGAATAAACTCGATGTAAAGTCTTACCAAGGAGTTTGAAAGTTGCATACCTACGGCAAGTTAATTCGGGCAATACCAAAGTTTTTCCTTCGTTCGTTAAAGACTATTATTCGAAAATATTTAGATACTGTTTATATCCGTAACGACTATAATATAATACCCATAACTTGTAACTCTAATATAAGTTTTTTTGAGTTTTGAATAAGGAAAAGGTTTAATTTTTCCATAAATATTTTATCATAAAACTTGTATACCTTAACACTGTTTACCGACAAAAATTGAATTTTATAGTACGGGTTCAAATACTACAACGTATCAATATGATATTAATTAATATTGTTTTAAATCAATTTTTTTTACTTATTTAAATATCAAAAAGATCGAATTGTTTAAATTATTTCATATTAACGAATTTTAATTTGAATCTGTCAAATGTAGGTATATTATTATTAACATAAAAGTAAAAAAAAATACCTATTATTTATTATATAACCACAAAGTAATGGATATTTTTCATATAATTAATAGTATAGATATAAAAAGTTGATTTAGTAAATATCAAAATGTCAATTAAAAAAATTATTTTTGTTAAATAAGAATAACTCGAAAAATTAGGATTTTTACTATTTACGAAACAGCTACCTAAAAAGGTTCCACTGAGCCGTTGAAGCATTTGTATTTTATTACAATACGTAATATAATAAAATAATAAATAATAATATATTTTATAAGGTCAAAAATAATTAGAATGACTATAGTTTATATCAAATATATCAAATTTTATATAATTGAAATAGTAGAAAATTGTATTTGTTTTTAAATTAAATCTACAGCTTATATTTTATGTTTATCAGTTATCACTATATGTTTTTTATTTATTTGGGTTTGACATCGCGTTTTGGAGCAAACTATATTTTTAAATCTTTAATGTAGCTGGTAGTTTATGGTTTTTTATCTAGTTGAGAGGTCAAATTCTTTGTACTTTTCTTAAAAATTCAGAAAATGAAAAAAATAGTCAGAAAAAATCATTGTGAAAATCGTTTGTCACAATGGTGTTTTGTTGTAATTCATAAAAAAATAACTTGAATACCATTTGCATTAAATATTAACATATATTAACATTTTTTATACTAATATTTTCTAGATATGATATAATTTTTAAATATTTTGGATCTTTTAAATCATTTATATACATTCAAAATGCTCAACTTTCTTAGTTTCATTTTGAGTTATTTTGATACTATTTTTTTCTGTTAAAGAACTTGAACATTTAATATATATATAAGGTTCCTCATTACCAATAACCATAAGTCCTTCTTATAACAATTAAAACATTTTTATAATATACAATAATATTGGTACAAACTTATTCACACTAATCTGTGGTATATCGTTATTCGTTATTGACTTGTGTTGTATTAGATATTCGTATACAATAAATTATGCTCAATACATTTTGTATAAAAAAAAAAAACTATTAATTCAAGCTTCCAAATCAATAAAATACTTATAATAAAATATAATTTAAGATAGACTAACCATAGAAATAAATCTGATTCACTAATTTTCTTTGAACAGAATCATTTTTCGTACACAACTATTTATTATTGAAATCAAATTTTAACTCATTTCTTACACAGTAACCGACTCAATGACGAAATACACTCAAAAATGTTAGCCATTCTAGTTGTACACAGTAAAAACAGGTCATCAGGTTTTTTTTCGTCTACTCACATAAAATATAAATACTTTGTTATTATTGTAACGTCTGATCCACCACTCGTTGATTCTTCAATCGGCCCATCTTCTGAGAAGAATTATTATTGTCAGTTGATCTTCATCAAAAAAAAAAAAAATCCCGCCCCCGGTGTAATAACATATTATTTATATTATTATAGTACTTTTGTAAATTTGAAAAAAGCCAATTTAGATGCAGCACAATCACGTGGAAGAAGCTATATAATATGTCCTATGGCATCGTGCAGAAGATTATTCTATAAACCTCATTTCCAAATAACACATTACAATAGCATTACAATTTTTTTTTTCGTTTGATTATACACAAGACTCAAAATATAAAGATTAATAATTAAACTTTTTTTTTAATGTATTTTAAAATATACTACTATTTTACAGTTAAATTCATTTTAATTCTCAACACTTTATTAATATTTAATATTAATAATAATAGGACGTATTATTTCAGTAAAATTTTTATTCTAAAAGAAAAATGAACAGTTCTTAGGTACCCACATAATGAAAATATAAAAGTATATATTTTTAACTACCACGATATTAAATTTGCGGTGTTTGTGTTAGAAATAATGTTAATCAAAAAATATTTCCATTTATATTACACCTTTTGTGTTTGCATATAATAATGTTATGTATATCGTATATTGTAAAAATAATAAATCTATTGCATTATTTATTTTTTTGGTGAACACAAGTGTACATATCTGCTTATTACCTTGAGTAGACTTTATAGAAGCTGCATTAGTTTTAAAAATATGAGTGAGAATTTTTATTATCGGTTTTTAAGTAAATACGTACTATGTGTACTGTACAGTCTGTAATGTAAATATATAAAGTATATAACAAATGCAATTAATTTCCTATATATTTCAAATGTCACAAGTAGAAAATATAACATACAAAAAATTGTATAAGTACCTAATGTATTTTAAAAATTAAAAGTTATGTATTTGAAGCTTTCAGAAATTAGGCCATGGTTTATATTTTTTTTTAACGCATGCTAAGCAGCCTACTAAAAATGTACATTTATAAAAGTGCACCTTGTAATTAAGCACTACTTGACTGTTTTTACGAATTTCCTTAAAGTTGGTAGTGAAACATTTGAACGTACCATGAGATATATGTATTATTGCCACTTACTAAAAATATACGAAGTGTAGGTATGTCTTATTTTTAAATCTACAAAAGATTGATGATTTTATGAGTATTATGTCACAAAACGATAAATTAATAAGGTATTTTATAAATTATATTTTTGATGATCATATCTGTGACGATTCGAGGTTTCCTTCACACATATGGGCATTATGTTCTGGAACAACAAATGCAGTCAAATCACACTGATTTATTCACATTTCAAAAACAACTTCTATATGTCATATCCAATTATCCACAACTTTTTTAATTTTTTAATAGAAATGAAGTTAAATATTTTCATTAAAATTTAAGTGCGTAAATACACATAAGGTCAGGAAAAAGACTAAAGTCAGACAGAATTATATTTAAGAAGAAAAAACCAGATTTATTTTTATTTATTTATTTATAGTTGTTTTTAACTAATAATTATATTTTTGTTTATTGTAATTTTATTATATAATTGTACATGTATTTTTATTTTAGTTTATAATATCGTTGGCTTTGGTGAACTAATACATTTGTGACCAATCAAATAAAATTTAAAATTAATTTATTGATACTATTGAAATTTGAAATCACTAACCATTGCAGAAAGATATATTGACTAGTATCAGATAATATCATGATCGTATCATATGTCTTAACAACGCCCGTATTATTAATTTTTATTTTGGATGCGATAATTGATCTATCGATACGATGCAAGGCAATTGCTAGTAAGACAGTCGACGATGACTCGGTCTCAGTTATTTATAATATTCTATTATAAATCTACGTTCCAAATTGTTGGTACCCTTTAAACATATTATATCATTTTTTTTTTACGAAAAAATATTGTACTTGTACGAAGTCAGTAGATAAAATGTGGCTAAGTTTAGAACCACTCATGTATTTGTTATATAAATGAATAACTAGTTCCTACTTATATTAGTCTTAGTCTTGTGCACTTGGTTTATCCTGTTTTAGTAATTTATCATTTCAAATATTTTTCAATAAGATAAAAGTCATTCAGAGTATATTATAACTGTATTTATTAAGTAATTTTAATTATTACTTTAAATATTATACCCCATAAAAAAAAACTAAAAATACAAAATTTTATTTATATCAAATATATTAATTTTTTAAATCTGATACATTATTTTTTCGGCAATACTTTTAGTAAACGTACTTAAAAACTTTCATATAACATCTAAAAAAATTTAAAAGTGGACCCAAAGATAAAAACCTATGATATTATATTTTAAGTATTTTTATTTTCCAAATTCGTAGTAAAATGTATAGAAAAATAATGATGAAAAATTAACAACATTTAAAAACACTATGGTTAAATTATAAAACATTTGTAAAGAATTGCATATTAATCTAATTAAAATAACTTAAATTTGAAACTTATTTTTATGTTAAGCCAAACGTAAGACCTCCATTAGAATAGGTCAAATCCGTTTCTAGTTTCTTGGGGGTTTAAAAAATAATATACAGATTCATACCTACTTAATAAAACCTTTTAATTGATGAACACAATCAATACGAGTATTCGTAGATACTATAACGGTAATAGAACACGACATTAAATCAGTATAGCTTTTACGAATACAATTATTCAAGCGCTTAAAAACTTCAGAGCAATTTATTATGTATATTATAATTTGTGTAAGAGATGATTGGTTTTACATAAAAATAAGCATCTAGTTAAAAAAAAGTTAAAAAAAAAAAGCATATCCAATATTTATATTATGCAAAAATTGTTTTATTATTTCTTATAAATAAAATTAAAAACAGCAAAACCATGTATCAATACTTTGTTTATCAACATAATTTATTAACCCGCCATTAAAATTTATAAATGAAAACTGAATACGACTATTGTTTGTAGAATCGTTTTATATTTTATTTCCTAAATATATTCCGTTTTACACAATATATTAAAAATTTAAATTTAAATAATAATCTAGAACTAATTTTCAATTTATTTATGATTAATTTAGTTGTTTAATATGTAAGTTTTAAACACATTAAGTAATTACTAAAGAAAAATGTAATATTAATTAAACTTAATTACCACCCTAAATTTTGGTAAAAAAATCTAAAAAAAAGATTATATCTTGAATATTTAAAACGAGTTTTGCTATATTCTGTTTTATAAAATATAACGAAAATATAAAAATTATTGGTCAACTAATCTAGGGTATCTGATATATATGAGTAGAAATTACTATAATATATTATGACTTGAAGAATTTCAACGGTTCATAAAACCCTTCCTACAAAATTACCTTAACAAAAATGAAAAATAATTTAAACATATTTTTTTATAAATCGAAACAAACATGGATGCAATTTAAACCGTTAATACAAAATACAAAAACATACTTTTATCATAAGATGATATATTATTTCGTGTCGTTTTGTATACTATATTTGTTTATATTTAAACTCAGAGACTTGTCAAGCGTATGTTCTTCCGGATAAACGACATATTATATTAATGATATCGGGTTTTAAACACATAGAAAATTCCAAACACTCAATACGAAAACGCACAAGATAAATAATGTTATGGGTGTAATATTATCAGCCTCTAGACACTAACGATTAACATGCATTTGGTATTCCCAAAGAGTATTTTCACTTTTAATACACTAGCTTTTATATTAAAATATCTTATTCGCGCGGGTGTGAACCCGATCAAGCTTAAGCGTACATAGGTTTTTGAAAAAATAAAAAATAATATCATACAGTCCCGAATCACATACCACCACGTGCCAATAAATTGCGTCGAATCGTCAAAACAATATAAAATTACGGGTTTTAAATTGCTTTGTGTGACTTTTTATTTCAGTGTCGTATCGTATTTCTTTATTGCCTATTGTTGTTTATTTCCATTTCATCGCCTGGGAGTATATTGTATATGATAACATTCGAAAACTTCGTCTAATTCGAAGCACATATGAAGTGTATAGTTCAGATATATTTATTCAACGCACGCATAAAAATTGGTAGACAATGAATTAGGGGCAAATAAAAATTAAACTGTTTATCTTAAATAATGTTTTGTCGTTCATCTCCTACTCACTCAGATGTACTACACAGAAAGCATATTTGTATATGCCATATGGTATCACGAAAATAAAATTATGTGTCTAATTATTTTTTAATGTTTACATTGCTTCACTTAATTTTTTTCTGATTTTTTGGTTTTTCTTAACCATAAATATTAAAATTGTATTCACTAATGGTTTCAATAATAAGGTATAATTAACTACCTATGTGTCCAACTTTATTTTACCAGCCCCCGATTTAATTTAGCCATTTTTGAAACTTATTACTCATTTATGCAATAAAGCTCACTTAATAAATGTATAACTGTATTAGTTAAAATATTTTAAGTTTTAACTACATCTTTGTAATAATAAAATTTCATCTGATATTGCCTTAAACGTAATACAAATTTTAAAAAAATACAAGAAAATTTCAAAATAACTGGAATTTTATAGTTTAAAATTATTAATTATCATGTGTATAAATTGTTATAATATTATGAGATCAAATAAATCAATCAATTTCATATAATTATCTGTTGAAGACATTAAAAGTTTCACTTTGAAGACGATCAAAATGAGACAAGAACTCTGCTTTAGTATTTATTATTTATATATTTTTAATTCGGATTAAACTGGCACTTATATAGGCAATATAAGTACTTTAGTGTGTTAAAGAATAATCTTTTAAAATGTTCATAATATTAAAAGTATATTATATTATAAAATATTATCATCCATTAATGAGGCCAATGAGGGAAAAATGTAAGATAACGATTTAAGTAGGTATTTTATCGATCTACAACCTATAGAACTATTATAATTATTATATCATTAGGTCTAATCCACATATGTACATATAAAAGAGAGTGGTATTTACGATTAAGCACGAAATCTCGAAAACTTCATGACCCATGCTGAAGTTTAGTAGGTAGATAGTATATATAGCTAAGAAATGTCTGCTAAGAACGAGTTTTATATTAAAATAACGAATTTAATAATATACTAGTTTTAGTTTTATTAAAAAAATTAAAATCAAACATTCAAAAATAAAATTAATAAAAAAAATTAAGACCAAAAAAGAATTCTTTAAATTATATAAAAGAGTGGTATTTTCAATAAAATACAAAATCTCGATAATTACTTGACCTAATACACTGAAATTTGGTTGGTAGGTAATAATTTGATTAAAGGTAGGAGATGTCAGCTAAGAACGAGTTTTGTAATTTCCAACTCCTAAGGGGGTTAATGCCGTTAAAAGGGTACGTTTTTTGGTTGGATTTTTAAAATAAATTAGGAGTGATATTATATTTAAAAGTTGATATCGTATATAAATACTTACGTATACCCTATTATGTATCTATTATCACTACACGTCTACACTTTAAGTATACCGTGTTAAGTTGTACTGTATTTTTTAAATAAATTTAATCGATTGTTAGTAATAGAAAAAAAAAAGTTTGAATTACATTAGTCCGTGCGTAATTGAGCACAAATACTATTATGATCGAATTATATCATTGGGTATTACATTGAGTTTTAAGGTAAGACTATACTTAAAAATAAAATTTTAACGAGAAAAATAAAGTTTCTTCTTTTATAATATTTCATCAATTTTTAAATGCTATTTGACAAAACAAGACCTAAGGTAAAAAGGTTGTGAAAATTTGAAATTCATTTTAAAAAATTGTCCATACAAAATACAAATAGAAATAAATGAATGTAACTAAAATATTAAATATATTTTACAATAGTTAAAAACACAACATATATGTGACAAATTACACACTGTGGAATGTGGATTACATATAATAATTACTTATAAAATTGACTCTGCTCAAAAAAAAATATCTACAAATAAATATTATACATACAATATACATTTATTAGATTATCAAATAAAGCTGCGTAAAGCTTATAAATCTCCGATTTCACAATTTCACCGTCCCATTACCAATCATCACTACGGTGTAATCATATTATTTTTTTTTTTTTTCTAATCGAAATAAAATATCTACTAATGTCACCTGTCACAAAATTTCCAAATAAAATGATATTTTATGAGCATTATAGGGTCATAATACTATAATCATTATTTAAAATCTACAATGCTACTAACAGTGCAACCATACGATTCGTTTCTACGTCATACCAAAAGAAGAAGTTAAAACAGACGCGATGACGTACATTTTTAAATATCCAATGCATAATTTACAACGAATTGTACCTCATTTTAATGTAGAGTAGAAAGACCTTTTTTAAAACATAATACTATATGCAAGACAAACTATATTTTGGATATAGGTACATGTGCTTGAAACCATTAATAATTTATAATGCGCAGACCTTGTTCATATAAATCACTGTTTCGATCTAAAGAGGAAAAAATATTTTCTGTTTAAAATTTTTGAATAACACCTACACGTCTTACACAAAGAAGCTATAAGATTCATGACAATGTAAAATTCCTGAATAACTACACGAACTGTGTAAAATACAGCAATACTATTTCCAATAAAATAGTCCCCAGTTATTCGATTAAACTATACTATTATTATCGATAATTATTTTTAAAATCTAATAAATATTATGTTTTATTTGGTAACTAAAATAAATTTATGTCGCTCATGAAATGTTTAAATTATAGTATCCTACAGTTACACTAAGTTATTGCCTTATTATTATTATTAAAGTCTAAGGTTATGTAAGTACAAGTCAAACAATTTTATTTTGTTTGATCGTGTGAATTCAATGATATATCATGTATGCTATCAAATAGTTAACTATCACAAATCATAATAACCAAATTTGCTTGTAATCTTGTAGGTATGCTTAATACAAATTAAATATGTATATTTAATCGAAAAACTGTTGAATATTCGAATAATAACAATTTTTAAAAAAAAATTAACACGTTTGTTATTATATTAAATTATTATAAAAATAGAATCATCATTATTATTGTTATAGAATTATTATACATAGCCAATAGCCATATAGGAATATAAATACATTTATGATTAATATTTTTTACCAAATTTATCAATTTTTATTTAACAAATTGCTGTTATACGCTTTTATGCAGCTAGATATCGTAAACATAGGAGTACAAGTAATTGCGCTGAACAGACGATTGCTTACTATTGTTTTCGTCAGTACTGTTGTCGTCACTTTCTTAGTCCTCACTTGATTTTGAATTAAAGAAACCATTTAAAAAATAATAATAAAATATATACCGATCGCGCGTGTATGTACGTATTATATTTTATAAGTTGTGTACACGTATTGACGTTTAACATAGTGTTTGGTTAAACGAATTGACATATAATTACGTTTGGATAATAGATGGTTTGTATAACAGAGGTTCTATTTTAATACAAATTTAATTTTATAAATTTACCTATACTATTAATATTTTGTTATACAAAATATCAATTATAATTTTCATTTGTTATATAAATAAAATTTTAAGCTGGGCACACGTATAATGTTTTAATATGTATCTAATTATTAAAAATTAAATAATTAATACAATCAAATCAAGACAAATTATAACTTTTTTGTCGACCGTTTTATTGCAACTATAATAAAATATAATTATCTATTTTGGTTATAGCTTAAAGATAATCTGATAATACTAAATGGTTAAGTCACCCTGTTTTAGACTTAAAAATGGTTATATACGTATGAATATTATATAAATATTGTAATATAAAATTACGTACTACGGTTCTAAACAAAATATTTATCCTAAAAGCTTATCACTTAATGGAAAAATCTCGCGTTTAATATAAAATTACGTATTACAGTTCTGAACAAAATATTTGCTCTGCAGGCGTATAATTCAATGGCAAAATCTCACATTGAATCGTAAACTTACTTAATTACTTTATTTATGAAATAACTAAGGAGCGACCAAACTATTTTATGCAACTTCACGCTATACTAGAATTGAATGTATATTTCAAGAATAGATTCTATAAATGTTCTACTTAATTTTATTCGTAAATGGAATACCAATTCAAAGGCTATATTTTGTTATATAATATTCAAAAACACGTCATGTTATAAAATACAATGTACGGACGTACAGTTTAATATATTTTTGGTTTAAGTACTTTAAAGTACCTACCGTAGAAATGCTATTATTTGTAAAATACTAACGACGATTATTCTATTGCAAATTATCTTAAAACATTGTCTGCAAACGGAATAATATTAAACAAGACGAAAAACTTGTAAACATTTTTTTTTATTAAAAGAGAATGCTTAATTATATGTGATTATGGACTTTTGGTTATAATATAAAACGTGTAAAATGGATTAGCTAACCTAACGTACTAACATGCTATATAAGTATAAATTAGTTTCCACATAGTTACAAGCAAATTATATTACTATACAGATTATTACAAGCTTCTATAAATCTTAATCAACGAAACTTTGATTTAATTAAAATTATTAAATCAACAATTATCTACAACACTGAAATGATAAACCACCATAATACCATCATATTAAAATCGATCAATGTACCTATCCCATGGACTTTGGCGTTTATTTAGGCTAGATGTGAATATATACTTAAGTCTGTGGGTCATGGATATTATAGTAGTCGGCTTATCATGTCGTGATAGAAAACTATGACTGTACAACACCAAAAACCTGTCACCTCGATGAAAATTTAGGTTTTCCATGATTAAAATAATACGGTGGTATTTTCTTAATGTCCGCCTTAAAGCGAATGGCTAGTGAAAATGATAATTTAATAATATAATCAAATTTTAAATACTAATTTTCAGAAAGATTTTAAATTTATAAGTAGATTATCACAAGATTTGATCCGATTTCAAGTTTAAGGACACGGAAATATAAATATCTCAAATAATATAAATTATTAGCTGTGCAAAGGCCTTTATATACAATAATATGCCGCTAATTTTAGTGAAATTCTAACAGTAATTTTAGAAGCTAAATGTGATCTTGAAAATGACAGAATAATATTTTAACTGTGCGTGTATTGTGTATGTATATATATATATATATATATATATGTTTATATAAATAGCAGTATTTAGCTATAATATTTTTGTATTTTATTATTTTAAGATATTCGCATATTTTATTATTATCAACTACAAAAATTAGTCATAAGTCGACCATTTAGTAGTATAATATAATTATTAAAATACAATTATTAATTTAGATACAATTAATCAAACAACATATTATAATTAAATCAGAAATATTTAATTAATCAAATAATAAAGCACTTGACAGTTTATAAAAGCATAAAATAGTTGATTTTACAAAATATCAACTATATATCAATACACTAAAATATCTTTATACTTAAAATTATACATACATTATAGATCCTTTTTTATCAGCGTTCAGAATTTTACTATTGTGATAAAAATACTAATTATATTAGCAACATTATATTATATATTATTTTTATTTATTTATCTATATATTTAAAAATAATATAAGATTAAGTTTTAACACATATATACATTATTTTTAATAACATCAGTATGAGTACCTACGTGATGACTGAATATCTATTATTTCATTAATTCATTGGATGTATTTAATGTGTCGTGTTGTTGTCTGCTTTATTCTGGGATTAAAATATGATGTAGTCTTATCCGTTTTAGTTAATTTCTGTTTATCAAAAAATTCAGTATACCTAATGATGTTTGAAATACTTTTAAATATAATAAAATAATATACAGTAGCTAGTATTATGAAAAATAAAATAAATTATAAGATTGAATTTTAGCGAAAAAATATAATTAGACATTAATTGATAATTACAATTTTAAACAGCTAATTATGTATTGATTTTGTTTTGTTTTTTTAAACAATAAGTCAAGAACGTCAAGTCATTATATTTTTAATAAAGTATACTTTTAAATTCTCAAAACTTTTTAGTTTTTATACATTTTATTATAGCGCATCATATCCAAAATTACTGCCATTATTTAAACTATTATAATATATTGAATTACTTCATCTTTGCTTATAGATGAAAATAATTAGAATTAAATTTATATTCTATAACATCATTAAAATAAATATATAGGTTCAAAGTTTTTAACAGTATATTGTCGAAGAAGTTTCTATAAATCATAACAGCATAATACTTTGTAAAACATGTCATTATTATTACTATTCGTATGTTACGTTTCTGTACATTTTCCCTCAGGACATGAATATATAAACGAATAATAACTTTAATCAACAAAGAATTTGCACAAATCTTCTAACTGCATAACTTAAATTAATGAACTTAACTGGGCTTAAATTGTTCTTTTTATTTTCCAGACAATTATTAATATTTTTAATATAATTATAAATAATTATAATTTAATATTTTTAATATTTCTTTTCTGGTCATAAATCTCAATAATAATAAACATATTGCATTTTTCATGGTGGTTGTTTTTAGTTTATTAATGCATAGTTAAACCATATATACATAGTTGATTTTTATCTTAAGGTGCGATGCGAAAATACAAATTATTAAAACTATTAAACCATTGATATATTGTGTTACAGATTACCCAACTCTATGCACACTATATGCTCCGACCGACGATGTACTATAGCCATCAAGTTATCGTACCTATTGCCGTTCATTATTTGCAGTCCAACGTTTCTAGTATTCGAAATACTGGAAACAAAAGTCGTCGAAAACGGCACTGTGGCCACTCTGTACCATTTGGGCTTGAGCACAATAGCAAGGGTGAATCATGAACTATTGTACATGATACATCTATGGACATATGCTGTGATCATCAAACTACTGCCTTGCCTAATACTTACCGTCGTTACCATATCTCTGGTAAGAATAACTTGCCATAGTATAATATAATTACAATAATGAATGTGCAATAATCACTTTATCGATATATAATTAAAAGGAAATGTTATTCGTTGATAAGTGCATAACTTAAAATTGAGTAGACCGGTTGGACTAGTTTTTTTTAAATGTTCGTAATAGTCTGAATAAACTTTTTAGGGAAAACAAAATTGGAAAAGTTATCAGGAAAATTGAAAACTTCAGGAAAAACTGAAAGTACTTTTTTAGATAAGATTTTTGTATAAACTCACGATAATATGCGTGTATTTGTTGAAATTTGGTACACATATAAAATACAGATGACAATAACACTATCTAAACCACTCTCAAAACAACGTTTGCCTGGTCAGATAGTAGCATATAATATATATTATAGACTCTTTGATTCAACATAAAATTGATTTCAAACTGGAGTACATTGATGTAATACCGTTAGATAAACTTAGATTCCTCGATTAATTATTTAATCTTCCAAATGAAAATTTTAAATAATATTTAACAAAAGATATTTGAATATAATATTTTTTTAGACCACCCGGTATCCGTTAATTATTTACTACCGTATAAATGATTTTTTTTATAATCTTTTTCTACGTTAGTAACAAAAATTTAAAATAATTATTTATGTACTTTTCTTTCTTTATAATATAATACTATTTATATTACCCAGCGTAGCTAGAGAATAAATAAAACTAAGATGGGCAATCCACCTGTTGCGGATAGTAATAGATAACTTTTTTTGTTACGTGAGCCAATTTCAAGCAGAAATGAATGTTTATATATAAACAAAAAGAATATTCAATTTTCGTGAGCTGAAACAAGATTCATTTATGAGCTACCCTATAGAGACCTATATGGATTGAATAACAAAGCTACCAGCTCTCCGTAAGTCTAACGGATTCTATTGATAAAGCTTTTATTGAAAACGGTCTAGTAGTTATTGAGTTTATAGATAAGACTTCCCTAAGGAAGAAAGAAGAAACATAAATTTTTATTTATATAGTTAAAAGATTATTACATTAATATTCACTAAAAGTTCTCTAAAATTATTTGTATTAATCATATTATATACGTCCGAACCATATTTCACAGTATTCGATGAATTAGTCGAACTATTGATCACCGGTAAATTGGTCACCAGAATAAATTATCGTCGAACGAACATTTTTAGTTTTTTAGTTATTTTATAACCCTAGGTATGTTTCCGAGTTTTATGTTTATCATTTCATAATATTAAAATATTCTTATTTATTTATGTTTAAATAATAACGGACAGTTAATGGAATTAATAGTATGATATTAATATTAAAACATTTAGTTGTCAAATAAAAATTACATATTATATTATTAATTGTTAATATTTACACATTAAATATGATAATAATGTCAGTTAATTAAATATAAAAAATATAATTTGAATTTAAAGTTGAAAATGATTCGAAGTTATTGCCACACCATTGCAATTATTTCGTACGTATATCATAAATATAATGGTATCTATAATAGTTGGTATATATTATTATTATACCTGTTAACCACATTGTAAATTGGATTAACTGTACATTATTTAAAAATAAATAAATAAGAGTATTTAAATATTCAAAAATAATATACATAAAACTCGAAAATATGTGTATTAATTATGTGATAATTATAATAAAATAACTAAAAAATTAAAAATATTCGTTCGACGATCAATTATCCTGGCAACCAATTGTATTCGTAACCAATTCACCGCGATCTACATTTCTCAACGATTATGCAATAACGTTCTCTGATACTTACATTTTATATACATAAAGAAACGTAATAAAATATAGCAATATCCACCAATCAAAATTATCAATAGTGTAATTTTAACTTCTAGATAAACGCGTTGAGTGAAGCATCTGAAAGAAAAGCAAAACGACTTCCGACCCAGCAACAAATGGCTCGTATAAGGAATATGAAACTCAAGAAAAGGATGGACCGAACAAGCCGTATAATGATTGCAGTATTGTTATTATTTCTTGCGACAGAATTCCCGCAAGGAATACTGGGTCTATTAAGCGGCATACTGGGAAGGGGCTTTTTTCGAACTTGTTACAATTTATTTGGCGAACTTATGGATATGTTGGCTCTCTTGAATGCATCGTTAAACTTTGTATTTTATTGCTGCATGAGCAAACAGTTTCGTGTAGCGTTTGGACAATTATTCAAAACCCAGCCTAGCATTATGTTTAAGCCCAGCAATATTTTGGAGACATTCGTATAGGATTTGGGGGAGGGTTAGGACAGGCGGATTGAAACCGTGAAAATTAACCGAATATTGTCGATATGTCTGCTATTTAATCCTGATGGAAATTACGGGTAAGTTAATTTATTTAATAGTTATTAAATATGTTCAAACATAAACGTTTAACCCAATTATAATCACCAACCAAGTCAATAGCTTTTATAATATAAGCTTAAGTTGCTCAATAGTAATATAATATAATATAGTACCTACCATAAATAAATTATCTTATATATATATGACGAGATGTCATATTTTTTACTATAATTATTAATTAAATTAATTTTCTTGATTTTTACACTAATTATAATTTTCATAATAATATATTTGGGTGTGTTTTTTTATAGATAAATATATCGTTGACTCATATAAATTAGACTGCATTGACAAGCCTATAATTTTAAACTATAAAATAATTTATTTATAATTATAACTATAATTTTATATATATATTAACTATATAAATTTTAATACATACAAAAATACACTTCTGTAAATTAAGTAAAATTGGCGGTAAGGTAACTTACTATCGATTAAAAATCATATTGATTTAAATAATATCTATTCAAATCCACACATTTTATTATTATTATTTTATTATATTCATTAAATGAACATGGAAAATGGTTTTATAAAAAATATTGTTTTTTAATTATGTATAAATGTTTAATACTTTTTATTAAATTAAATTGTTATATATGTATTGGATTATAATAACTACATACATATAAAATGCATCAATATATTATATGTGTGTGTATTAATCAAAAAAAAAAAAATAATGATTTAAAAATACTTGAAGCTATAAATTCCTATGTAAATATTTAAAAAAATGTAATACATTATAAATTTCTACTGATGGACGTCTGTGCTAAAATTATAATAGTCTCGATAATATTTTAATCATATGAAATATTCATTTATTTGTTGACTTTAAGCAAATTTAATAATCTATCTAATTATTTATAAGTAGGTGTTATTGCAACAAGTAAAATGATTTAATCGAAACTAAAAAATAAATTAAAATAATATAAGAATAAATAATAGTAATAATTAATTTAGAGATAAGGAACAAAATAAATAATTTAATAAAAGAAACTAATATTCAAAAATCAAAATGAGTAATAAAAACAATGTTACTAAAATTACATAAAAATAAACTAAGTAATTACTTCAATTTTCTACAATGATAATGTTTAAAAATGATTGTTAATTTAGTAACTTGTAGAAGCCCTGAATTAAATTTTAAAAATACATATTGATGCTTTCATTGTGAAGGATAAAAAAAAATTAGAACCTATTGCAAAAGTGAATTCTCGGTCTTCCCCTCATATTTCCAATTCACACAATATTATGTGCAATTTAATTGACGTCACATCACCCAATACAATACAGTGAAACATTGTTTATAATTACTAAAATATTTAAATGAGCTATAATCCATCTGTATAATAGCAACCCTGTGTTAAACGAGAAACGAAGTTAATTAATTGTTTTTTCTTTATTAATAGAATTAAAAATTAATTTAATATCATAATCTTAATACATTATAATAGACTTAAACTTTTTAATATGTATTTTTCATTCAAAATATTTTTTAACTCACGTGACTTCTGATTATCAGAGATAATTTTTAACTATTGAGAAGTAACTGCTTTTCTGTATTGATTAAAATAGTAGGTTAAGAAATATATTAAATGACATTTAATACAAATAATAAAAAATTAATTTGTTGTATTAGAAAAATAAAAACTCTCCATTATTTAATATAACATATTGATATTGTAATACATTTTAAAACAGTTGTCATTTAAAATATTAATCATACTTAGGTACTTCAAAATAATTTTAATATGTCAATTCAAAATTTTGACACAATAAAATAGTTTGATTAACCCATAATTTATACATACTACTACATTTGAAAAAATAATTAAAAATACTAGTTATAAGTTTATTATGCAAACTGCCATTGCTAATAATATTTGAGACCCGAACTCTTAACTGTTTTAAATTAAATTAAATTTTAAATATATAAATAGCTACTTTTTATAAAAAATAAAATACATTGAAATATTTATAGGAATGCAAAAATTATAATTGATAGCAGATCTTTCAAGTAATAAAGTTGCTAATTTAGTAGAAATTTTATTAATTTACCAATAAAAGTTACATTTTTATATATTTATAAAAGACAGGTTTATAAAAATGTATATAAACAACATAATACGTACATTTAATCTAATATTTTAAAATTATTTAATTAAATATATAGAATTTAGAAATTTAAATTTAATACTGAATTTTAAAATATAATGTAAAAACATATATTATGTACTATGAAATGTTTCGTCAATAAATGTAAAATAATTGAAATTATTATAAAATATTGAGTGGTATAACTTTGAATTTATATACTGTTCAACGTTATTTCAATAGATATATAATATGTATTTTTAAACCCCACACGCAGTTCAGGATATTTAATATGTTAAATATTAGTTACCTAGTGAAAAAAAAATAACAACATATTATTGATGTAATATTATATTAAAGTATTTGATTCAAACGATTTTCCCTTATTTATGTTTACCATATTGTTATAATATAAAATATACATTACTTTTCGAAATGAGTTTGTACAAAATATTTGAATGAATATTAAAATATAATATATTATCGTGTTATTATTTTATAAAATGTAACGTTGAATATTCGTTCAAAATAATGTAAAAATATTGAACTTAATATTAAATTGTTATGTAGTGTAACTATTCGTTTTGGTATTTGGTATTAAATTTATTGCAGTACGTTTTTTCGTCAATCGACTTTTATAACGCATGAACAAACTCATAGTTATATCCTGAGTACCGTCCAGACAATTAGGCCTGTACCCGAAGTCAGGAACGTGATTGCACGTAAACGTTACCGTCGTTACCAAACGTTTCTGTGACAAAAAAAATGCATTTAGTGTAGCTGTCCAACGTCACCAGCTAAACCTGACCATAATACAATATTATTATTCGGAGTAAGTAAATAGCATTCCCCAAAAAAGGTCAAAATCATATACTGCGTAAATTGCGGACCTGGTATTTTTGAAACATACGTAAACTGCGTCACAGACCATTTAAAAATAAACCATGTAAAGTAATGCATATGTTTGAAAAATCAGGGAACAAAAATTAGAAAACTAATGGAAAAATAAACATAAATTTAAAAAAAATAATAATTGCAAAAGAAAAATATTTGTTTAGACGTTATGAGAGAATTATGGTAAGTCTATAATATAAATGTTTACCAATAATTTATAATTTTTAATAATATATTTATTAATCTTAAACAAAATAAACAAAAAACCCATATTTTTAACCATAACAATTATAATATAATTATATTGCCAGTCTTAATTTTTTAAGATGAAAAGAAAATATTGATTTTTTCAAAAATATTCTTTGACGTTATTTACACATAAATAAAAATTAAACCAAAATTTACGAAATATTCGAGGGCTGAGATTTAAAAATATACAAAACAACTTCAGGCTTAAATTGACGTATGTGTAAAATATACACGGTCCACAATTAACAATAAATAAATACAAATGAGATGCAATTTACAGCTACCCATATTATTGTACCCACATTACGATCGTACCCATCATATTCGTAATAACAGTATATTAATAAGTCATAATTCGTTTGGGATAAAGAAATTAACCGATTGTTTGGACTACATCTACAGTGTGTCCCGTTTTAAATGTACCACTAAATATCTCAGCCCGATAATCTTAGATTGAAATACGGTTTGCTGCAATAGCTAAGAGGTACTGAAGTACACATTTAAGGACAAATTTCAAATTTTTAACTCTTGTAGTATGCGCATGCGCAACACAATTTTTTTTTTATAAATTGCAACACCTATTTTTGTCACCGGATATGGATAGATTATTTTATTCTAAGTAATTTTGATCCATTGACCATAGTTCTAAACCAAAAATTGAATGAGTTACACCTTTTGGAAATTTTAAAATAATTAAATTTTTTCGATTTTACCAAAAACATTACACGCTTGAATTTGATACAAAAGTAAGTCATTTTTGAACTAAAATGAAATACATTTAAATAATTTAATACAAAATTACCAAAAAAAAAATGTATAGCCAAATTAAATTTAATTAATTTAAAAATAAATTTACCAACTAAATTGACAATGACGTTGTAATTTGCGTTATTATTGTGCGATAAAAGTTATTTAATTATTTCCAGTTTTATTATTAGTACTTTGATAAAAGTAAATTATTTCCAATTTTATTCTTAGTACTTCGATAATTATTGTAGATATTGTTTGATTATTGGCCCCCACGGTCACCTGATCTAACACCATTAGATTTTTTTTATGGGGTCATTTAAAGACTGTTGTTTATGCAGATCCACCAGCAAACTTACGGGATTTAAAAAATAAAATAACGGTAGCGTGCAGACAATTAACAAAAGAACAAATTTTGGCAGCAACCTTTAGAGAAGTGAGTCGTCGATTGGAAATGTGTTTAGAAAAAAAACGGAGGAAATTTTGAACATTTTATTAGATAAAAAAAATAAACATAAGTCAAAACAATGTAACGGAGTATTTTTTATTTAATTTCCTACTTCACATTCTTTATTAAAATCTATGAAAAAATCACTCAATTCAAATTTAAAACAATAAATGTTTTTTGGTAAAATCGAAAAAATTTAATTATTTTAAAATTTCCAAAAGGTGTAACTCATTCAATTTTTGGTTTAGAACTATGGTCAATGGATCAAAATTACTTAGAATAAAATAATCTATCCATATCCGGTGACAAAAATAGGTGTTGCAATTTATAAAAAAAAAATTGTGTTGCGCATGCGCATACTACAAGAGTTAAAAATTTGAAATTTGTCCTTAAATGTGTACTTCAGTACCCCTTAGCTATTGCAGCAAACCGTATTTCAATCTAAGATTATCGGGCTGAGATATTTAGTGGTACATTTAAAACGGGACACACTGTATAACTTTTATGTACATATATTTACTAAAAATCTTTAGTATTGGATCAAATAAGAATAACTGCAGTACCTAAATATAAAAAGAAAAGCAATTAATATAGACTTCAATTCAAAAACAAGAAAATTATACGTTCATCTTTACTCGTTCAACTTGAAAAAATTATCTTTTCCGATAAGAATATTATTTAATACAAAAATTATAGTAAATAATTTAGAAAAAAATAAACATAGAATATATCATGTTCATTTATAAGCAGTATATTCATCGTGTTAGATAACGCTATTTTCGTACTCTGTCCAATACCAAAGAAATTGCACATAAACGTCATAAACCGTTTTATATATATTCAAAAAAATATTACTTTTAAGGATGAACAATTTTATTTTTGCAAATCGAGAAAAAGATATGGTAATAATAACATGTTCGGCTATCTTAGATTGTTATGTGATTACGAAATTGGGAAAAATGTATTAGACAATTTACGTATAATAATATAATAATAATATAATTTTCACCAAAATGATAAATAATAAATAAAAATTGAACTAAACAATATGGGATTTTGATTTATTCGCCCAAATTAAAACCACCTTTTTGTTTATATTAATACATACACGATACACCTGTATTATTCTGGACGATACCCCGATGGACCCGATGACCTGATACTGCATCTCAAATGGCAAAAATGGTAACATGGTCACGTACGTCCGAATTAGTATCCACCCGAGTCCTGGGCCTGGATATTGTTAAATTTCATATATTATTCTATAACTTTTTTCCTATAGATATTTTAAAATTATGTAGTAAAACTATTAGATGGATAAAAATCAGAGCCATAAAATTAAAATATACATATTTATTTCAACTATACAAATTCCACATTACTATGTAAATGATTATACTTTTATTATTATATTCTTCAAATATATACCTATATTTGTACATATATTCATAGTAATAATATTTTGTATATTTTAATTGCTAATATTATATTACATTTTATAATTGAAAATAATGAAATACCCCAAATGGAATCGGTGAACACAAACTGGTTCCAAATCGTTGGTTTCCAAAGAATCAAACTCGGATTTACAGGAATTCGTAATATGTACGCAGAACGTCAAGTAAGATATTATAAAATAAAATAATAACGATGTACGAGTGTAGACAGTGTAGTGATCCCGCGATGCGTGCTGTGCGTATTTGTACAATTTAATTAGGCTATACTTCTCTTACGGTTATGGCGTGAATGCGTTTATAATACATGGTATAACAATTACATTTCGACTTCTACGTGTGTTCAATTTCGGAATAAAGTTTGTTGCGACTATAATTCATATATTATTATGTTATAATTAATTAGATATAATACACAACTTGTGCACGTTTAATATTATGCATGTACCTAATATAAATTCACAGCTAAGTATAATATAGATGTGTGTTTATGTAAAATAACATATACACGTTGTACAACATTCGTATAATACACGATAACTGTTAAATATTATATTATGTAGATATGGTGTATACCCATATGGCGGCGCCAGCGTGGTACGATGATTATGTTGCAGTTGGTCGACAGTGAGTTTCCGCACATTTGAAATCAAAAGTCTGCGATGTTTGCAATTGTTGTTATGTGAAGGTAGTGTGTTTATGGCGGAAGAAAGCCGGTACACGTCCAATCTAATGGCAATGCATGCTATATATTACAATATAATATTGTGTGTGTAATATTGTATGTACAATACATAATATTAATATATTATCATAATAATACCAAGTATGAAGTTGTCGATAAACTAAACTTGACGAAATCACGAGGTCAATGAAAACATGCTACGGTACCATCATAATCCGTTTATAAACGAGTAATATAATACGTATGTATAAGTTGAAACAATAAGTTGTCATAAGAACTATTATTATTATTCAAATATTCGCCCAGAAATATGCACATGCATTGTCAATATGAATTTATTGTGAGATATAATGTATAATATATTATAATATCATATTATTTGTACATTAATAAGAAATAAGAAAATATATAAAATTGGTAGTTATACTGAAAATTAAATAACGTGTTGTAGCAGGTACATACCCATCATTTATTGACTATTGTAGTATTGTACTTACAATGGCTTACAGTACTCACTCAACCGTCAAATTTCACCAGCGAAAATTAAAAACATATTAATTATTTAATTAAATTTAATAAATAATTAAATTCTTACAGCGTTTGATGGATATGATGATAATAATAAAAATAATATGCAGGTTAGGTAAAATGTTGCAAGCATAGATAATACAAATTATTACCTATGGTTTCAAGGATGCACGACAATATTCGTTTTTTGTCGTTGTGTAGATTACGAAAATTATAATTAGACGTGACGCCAATTTATTACATGATGCTTTTTTGGGGAGGAGGGAGGAAGAGATTACATACGTACTTAAATGTAAGTATATAACCTATTATTGGCGCAAAACACAATCTCCCAGTTTTGATTGGAAACCATCATCGCCGTCGTGTGAGAACGAGTGTGAGTATAAGCCTTACCTAACAAACTATATTGCAGGCTGCAGCATTCTGCGGACATCGCTGCCGCGTGTTTTTCAGTGTAGGGTATAAGGTCTGCAAGTAATAGAGAAACTTTGAACGAATGCCAAATTAAAGTTTTCAATACAGTCTACTGCAGCTACCTATACAGATTCTCACCCGACTGGTATTGGCCGGGTTCTTTCAGAGAAACTGGAATAGAACGAAAAATACCGCACTGTTTCGTATGATATTATTACTTTACAAAGATGATAATGACGTGATTAAGCTCTTCGACATAATATTATTATACGCGTCAAACTTTTACTCTTCCGTTTTACGAATTATGTGTTATTTATTTTTGTTGTATCTGTCATTTTCAACTGTTGTATAAAAGTAACTCATTTAAGTACTACTGTCAATCGAAACTTAGTACGTGTGCAGCATATAATATTATTATTTAGTTATTGAATTTTCCTATATAACTAGTTTTGATTTTAATCGAAATTTAATTTGAATAATACATACATAATCATCCGACCGTTTCACATATTACCTGCTAACACACCGACATTAAGAGTATGCTATAATTATTTTAATTAACACCTACCTCACAGAAATGTATTATTAGAATAATATTAAATAACTTGATTATATTAAGGATGAATGTCAAGTTGACATGAATGTGACATTTTTAAATTACATTACTATACGTATACCTACCATTATCATATGCAGCTAGATACTCATAAATGCATATTTACATATTAACATACTTAGAATACATAAATAAAGTATGACATCTTACAAATTGTCAATTTGTAACACAAAATAATATTGATAGTACTTATTATATATCTACTGGAGAAAAATTTCCGCGGGGTTTAAACTATATAACGAAATTATTTTTGAGAATAACACAAGTTATGAATATAGTTTTTAATTTATTTGTTTTAAAATGTTTACTTACACAGTTTTTCGTTTAAACTTATAAGTAATGAATAGTATTTTATAGTAAGTAGGTATCTATAAAGATTACTGAACAGTGATCATTAATATAATACAAAATATATGCCGCGAGCATGATTAAAAATATATCTTTAATCATGGCCACGAGAAAATACGCCACGCATTACAATTATTAAAAAGCAGTATTATCTTCTTTTTTTTATTATTAGCTTCTAGTGTTATAATTATAAACAATTATTCAAGATATATAATATGTATATTGTATATATATATAAAAAAAATAAAATACACTATAAAGTAATAATAATTAACATAATATTTTAGATAATATAAAATAGTGATAGAGATCAAATGGATCGGAGACCTACGAAAGAACAGGTTACAGATAACATAATATGCGGTGATTAAAAATATTTTAAATGTTTAGTTAATAAGGTATGGATAATGTTTGGACTATGGATAAGGTGTTTATTTAGAACAGCTTTAATAACCGTAATGAGGGGATTTATTAATGCGAACAGTTCTGAGATAAAATTAGAAAATTACTTATCGTTAGTGTGACTATTAGGTAAAAGGATATTATTAGAATCTGAGATGGAAGCGCAGGAAGTTTTTCGAATATGAGAGGGGGTTTTGAGATGAGTTAACACTGTATTCGAATTTTGTGGTTTTGGAGTTGACTTGTAACGTTTGAAAAGTGCTTTGAATATTGGACAACATTTATTGTAGCTGGAGGTATGATTGCTCATCCAAAAACCATACTTGACTGGACTTGGCTTGTATTTAGTGCAAATGTCTGATAATTGGTCAACCCTCCCCCCCCAATCTTATCTCATTAGAACTTTGCGTTGAACGACCAATAAGCATAATATAATTGGAATAAAATATGTTATACTTATTCGTTATACTAAAAGGAAAATAAATATGAACTATCATTGAAATAAACGACGATTAAATTTTTGTATACCTATAACTGATTGACATCCTAATGAACACATTTTAACAGTAATAAAAAACAATAAAACATGTATAGATGTTGGTAATAACTAACAACAATAAATTATAATACTTATTTTAATTTTATTATTCTTATTGCTAAAGTATAAAATAATAATAATTGTTATTATTATTCTAATATTTCATTATAATAATATTAAAAACTAATAAAACCTACTATCTGTTAATAATAAATGTATGAAAATGGAATTAAAAATCATAAATCAAAATTTTAGGTTAGATTGAACTTTCCTGCGTATTAACTCACATAAATCAAACATTTTGAGGAGGTTCAAATAGATGATAATTGTGTGCTCGTTTTGATTTGTTTAATTGCACTTGAAACTTTTTCTATAATATTTTAATGTAATATTGTCAATAATATAAATAATTAAACATGTTTCATTTGGCATATACTCGTAAATAATGTTATTTTCTTTAATTTTATATTACATTACCGTGAAATATAAGTGGGTTTTTGACAAACAAATTAATTTTCTAACAAATAACTTAGTTATTAGAGCGATTGGTTGTAATAAACTAAATAAGTTGTTTGTTATCACTTGCCACCATACTGTATGTAATTTATAACCCCATTACCAGGCACGGTACGTTGCACTCTTCTATTTTTTATATATCGTAATATAAATTTCAAATAAAAGTAATTAATAATAATACAGTAAAACCTCCTATAAAATTGATCACTTTTCTCGTAAATTTCGAATAATTATTAAGGAATGTGAATTGCGTAAATATAAGTTTACACTATTCAGTGAAATTAACTTTTATAGTTATTTTTATCTTTAACGTCCAGTCATGAAAATGTAAGTGCGTACTTCGTCGTCAAAAATAGATAAAGCAAAATTCAATAAGTCTTAAAAAATTAAACATCAACTATACTTTCCCATCTATAAATTGAAATAAGTTGAAATAAAAAGACCTAGATGACAGCTAAAAT
The DNA here is from genome assembly GCF_020882245.1 of Rhopalosiphum padi. Classification (NCBI taxonomy): domain Eukaryota; kingdom Metazoa; phylum Arthropoda; class Insecta; order Hemiptera; family Aphididae; genus Rhopalosiphum; species Rhopalosiphum padi. Next base: position 66,149,665 of record NC_083598.1, on the reverse strand, counting down.
AAATGAGTGACTAGTCCATTACCTATAAAAATAATATAATGGCGCACAACTCATAAAAATTCTCTTTTAAGGACAAACAAGTACCTTAAATATGTACAATCACTATAACTATCATAACACTATTTTGAATATTTAAAAGTGCTATCACGTTATATATTAGACCTATCAAATACCACAATTTTGACAACCAAGACATATTATATTACATCATTTTTTTTTCTTACAAGCAGTTCATATAAAAATGTAATGCTATTAAACATAATACATTAATATCAATGTATTTAAAATTATCCATTTCCAAATAAAACAAAGTTTGACATATTTAATTGAACTCTACTCATAAGTCATATTAAATCCAAATATTATCATGTATTTCTACCATAACCAAATTTTAATAAACCATAATATTATAACAATGTACAGTTTTCTTTAGATAGCTATTGTTCGTCTGGGAAATCCAAAATAAATTATAATATAATCCAATGATTTGATAAACCTACCCAAAATTGTTTAAAAGCATTTCAAATAACCAAATCTGTTTCACCTAAAACACAAATGACCACATTAAAATATTACTTCCTTCCTTAAGGATATTTGTATCAAATTACAGTTATATATTTGTATATGTCTAGTAAAAGTTGGCAAATAAATACTACCTTCACTGATTTATTTCATAATATATTCTTTGGTACCTATAAACAAAATTAACTTTTATATGGAACATAGAGGTTTTTTAACGGAAAGAACATAAATAAACATTGAATATTTTATTGTATATATTATTCTAGAAATTAAAAGGATGAGTTTTCGATGTTACTAAAAAGGTATTCACGACTTCATCAATTTTAATCGTTCGAATAATTTATTCAGTTGTCTAATAAAACGAACTATATTATTTTAGTTTATGACTTATAAAAATACGTTACTAATTAATTATATTTTCTAAATAAAAGATAAATAGTTTTCAATTTACATATCTCTGTAAATCTTCATTATATTGAGTAGAAAAATACAAAAAGTCTAAATATTAATAAAAATTAACATGGATAAATGTATGAGTTATTATTATATAATGCAATCAATTTAATTATTGTACATGAATAAAATATATGATAATAATGATTATTGAACAACATGACTAAAGATAATTATTATATTAGCTGGTTGAATCAACATAATTTGTTTATAAATACACATACTAACTTTAAACTAAAAACTGCTAAACAAACCTTTTAACTTTTAATAATTTATTAATAGTTGAAAATTAAAAATTATTTAATATTTTTTTCATTGATGTAATTTTTTATTTAAAAGCGATATTGAACATTTTTAAAACAAATTATGGTCTTCAATAATACTATATAATTTTTTTTATTATTATTATTTTTTTGCGGTTGTTTAAATTCTGGTAACACACGATCAATTAACTAACGATACAAATTTAAACATAAACAAATCTGACTGCCGTGAAATGTTACAATAACATTAATCTACTGTTCTTGAAAGATCGAGATTAGCCAATTCATAAAAAATTATTAGATCAACAATTTTTGTAACAAATAAAACTATCAAATTTTCTTATTTTTTACAAGATAATATTTTAAATGCCTTCTAATATACAATATGTTTTTTACATTACAATAAACTTAATAAATATTATAAGCAGGGCTCGGATTTTATAGCACTAAAAATAAATGAAATATGCGCTATGATATGATCTAAAAAATCTTAAAATAAGCGCTATAATATGCCCTAAAAACATGAAAAATAGCATAAATAAAAATGTATAATTTTTAACATAAATTTAATGTACTTAAAAAACATTCAATAAAATAACTGATTGATAATTAAATAATATAACTAGGGAACGGATTTGAATGCAAATTTCATTTTTTTCTGAATCTCCGAAAACATAGCTTTTCAAGCACAAAGTTCATTTCATACACCAAGGAATTAAAAAATGTAACTTTTATTTTCAATTTTTTTGTCATTATTAGCGCATTTAAATGTTTTTATGTTATTTTTATATAGGAATGGATAAAAATCGATAAAAATTTAGTTAACATTCATTTTAAAAGAATAAAATAAAATATTATTTATCTTATAACATGTCGTACTTCTATTTTTATTATTTATTATATTTTTACCGATTAGATAAATGTGACGCCATATGAAATTATTGTTGACGCGTATACATACATCGTACATGCGAATAATACGGGGAAAATATTATATATGATTAATTAATACCTAAGAATAAGAATTTATATAATTAAACACATTTTTTCAATGTTAAAAATAATTTTAAGATAATTTTTAGCGCATTTTTTAAAAAAAACTGTTATGAGTGCATTAAATTGTATTTTTTTATGACATTTATCTTTTTTTTTAGAGCATTTAAATCCATTCCCTAAATACTACAATAACCGTCCCTCTATTAATAAAAAGAAAATAAGTCTAGGAATCTTACAATTTCAAAAGATTGAATTGTTGTAAATGCTCATTCGACTCTTTGCTAATTCGATTTGTGTACATACTACGACTACGTCATAGTACATATATCATACCAAATTGAAAGTAATAAAAAATAAATACAAGTATCAGTTTCGTTTTAAAATAAACCTTCTTATAAAAAATGTAACAATAATACTGTAAAATCTGTCTACAACAGTATAGAAATATGAAAAACAGAAATCTGTCTATTACGGACATAATTTATTGTCAATATAAAAATTGACTTTGTTCACGTTTTATAGAATAAAACAAAAATATTTCTAATCCTAACTTTATTGCAGATCCTGTCTTAAACATATTCTTTAAAGTTAAATTGTTGCAATTTTAATTAGAATAAACAATTATAAAGATAGTCTAGGATACTTGTTTTTTTTTATATACATGTACTACGTATAATATAATACCTATAATATATCTTTCATAATACATTTAACTGTTCCAATTGATGTTATGGTAAAATTTTAAAAAAAATTATGGAAATTAATTTTTTAAATATAACAATTGTTAATTTGTGTACCACACAAACAAGATCAAGATGTCCAAGACAAAAAATTTTTATGTAAACAAAAAAACTAGTTTCAGACGATAATCCGAGTACTTACGGCGGTACAATCTAAAACAACACAACTGTTCCACACATTTGAGAATAAAATACGTATTAAAATTAAAACTATTTAAATTATATAATTATGATTAAAAAAAATGCTAAAAACTCAATTTTTAACCACTTTTTTACATGAAAAAATATAGGGCATCAACTAAATGAGATAATTTTAATTACAGTTTAGTTGTTACTTGTCTTACAAATTAAAAATTATAAAATGTATCTACATTATATTTTAAACACGTTTACTACTTAGTTTTTTTTATGTATATATTTATAATAAACTGCTGTATTGTGCTAAATTTGCATTAACTACTATTATTCAGTTTAATCACGTATTTAATAAAAAAAAAAAAAAAAGGACATAAATTACTCGTTAAGTATAAAAGTTAACAATGTACTTAATTTGTCAGTATATTGAATAGCAGTTTCACAAGAAAATGCATAATTGTTAAGTTTGTTGGTTTATTAACAGCTTATAATTATTTTTCGATATCTTTACCGAAGCTATTATTATAATGAATCTTTGAATTCCTAACAGTATTCGCTTTTTTTCTGCGAGATAAATAACAAATAATAAAATAACACCAATACACTTTTACATACTTCAATATATTTTGTAAGTCGTTTACCATTATATTTAATATTCAACCAATTCGTACTTAAAACAATTAAACAAATTACTATACAGTTGAATAATTTTCAAACAAATAATGTGTTCAAGCGGTTCCATGAAGTAATTTCAGAATTAAAGGAATTTAATTGTCAATATCAATTAACAACATCTAACTGGAGCAGCTATTTGCTTTCAGTTATTTAATTGCCATATAAATTACAAATTATGCATACGATTTAATGTATTGACTCAAGATACCCCGGGGAATCGGCAAAACGATTTTTCCGCAAACACTTGACAACTATAATATTATGTAAAAAACTGCTTAGTTAAATGAAAATCCAAACACAAATCGTCGATCTGTTTAATACTCATAAAGTCATAACCATATGCATCATATATACGCACACAAATCAAATTTTTTTAGAGATATAAAACAACATTCGCAATGTGTAGTATATCAATAATTTAAAATATAGACACTACTGCAATAACCACGTATATTGTAAATAATAATCTACGACAATAATGAACGTTAACTATATTATTATAGTCACCGCGTGGAATACTACAAATAAAGCGATGTAAACTACGAGCCCATCATTATATTCTAACTGAACTTTACACATATATATTTATGCATTATATAAATATGCCTGTTGTTCTTGTCTCGAGTGATATATTTATTAGTGCAAGTGAGTAGGCTTATGCGGTTTTGACAAAATGGATATCATGAATTATTTGAGAACATTACTCTTGTTAGGGAGCTTTATTATAGAATGAACGTAATATACAAGGTGATTCACCAAACTTGCTCACCCCCATTTTTTTCTTTGATGATTATTTAATTAAAATTCTTATTTTCAAAACGTAACTCTTATTGGTTTTGTTTTTAAATACTTAGGTTTTTGTAACAAGGAGCGTCTTATGGTGATACCAACTTATTTTTTTTTAATGAGAATTAATTTTTTTTTAATTGATTGGTTCCAATTTTAGAAAAAAACAATTTTGTATCATCAATGGACATTCCTTAAATTGTGTATGTAATTCAAGTATGGCCCTTAGGTATATTTAAAAATTTTAAATCAAAATTCGAATCAATTCATTATTATAGGACAAAGTTGGAGGGGGTGAGTATATACTTGATGAATCGTCCTGTACATTATATACAAACGGTATATAATCTCATCATACACTCCACCATTGCAATATAAAATATTATACAATATATTATTATATATTATACAGTGAGAGGGGAGACACGTAGAGATGATGAGAAAGAGAACACCACCATCATATCCGTTTTCCGGAGATGGGGGGCAAAATCATATTTCATACATTATTTTGTCGGACAAAAGCCCCCGTGCAAAATGATTCACCGACATTCGCAGTAGCCGTTGTCCCTCGCTAGCAGTCAATATAAAATAGGCTAGATGGACATATATTATGTATACGGTTTTTTTTTATGTATCGCACTCTATTTTTGTGCAAGCTGTGGACATCATTTTATTATTACGACTGTATACACATATTGCATATAATATTATGTGATTTTATTTGAGTCCACAGAATCTTATGCATTTACACAGTATACTAATTTTTCTATTGAGTATAAATGATCTGTCAATTCGTGGATATACATATTTGAATTTTATAGTAAGACGCGCTAATACTTACTAAGGATGTAACATTGTAACATTATATTTTGAATAGTTTGTAAGTTTTTAGATAAACAATGCATATAATTAATATAGTATATTTTGTATAATTGATTTTTAAAATCATAATACATAATATTTATTAATAATTTGACCATACAATAGTACTTATTGTACTATTATTACATTATTACTTTTAATCGTTTTATTGTTTATTGGACCTGGTAATTGTTATTTTAGAAAAGCAAACATCTCTGAATACAAAAAATAATTTCGAACTAAAAAAAACCTTCTTTATTTATCAGTTCATATTAATTGTATACAAATATGACGTAAATATATTTTATAAAAAATAAAAGGTAAACATTAGAACTTTTTGAACATTTTGAATAATATAGTTATTTGAATTTACAAAACTTTATTGAATATTTTAAAAACATTTTCAACCGCATATTATTTTAATCATTTTTACGTAAAATTCATCGTACTTCAGACCTCAAACATCAATATACGTAGTAACAATTAATTAAAACAAAAAAAAATATTAAAAAAATTACTGTATACCAACACGTCTATAATATAATGTACAAAAAATATTTACAATAATATATTTTACAAGGCGACACTTTTCACGTACAACATCGATTGTTCTTTTACTTTTTTAAGTGGAAAAATATTTTAAAGCATAATATTTTTCCGAATATTTCAATGTTTAAAAATTTAATTTTAATTAACTACCTACGTATTCTTAATTTTATTTTCATCAAAATACTCCAAAAATAACAGACTGTATAAAAAAAAAATTTTGGAACACGTTTTTGGTTTTGGAATTAATAAGTGTATTGTGTTAAAATAACTACCCGGTATGGATAAATATATTAATATGTATATTATATTATAAATGGTTCTTCTTATTCCTATGTCGATCAGTCGAAGCTGTTAATCTCTTCGCGTACATGTGGATCACTTCGACGCTGTCATCAACCCTAATTGATATCACTCCGGTGAAACGACGTCGACACACACACATGTATTACCCAAATATTGAAATATGTATATTATACAGATGTTATTATAATATATGAGTAATAATTAATTGTTTTCGGCTGACCCATATTGAAATATTGACATGTTATATATTGTACGAAATATTATAATAATAATTATTATATGGATTTATTATCCATATAGATGCGATGTCGTAGTTGTCCTATAAAACAAAACTATCCTGTAAACTATACACTATACATGGTCAAAAAATATTCATATGTTAATTATTAAAGGCCGTATTAAGAATAAGTATAAAAAATAAATAATAATATTAAAATAGTTATATTTATAAATGGAAAATTATTGCATTTCAAATTGTGGGTTTCCATTTCAGTATATTATACCATTATATAATTCGATTTCGATTGGTTACGTTTACAGAATATATTTGATATTGGATTTGTTTGCTGGTTTTATGTTTGACAAGACAATTAAAGTACTGTTTCCATTTATTTATTATAATTCCAAGATAAATGTAATAATATAATATAAGTACCTAAATCATTATTTATTAGATATTACTAACAAGTAACAACACAATATTTTTAGATTAGGTATGAACTACACTAATACAGTTTTCAAACTATGTGTATTGCTTGAGAAAACACAAAAATAAACAAAAATAAAAACTTTAATTTCCTGTGTCAACAATCAGATTATTTTAGTTTTAAACAGTTGTAAATCTTTAACTAATTGATAAGTATAATATATTTGAAGTATTTGTAATAAATCAATACATATTTATAAATTATTAACTTGGTTATTAAATCAAAGTAACATAGTACGCTGCTATATAATGAAATAATTATCAAAGTCTTTATAGTTATAGATTAACGAGAATATCGAGTATTGTAATTAGATATCATTGGTAAACATAATATAATAATGTAAAATTAATAACTATTACAGGTACGACTTTGATGTCAATACGATTATCATATAATATTATAATATTATTATTATTATGTTTTTAGTATGCTTTGTAACATTTATTATAATAGGTGAACTAAATAATTAATTTTATATTTTAATTTCAGATAAATTATTAAAGAATTATACATTTTGGGCAGTTCCAAAATCCAAAGTTAATTGATTTTAGTACGAATTTGTTCTTTTCTACTAGCACCGCGTTTCAAAAACCTTGCAATTCGTTTAAAATAAGTTTTTTCAACGTTTGAGGATTAAATTTCTACAAAATGTATTATTTTCAAAAAATAATGACCATATTTTTTTTGCAATTTGATCTTACCTTTACATTAAATGTGTAGAAAAAAAGTCCCAATTAAGTATTAAAATATCTGAAAATGCAACTCAAATCGTATTATACCTATATTTTAACTACAATGAGATATAGGTATACCTAAATATGATAATATTTTACGACAACATTATTAACTCAATAACATTAAGATCTTAAAATAATGATTCTAAATTCCAATACTCAATCATTTCTTAAAAACCTTGACTAATAATATTTATTTTATGATAAATCTTATGGACAACTTTTACAATTTCACTTTAATATTTTAAAATACTTTATAAAAATTCACTATATTCTACAATAACTTTATAGATAAACTGGACTTAGAATAACTGTTAAGTAAAAATGTTAAGCATTGTTTACGATATACTTGCTCTGCGAACACAATGCCTGATACATTTTGACAATTCGAAAATAATGTAATTTTAAAACTTATGCGTGGGCACCGTTGGGTTATTTAAAGCAACGCATTCTTTGCCCAGAATAGTGGAGAAAACGTGAATTGATCAGATAACCGTTATTTTATTTCGTTTTGTAATACTTATGCCAGACGGCCACCCAAATTTAAGTTGAATATATAATATATTATCTCAACGGTTTGCTAGATCTAGAATTCTATGAATGAGATGGGATGATTGTGTCCATGAGCAGTTATATGGGTTATTTGAAAAAGAACGAACTTTATACTCTGTGTAATACAAGTATAACTGTAACAGTTATACTGTGAAAATTATCCAATTTGAAAACTTTTAAAATTTCAATTTACAATTAGCTCCTACAAATACATATAAATGGATCACAGATTACTAGTGTAAAATTGTAAAAAGTTAAAATGACCTGAATTTCCAAACTTTCAAGGATAATATAGGGGTAGTTGACTTACAAATTCTGATTTTATGCTTAGAAATGGCTGGTTGAACTTGATTGATACAGATGTTGAGCTTTCGAGAAGTTAGAATGGTTGTTTTGTGGTTAATCAGAATAGGTTGTACAAACAAATTCTGATTAAATTATTTAAACAGTATATTCAAATGCTGGCTTTTGGTTATTACTAATAAAAGATCAATATTAATTTAAGATGTAAATATAAAGATAAATAATCTTAGTTCTGGTCTGATGAACTTCAAATTTGCATAATAATTTTTATTGTTATCCTTGTCACTAACACTTTATTTTTTCTTATAACTAAGTAATGTATATCCATACAAGGATACATTTTGAGATTTTAAAATATTAATATCTTGATACTATTTTTAACATATTACTAAATTAAAAAGTAGGTTTTTATGATACCATTCTGCTATACAATGGGTGTCGAGATATATTACTATTAATTGTTATATTATTTTTTTTTATCATTAGTAATACGTTATAAACTATAAATCAAAAAAAGCTTACAAGTTACAATTATTATAATGTTTAAAAATTACATAGTGTATATAAAATATAATAATATGTGTAAAAGTTTCAAATACTCTTGTAAAATATTTTTAGATTATGTATTAAAAAAATAACTAAAATTTTTATTATTCTTCGTTTAAATATCAAATTTTGATCTAACATCAAATGTTTATAAAAATAAAATAAAATTCTTATATTTTTTAGATTGTTTAGTTTCAGTATTTAATTATTTATGAGAAACTTTGAATTTAATTACCAAGTTTAACTTTTTATAAACATTGAACTACAAAATAATTTACATATTATTATGATATGAAATAAAAAGCTTAAAAAATATATCATTTTTATATATCTTCAATATTTTTAAATAGCTATAATAAAGCTTATATAGAATTTCATAAAAATGTTTGATCGAAATTTATAGAAAAAAGGACTATAAAAGTCGAAAATGTGATACGTCTATATAGATAGCTCAAAAAAATCAAAATAATTTGATAAATTTTATAATGCACTTATAGAAAATCTTAATTTAAACATTTCGTGAATATTTCAAGTATCTACAATAATTCGTTTCTAGTTGCACAAAAAAAAAAAATTGATTTTGTCAAAAACAAGTTTTGTGTGAAATTCCCATTTTCTTTCATTTTTTTTTCCTTAACCATTTTGAAAAACATTAAGAATTATCTATATCGACTACTTCAAATAGTTCCACAATCTTATTATCAGAAACCATCCTCAAAGTTAAAGTCAATGAGTATAAGTCCAGTGAGAATACAATTAAATATAAATTTACCTTTTAATTTTGTATTGATTGTCTTTTTTTCAACTACGTTTTACCAGTTATAAGCTATGATAACATCTAAATATGTATTTCTTTATACTTTTTCAAAAATAGTATTCGTTTTCATGACATTCAAAACAAAATTAAAATCATTTTATCTATCTTGTTATAACCATATAATAAAAATGAGCTATTAGGATCAATATGCCTAAAGAGTATATTGTTTTAAAAAATACAATTATGAACACATACTTATCTATATTATTCAGTTATATAGTACTATAGACGGTAATTTATTATTAAACATACATATGATTAATTATAATATTTATAACACCAAATTAAAATGATTCAGAATTAATTCATTAAAAATGTATAGGTACTTCATTGGAAATATTGAACACTCGATTATTATTTTATTTCCTGGAATATGTTTGGATACGATTTCTGATTAAAACCACTCCAAACGCGAAATTATATAGAACATTTTTATAATGCCAATAAGTGTTTTCCGAAAGATATAATTGAATATTACTATGTAAACAAGCTTTTTTAGTTATCCTTTTAAGTTAAAAACTGCAAGTTTTGCCTATAATTTTTTTATTTTAAAATAATCACACTGCCGCCCATCACCATCATTGGGCAATATCAATTTACATTTAACCTGTTATCAAAATTATATTGAAACAATAAAAGTCATATTGCAAATTCTCTGTTTCATACAAACGTCAATATCTTATTTTGGCAAATGATTTATCATTGATTAAAATAATAGTTAATATTTGAGGAAAGTATATCTATATATATAATAGGTGTATTATTATTCATCTGACATGATAAAATTATGCTTGAAACTACACTCGATAATAAAATTGCATTTCCTTTGAAACGTTATTCCAATGTGTTTTTATGGGATACTTATTGTTCCAAATATAAAATATGGACGCATGATGCATCAGCGCGTTGCAGTACGTACCCAGAATTTGAAGGCATTCTTATTGTATATTATACCCTCGAGGCTGGTTTCCTCATTTTTTTTTATTAAGTATTTTTTATGTCCTGGTATACACGGCTACGATGTACGCGTCATAGTTATCTTATGAAAGACTCGATTATTCTGTATAATATTATATATAAATAAATATAGTTTTTATATGCGCTTTACAGAAAACTATGTACATATATTTATATATATATACCTATCCTATAGATCATACAAGTAATAACCGTTACAGGATGTTTGATTAAATTGTAACATTGAGAGAGAGGGTTGTTTTTATTTGATTTTAATAATAAATATAATTTTATAACTACCTACATCGGATGAAAAACAGACGAATAAAAACCAAAAGTTCACAGATAATATTTGTAAACATTAGTTTCTAATATTTTTGTATATATTTGGTATACATATATATATATATATGTATATTACACTATATAATAACAATCTCATAATCTTAATTATGAACAATAACATTTTGTAAATCTGATTAAAATTAAAATATGTGTGTTCATAAATCATCCATCCAACATACTTCTGTAATACTTTATCATCCTTTAATCCAAATATGTATTTACTAAAGATCTCTCTCTCCAACTTCTTAAAAGATTTCAAAGATTTTATTTTTTTTTTACTCACTCTTTATGCTGACAATAAAATTCTTAAATTTAATCATCCATATTCTTTCCACAGACCGAAATAACATCTTTTCAATTATTTTTCTTTGACATTAAGCATACAAATGTGTTCTTTTTTATTTAATTATGTAATAGCTAAAAACGAAACTAAGTACAAACTATTCCATAACCTAACTCCCCATTTCCAACTGTTCATTATTTGGTAGACATTTTTCTGAAAATGTCGATGTATTGCCACCTATGTTCCTTAAGTATGTAGTACAAAAATCTCAATCATTTTAAAATATGATCATTAAATATATTTAAAATTTGAATAAATGCATTATTTAATGTTAAAAATTGAGGTTAGTATGATTGGTGTATCGCCCTGTAAATTATATGCTGAATATAATAGTGACTACTAAATAAATAAATAAAAGTAGTCAGAATATACAAAAATCAATAACACAATTAATAATAATAAAATGTAATATTCTTAAATGATTTTTTTTTTTTTTAATTTTAGTTTCTAATACTCAAGTATACAATCGTTGCAATTATAACAGTATAATAATTATTAAAACCAATAGTATACAAACATAATAAATTATAATCACTATGGTTGTTAAACATTTCTCATTACTTACATTTTATAAATCCAATACAAAGACCAACATGTAACTAAATTGTACCGGTTGAAGAGCCAAAATATTCTTCAACATAAATATCTACAAGGTAAATACTTGATTCAAGTCTACTTTGACTCACTTGAATACTTGTTGAATACTTCATTCATTTTTATCCAAAAAAAAATACTTAAACATTTGAAACAAAATATATTTGCAGCTGGTAGTTAATATTAATACCGTATTGATATATTAAAATACTGTGAATTTAATTAAATCAAATAATAAACAGTATTTGTTTTCTGTTTCTGTCCAAATTGTATAAAATTATACATCAATACACATTTGTATTTCTGATGGATTCGTTATCAATTATTATCAGGGTTTGGGACTTACCTATAGCATTTGCATATCCATCACAAATTTAGTAAAATATAGCAGAGTAATATATAAATACATTTTATAGTAAGAAAAATTCAAATATAAAATTGTATTTTGTTCATTTTTGCATATTTTTAATTGTTTAGCTATATTAACGTATATTAAACAATTTTTAACAATTTATGGATAATATAATTGTTTAAAAGTATGTATTAATTAAAATTTTAAACGATTAATTACAAACAATTTTTTTTTTAAATCATAAACAATAATATATTTTTTTTTATTTTATACATTTTAAGTTTTTATATTATAATTACGTAATAATTACTATAATACTATTATTAGCATTAAAATAACTAATATGATATAAAATATAATTAAAAATACTATTTTTGTAGCTATTTATCACAAAAATATTGCACATTAACGAAATCTATAAATACTCAACAAAAGCAATTTGAAAAAAAAAAAAACAATGTAGTTATCCTAGACCCTAGTTATATAATCCCTAATAGGAGAGCTTTCTTCTTTAGGTTTTCTTGTTAGTTTCAAAACGTTCGAAAACATTGAAAAGTTCAATGCGATTACATAGGTAGAAATATTATTAACAACAACACATTCTTAGTATATTTTTTTTCAAAACATTCAAAACTAATTTCTAAGAAATTTTATTTATATATGTATAATAGTAATATGAAAATGTTCAATAATAATAACAACAATTTTTCAATATCTAATAAATCCTTTTGGTTAATTATTTTTTAAATGTATAATTTTTTAAGTTTATTGGATTATATATAAATGCATATTTTAATATTTCTTAATACTACAAGTCCCGAACCCTGATTATTATAAACAAATATAATTGTGCTCGTGAATAGTGTACGACAAATTAAATGTAAATGCAATACTTACAATAACATAATATCGTCACAAATAATAATAGAAAAACATGCATTCACGTAATTATCAATGTTGTACATGTAGTACGATTACTTACCTATTTTTTTTTACTTAATTATTAAATACCGAGACAATAATTTTGAATTTATTTCTGTTTTTCTGTACCTACTTCTATAGTTTGTACATATATTATGTACAGTGAAAACTCTCTATAACGAATTATCTGAAAGGATCAAGCGGATTCATTCGTTATAGTTTTTGTAATAGAAAGGGCTTAAGAAAACAAATTTTAAATTATTTATGTACAAAGGTATGTTAAACCTATGTATTATTATTTATCATACACATTATTATTTTTATACTACATGAATATTTAATTACATATATATTTTATTAAATTATATCATAATTATTATATTAAATTAGTATATTATGTTTTATATTTTAAACTATTATTTAAAATAATCTGTCAGCTTTGTTTAAACTTATTTACTCTGCCAATATCTTTTGTATTTTTCTTTGAATTTTTCCCATGTCTTGGGATAACTTTAAATCATCTCCATAAAACAATAAATATTTTTTGAAAGTTGTATTATAAAACACGAAATGTTGTATCGTTATTGAGAGTGACTAATACACTACAGAAAATTAATTAATTAATAAGTTATAAATCAAACCAACCATTATGATGTTAAATTTACGTTAATAAGAGTTTTTCGTTGTAATGAGTTACGTTATGAAAAATTGTCATTGTATTAAAATATTTTGACGATAGTGGCATTATATGAATATGCCTATAATACGTACGTTAACCAAATAAAAATCATCACGTCATATTTTTTATTTTATAAACGTATAAAATATTATACTCTCCAAGTCGACAAGTTGCTCTCCATTGCGATACAATTCGTCCTGTTGAACTTTATTAATAAATATATCTCCGTATCGGTGTTCCACAGACATTTTTCTCGTCAAATATAAACGCATTTTCATTTTAGACAATTTTCACTACGGCAAACAACTATATACAATTTCGTTTATGATTTTATACCTAAGCCCTGCGTAATAATAGAATTTCAAGTTTAATCGAATTGTTTCCTGCGTATACCTTTATATGTCATATGTATATAATATATATACATATACATACATATTACATGTAAGTACTATCAACTAAATAGTGGATGCCTGATATTACGAGTTTCGTTGCACATTGTTTGCGATTTTAATAAATTCAAATAAGATGTAAAATGTAATAGGTACAATAGATACATAAATGTAATATTATAGTATTATACTGTATAATATGGGCGGTATATTGTCTACGCCATATAATAAAATAATACAAAATACCCGTGCATCATCATTGTAGGTACTATTACAGAACATTATATTTGTATACAATGTTAACACGAATTTGAGTCAAGCCAAATAATACAAAAATTAAAAACTATAGAAATTTATATGCCACGGGGCGTAAAGTGGTAGTGTATACTTGATAATTCTGTTTGTATATTACCTATTACAACAAAACTACTCACCCGTTTGTACTTTGTAGCATATGTGCATTTTGATTATTTTAACAATGAGCAATTTCATGTAAATATATTACATATTTAACGATTATTATTATTTTTTTTTTATTATAATCATAACATGTAGATGATATAAAAAGTAAAAGGGAAATAGATATCCTGCAAAATGTATGGTTTTAAATCCTCATTAATAATGATAAAAAAATACTACTAAAAAATCATTAAAAAAAAACACTAATATAATTTTCAATTTTTTTTTTGATAATTATAATTCTAATATCTAGTTTTTAAAATTAAAAATATAGGCAAATATAGTTAATATATTATAATTATAAATTAAAAGTCCATAATAATATCCACGTCAAGCACATAGGTGACATACACGAAATCGCCTACTTTCAATATAAAACGCTGTTATTGCGTAAATCTAATCTAAGTTTTAACCAAAAAAATAAAACAGTTCTTGAAATTGTAAATTGTTCACTGTTAAATTAATCTCCTGCTTGTGTATAATATGTGTATTGTGTATATTATGAATAGTAACATAATATGTACATTGTACAATATACGGTATAAGTAACCCACAACGATTTTATGGTAACGATACCTGGAAACAGCTGTCCCGAAATACTGCTGTGTTTCAGTTATTGATTAAGAATAATAATACAAAAAAATAATAAAAAGATGATAACATGTCAGAAATGAAAACCGGTAGGTATGCACAAATAGTAATACACTTATAATGCGCCGCCGTATTCGAGGTTGATCATCGTTCTAACTGTTGTTATTGGTTTATTAATTTTTATAATATGTTGGAAAGGTTTTCTAATCCACTAAAAACGAATGTTACACACGCAGCCCGAGCTTGTACGCGCGTGTAACGATTCGTACCTAAAATTGGTGTATATTTTCCATTTGTCATCAGTATTTTGTACTCTTAATTTTCTACTGAATAGTTTCAGCCTGTTAAAAATGGCATTTTGACACGCTATTTCAATTTTTGTTTGATTTTAAATTGACTTTTAAAATTAAAAAAAAATGTACAATACATAACTACAGTTATCTATAACTATAATTAAATGAAACGAGCAAGAATTTGTAATACTGAATGACGTGATAAATATTATTATTTGTTATGCTAATGACACCTCCAAAAGTAAAGTCGATTGTAAATGCATATATTATATTATTTTGAATTACATTTTTTATTTAATCGTATGGATCCGCTACACTCGACGAGTGATGATGATTATGGTATTTTTATGTATAAATTGCCGCCATATTTGCAGTAGTCCTACAGTTTTACTTATTAACTTCTATAATATTATTGTTATTACGCCATTTTATTATATATTCTCCACAAAATTAAAGTCTTCCATCACGTACTTTTTTATACATTCAGAGTTAACATGGTCGACCATTCTGACTCTCTTTTATAATATCACCCGGTAAACTAGTTTTTTG
This sequence comes from Rhopalosiphum padi, assembly GCF_020882245.1. Taxonomy (NCBI): domain Eukaryota; kingdom Metazoa; phylum Arthropoda; class Insecta; order Hemiptera; family Aphididae; genus Rhopalosiphum; species Rhopalosiphum padi. The sequence goes on along the minus strand of NC_083598.1, from coordinate 66,133,248 downwards.
TATTTTTACGAAAATATATAATATACGTCTGCGAATCAAAACGAATATATTAAATTAATTCTATATGCAACGTATATGAAAATGGATAGGGTTTCACTATAAGGATCAAATATCTGTTTTACATATTTGTTATTGTTTTTATTTTTCATGTAGACAAATAAATTGGACTATGTATATCAGTCGTAGGTAAATAATTGAACGGAATACACAAACAGTAGTCTACCTATATCGTGTATTGAATGACAGACAAAATTCTGTTATGATACAATTTTATTAAAATTAATTATAAGCTGAGCACATTAACGTTATATTATTTTAAATGTTTACAAAGCAAATGGGAAAATAATTTTTTATGTTTACATACAGATTAAATACAATTATACAAAGTGATTCACCAAGTATTATAGTAATCCTTATATTTTCCTTTAATAATAAATCAATTTTCATTTTTGGAAATTTCTAGTACACTTGAATATTTTATTTTCCAAATCTTGAAATATTCTTTTACTACTTAAAGAATGTCTCTTGGTGGAATAAATTTATTTTTATTAAATAAAAACCCCAATTTTTTATTGTAAAATATTTAGTGGTTAATTTTTTTTTAAATTTTATTTTTCCAATTTAAAATTCTAAGTTTATACTATAATAGTCCTTAAAAATAAATCTATAAAAACATTAATTTAATGTCATATTGCTTTTAGTGTTTATTATACTTGGATCAGTCTTACATAGTATTAATCTAGATGGATTAGTATAAATTACTAACATTTTTAAATCACCAATCCAATTATTATGAATCTGTTATAATAATTACACAAATAAAAGTAACTCAAAAACTACTCGTTCGAATTTTAATTTTAACACGTCAAAATGTTTTGAAACGAAAAATAAACTATTTTGTTGTTGAACCTCCAATCTTCATAAAACACTCCTTGAATAGTGAAACAAATCTCAAAACTTAAAAATACTTGTATGTTCGTAAGTATAGTGAAAGATTTCAAAAGTTAGATTTTGAATAACGAATAACTACATAAATAAAAAAGAATAGGGTAAGCATATGATTTGTAATTCATTTTGCATACTATCTGTACGTAAACATGAAAAATATACCATCTATATATTATGTTAAAATATAATGTATTATTATATCATACGTACATATAACATTCAGTGTTCTATTTTACAGATGGCTCACATTAGTCGCATTAATTATAATATTATAGTAGTACATAATAATAATAATAATTACATATAAATAAGTTTAATGAAGGTATATTATTCACTGCATTACCCAGCTGCTATATAAGCGCGAAATTGTAATTATACCTATACATTTTATTCATTTCCAATCGGTATTGATTGTGAGAAAATAATACACTATATTACATACTTTGTACTCTACAAAACTATTATATAATAGCCACACTATGACTTATGCGAATAAAATCTATCGAGCTTTTATATCTGGACAACATAATGAGGTAGTATTGTGTAATATTTAAATTTTTTGTAAACAAATATGTTCTCATATCAAAATTGCGTTTTTTTTTTCATTCATACTTTTTCTTCCTCTATTTCATTAAATATTCAGCAAAAATACCAACATTTAAATGTACAACTATGTTAATTACACTACTATACGAAGGTGAGTCTACGTATATTTATAACATTGCAATAATTTAAAATCATAAAATATTTTTCAACAAATTAAGTTATACACCCATATCATTCATAAATAACTTCTTTAGTACGTTATTTTAGTACGCATTGTAATATAGCGTGACTTTTATTTGGACTTAATAGTATCTACTAGATAAGTAACTAACATTGTAAATACAATAGTAAAATTGAATGGTATTGTTATATACACAGACAAGTAGGTATAATACAAAAATGTAAATGCATATAATGAAAAAAACGATCTAAAAGAAAGCTTATATAAGTTTTAGCATTTACAATTTTCATACAGTTTCTGTTCAATACTATTTTTGATTAAAAACAATAATATTAAAAATGCAATACGGATAAACGTAGTTTAGTATTGACTTCGTGCCATGATATTTTGGTATAAAGAATTAATTAATGGATAATTGATTACCCATTGACCTAATAACTAAATTTAAATAGTTCTTAAAATTGGCACTTACGTTGATTATAGTTTATAACTTTGAATTAGTCTCATAAGAAATACCACAATACCACTATAAACTTTATCCTCGTAACACATTTAAATAATTATTAAGTATGATGACACGGCGTCTTAGATAGGCAACATAGCTACAGAAATCCATACCTTCAAACAATATGTATTGAATTGGTATGATAAGTTAAAATAAATTGAATTGTGATATAATATATTATGCTGTAAATAATAATATATTTTTAATTGTGTACACTAACTTAGTGGTGTACTCGGGATTGTTCAATGGATAAACATAATACATGAAAATTAGGTACAGTAACAAATTTATTTTCATTATAATATGTATATTTCATAAAAGGTTACAATATATAAAACATATAAATGGTAGATAGTATTTAATTTTTATAGATTTTTTTATATGTAATACGTTAAATTACATAATAATTACATAATAATAATAAATAATTTTACATTTCATGTATTTCATTATTTTTTTTACTAACTATAATTATTAACTTTATTATTATTTAGACCAAATGCATCGTTTCGCCATTAGAAAATAATAAAAGAATAATGTACTTATAAATATTTTGACTATTACAACTAATTACAATAAAAATACAGAATCTTTTTTACGTAATACTCTTGTTTATCAAAAAATATTAAAAATATTGAAAATATAATATTTTTTTTAAAAAAATTATAAAATTTTCTATTTTTATCTTACATTTTTTTATGACAACTTACATTTTTAATTTAATAACGTTTTTATGAGTGAAGTAGTGGAAAAATATCTTGCTGTATTTTATGTTGATAATAATGAAATTTCAAATAACGTTACACTATATCGTCATAACATATTTTAATAATGTGATATGTGATAATATTATGTTCATCTAATCTTAGGTAAAACACGTGGTTTAGTAGTCAATTGAGAAAAGTGTACTCAATATTGTATTATATATCACATTTTTTTACGTTTCAAGTTTTCAATGCAATATGTTATACTTAAATGTCGTCAATTAGGGAGCTGACGTCCTCTTAGCTCCTTGTGTAGTTCACTGCTAACACATGAGTTATATATTGTACATGCACACATATTTATTATTTTATTTTAATTAAATAGTAATAAAAATAACTATTTATATTACAAAAATAGACGTTATAATATTTATAATATATATTCCATACATTTATAATACGCGTCCCTGTATATTATGCAATATTATACACTGTTACTATGTAACACAATATAAAGAGACAATCCAACAAAATATTCCTGGAATTCTGATCCCTTTTTCGGACAAAAACTATTCTAAAATTAAATCCTCTTGTGATCAACTCCCTTACAAACGTATATTAATATACAAACAAATTTGAAATTATTAAAACATAAAATTTTTAAAATCAATTATTAATCTACTTTTCTGCAGAATATCGCTTGTACCCGGTGTGCCGTCACCAGCAAGGTGTAACCCATGGCTACGTTCCTATAAATACCTAAAATTTCAAACGATGATGCATCGGTGTTTCTGAGAATTATTATGTACATCGAAAATTCGGGACGTCAATTTCAAACGATGTCAGCACGGCACGAATGAAAAAAAAAGGGCCATCAAAGTGATGTACGATAAGCTGAATCGATTTCACATTTTTGCCATCCAGCAGGCCACATAATCTTGCCGACGTAAGATCGACTGATATATTAAAATCTTTGAATTTAATAAAATAATGATAAGATCCGTTTTTCAGTAACCTTTATGATATAAATATAATAACACCCAACTGGAATAAAAGTCATTAAATCGGTTATACAATGTGTCCTAAGGGAAGTAACCGGAAAATGTCTTATGATAGGATACCTTAATTTATAAAAAAAAACACCATTTAAAGGGGATGATCCAACTCTTTTATTTTATTTTTTTAGTTATGGGTAATTTAACATTTTTAAACAAAACCGAATCTACCAAACATTTTCTGACATATCTTCAAAACTTTTCATTTTTTTTATAGTAGTTTTATTTGATTTTAAAGCTATTTTATTATTTTACAATTAACATACACAATTAAACCGAAAAAGAACAAATTATTTTTACTAAATAAAATTCAAATAATTTGTCAAAAATTAGCATTTTCAATGTAAATCACGTATAATACAGTTATTATTAGTAACTCTAAATACAGTTTTTATTTTTATTTTATTATTCAACTGAATAATCCTTGAAAGTTTTATTTTCATATCTCCAATAACTTTCAAATAATACAATGTTAAGCGTGATTAGCTAAGGATTCTGATAATCGTTTATCAGTTTATGTAAGGAGTCAAATGAAGCAAACGATTTTCTTACCGTGGTTAATTTCGATGTATTAATAGCATGATTAGTTTATTTTGTGTAGGTAAATCATGTATATTATCTAAAGATACAAATATTGAAATATATGAAATCTCACAGTAGAATTAATCCTGTATTTTATTGTAACAAATTCAATGTTTACTGATACCTCCAATCTCAGATTTTATTTTTATGGTATACCATTCAAAACTAACATCGGCACCACTGTAATATCATAATATGACGCAGACCGATAACTCGCCTCCCCCCTCCCACGCGCGAAGACATCGTATACACCACTGGATATGTGAAATAAATATTAATTTTAATTATAAATTGATAATACATTTTTATATATTATAGTATAAAACTGTTAGACATATTTATTAAATACTAATATTAACTATTAATTGTCCCATACTCCATGAAGTACTATTGCTGGATGGATTCTTCAATCAAATCAACAGTCATATTTTACCTCATACATCACTTATACTCATTGTAAATTTGTAAAGATATATATTTACAGATTGTATAAATACGAATAAAAATCAAAGAACTATTGTCTAGTTTTTTTTACGTTTAAGTTTTTTAGATTCTTTTTATATTCTTTCTGAATGTATTGATTTTATCATGATATGTTTTTTTTATGGATAAATATACGATATTTTGTCGATAAAATACTTTGATTTTCCAAAAGTAAGTTTTTCTTTTATCACATTTGATCTAGTTTATTCTTTAAAAAGGTTAAATTTAAAAATTCTCAATACTTATTTTTATAATCGGAAAAATCGGTTTTTTACGCAAATCCAATTTTTGACTTATTTGAATTTATTTTTTTTTTTATGTAACTCGAAAATAAATAATTTTGTTACAAAACGTTTAAATCATTGTTTTTATTATTATTTAAATAGTTTTTTTTCATTTACAATTCATATTAAATAATACAATAAGTAAATTTGATGAAAAAAGAAAAAATAACATGAGGAAGACATAAGAAAACAAAATATCCATTGATATGACTCTCTCGCTATATCTATACTTATATACATATAAGTAATAATAATATTAATAAATTCTCTAAAGTTTGAGTTCTTTATTTACGATAACATTATCAAAATATTTCAACTATTTATAGATATAAGGAATTTTGAATTTTTTTCAGTTTTTTTTTTTATAAATGTTGATTAAATATTATTTGCAAGGTAGAAATTCTTGAAATTGAATACAAAGCTCCTCATATGTTATTATTAATTTCTCAATTAAAAAATGTCAAAAATTTATATTCACATTATTTTGTTTAGATGCATTTAAAGTAGGAATGTCGACAAAATCCATAAAAATCACGAAAATTAAAAAATTATTTTGTAGTTAGATATACATAAAAATTATTATTATTATATGTAAGATTTAAAAATTTAATACAAGGTTTTTTTATTAGTTTTCAGTTTAAATATTGAAAAAAATTTCTGCTGGAAAGCCAAATCAATTTTTTTTCCGCATTTCAAGTTAAAATGTTCACAACAATCGATATTTACGAGTAAAATAATTTTTTCAAAAAGTTTTTGATATTTTATTGTATTTAAAAAAAATAACTGTAGATACATAACATTTTTACCAAATGTTTATATCATTATTTTTATAATTAAATTTTTTTTAACCACAGTTATTTATATACATGAAAAATTTTCAATTTATTTTCTATAAATGTCGATAAAAAATTATTCACTGTACAAAAATTCTCTGAAATTATATACAAGATCCCACAAAAGTTACTTATATTTGTATAAAAAATATTTAAAATATATGGGTACACAAATTCTTTTTATATACATTTTAAGTTACAATTTTGTCAAACTTCATCAAAATATCAAAAAATTTTAAATTATTTTGTAGTTAAAATCTTAAATAAAAATTCTTTTTGTATCAAGATTTGAACATTTTATGTATACAAGATTCTACATAAATAGTTAATACTAAAACGTCTAAAACCGTAAAATTTAAAAATTGTATTAAGATAATTATTCTTTATAGACGTTTTAAGTTCGAATTTTGACAAAATTATTTATTCAAACGATAAATAATGTTGTTAATTATTTTGTTGGGTATTATTTAAAACATTATTCTTAGAAACTTAAACTTTTATATATTTTATATAATTATAAATTTTATTATACGCGTATTGCGCGCAATAACATTTTTATATGTACTATATGAATCTATTTTTTATGGATTTACGGTATTTACAGAAAGATATTATTAGGTTTTGAGTTATATAGGCTGATATATTATTATAATAATTAAATACAATATAATAAATATAATATTTTCGGGAAAATGTTATCAACCTAATTGAACCCTAGTACCCTACAGTAATACTAAAACTAAAATAGATAAATGATTATAAACATGCAGCTGTGTCAAAAAAAACATATCATTTGATGTATAAGCTGATAGACCGTATCCCCTTAGAATCGTTTTTCGAATACAATGATATATCATTGAATTTAAATTTAACACACCTATAAATTATAATAGTGACCCACTCGATACCTTATGCACAGCAGCGTGTAGCTATACTTACCTACTTTTTTATTCTCTGTTTTCCATTTAATAATATAAGTAAATTGAATCTCGACAACAATAAACTTTATATATTTTAAACTTTGAACTGTATAAAATCCTTTATTTATATTTACATAGACACCATGCATTGTGGAAGGACCACAAATATTTCTACTAAACATTTAAATCGATTAGTTTTGTGTATAACATGAACTGAGTTCTAATCTTCTTGCCCATAATAGTTTTGAATATTATGAAAATTATTAGATATATATTATTTAATGGGTGATCGTTCAACGATCGTTCAAATTGTTTTGTTTAGACTATTTACAATACACATATTATGATAAATAGCATCTATATATTTTACTCAACATCATCATAAATTCAAATTGTTAAATATTGAATCAGCACGTTCGAACTTTGAGTTTTGAAGTTACCGAGAGTTAGAATGAATTAATAATTTATTACTTGAACAACTACTGTACTGGTATATTACCAAATCGGTAATTATAATTGACACATATAATATCGTATGTTATATGGATCTTATAATATTATACCTTAATATGTCCCGGAAAATATAGTTACTTACTTACATTTAAGATTAATTTATTAAAAATTATTGACATAAAAAAAAAATAATAAAAAAAGTAACATTCTAGATTTTTCGTAAAAAAAATAGTAGCAAAAATTATAATAATATGATGTAAATATGAAAAATTTTAAATTTAAAATAATAAAAATTGATCGAGAAAACGAGTGTAAAAATAGTCAACCTATGTAATATATTTTCCATTTATTACTGAAAACCTCATTACGAACAGTTTCTCGTTCGGTAGATTTTTTCTGTATCGCTGTGTATACGTGTATGAAGTATGTATAGGTACGCACATCGGAAAACCACAAAGCAAAAATATAATAAATACGATTATAAGATTGTTGATATAAAAGTAAAAATCCGTTTTTATTTCGACCCTTTGTATTTTTTCGTGCCTGCCAACAGATGTTTTTGTCGACGGAATACAGTACATTGAACATCACTATCGTCGCGCAATGCATTTTTCTTAATACAATAGAGTGCGCGGGCTGATAAAAAGTTTATTTTTCTCCGAAGCGACGCGCGTTTTAGTTTTTAAGAGAATATACGTATATATATATATACGTAGAACTTGAAATGTCTGTATAACGCACAGAGACAATACGAAAATCCCTAGAAGGACGTAAGTTTATCGCATCGTACAAGCGCAGCATGTTTAACGCCGCGTGGACGCTGCAGGTATATCAAGATTTCTCCTCCGTCGACCCTTGCCTCGTTACTTAAGCTAGGCTTCGTTAGGCGATTTTGATAAAATAATGATATGACGTGTAATTACGTATTATATAATATATATTATAAGTCTAGTAAATTGTTGACCTTTGCATTCTTAGAGACTAGTTAAAAGAAAAATGTTTAGGTATAATCTCAATAATTAGTGAGGTACAAATAGCAAATCGAGTATAAGACCAACACGGATGATCTATTTTATATTATGATGACGTTAAGCGTGCTACTCACTAAATTAATTTTTCATTTATGTAATGTTGTTGTGCGTAATAATTAACAACTATAGAATGGAGACAATTTTTATAGTGATAATTGCTAAAGTGAACATTTTCTAAATTAAAACGCGTTACGTAAGACGTGTGTCATTTGTATACGAATACAAATATAATATTAACGATTGATCGCTAACGTCTCGTAGAGTTGCAAAACGTTATTGGTTAACAATACGATGATGAAAATAACGTAAAAAGAATAGGTTCTAATAAAGCGGTCGACCGCTGGACGGCGCAGTGCTTCGAAAGGTCCAACCATCACTGTGATCGATGAGGTGATTGAAAGTTCGAATTGTCATCGTTTATTATTTAGATAACGTTTAAAGTGTAAAAAAGATCATTCATCATCACATTATTATTATCTCAAATAGAATAAAAAAAAAATTATAACGTTAAAAAACAAACAGCAGTTCTCAGAATTTCTGAAAGATTGCTAGCGCTTTTGAGCATACTTCAGATAAAAATATCTTTATTCCTTGGTTCAATTTTTGTAATGTGTTAAGTGTTTATGCGAAATTTATTTTTTATCAATACTCAAATAATTTAAAACATATTATATTTTTCTTTCGTTTTTAACAAAGACGAGGAGTAGGCGACCAACTAGTTGAATAATATTGAAAAAATAACGTATCCATATTAACCAAATTTTGATGTGTTCATTCTTTATTCATACTATTATATAGGTACCTATATAGGTAAATACATCACAAATAATAGTTTTTAAATACATTAATTGATTAATTATTTGTTAATATTCATAACTAGGTTAATTTATTTAAGCTTTTATTAGGTTATTATTATGGAGCACACAACTTTAAAAACTATTTATTTATTGCTCTAATATAAAAAATAAAATGTAAAAAATAACCATTATATATATACCTAAGTATAAAGGCGTCGAAAAATTATATATGAATAAATTATACGATTGAAATACGTGAGTTCTCGTGATTTAACATTGTATACTGTATAAGTAATCTATTTACCAAATTTTTTGTTATGTAGATAATAATAATTTCTATAATATAAACTGAAATATAAAAAAATCCAGTACCTACCTGGTATAATATAATACGTAAGAAAAATGTAGGTGCTTTTTCATTTTACTTTAAACTAAAATATTATATAATGATATTTCAAATATCACATTATGTAAAACTAATATTATTAAATTATACACTTTTGACCCGTAGTCTAAAATATAATTTATATTGTATATAACCTTATAATCGGTTTATTATATGTATAAATATTAATTTTAATGGTTTCGACAATATTAAAACTTTTTTCATGGCCAAGGCCAAATAAATTAAGTACAAGTACCTATTTAATATTATATTAGTTAAATTTATAATAATGAATTCTTATAATATTTTATATTAATTACGTACCTATATATGAACACTAAATTACTGTAATTATTATTATATAAGTGCTTTATCGTTATTCTTTATAAATTTTTGCGATAATTTCAACCGACAACGTGACCAACTAGATAGATACTAAAGTAAATAACTATTTTATCATTAATGTTATTATAGTTCAGTTATCAATTTATCATTAGTTCACTAAATTCGTATTTAAAAGTTTCTAAAATTAGATTTTCCACACTACACTTTGGCAAGTATTTTGTCTTCTCAACACTCCCTATCAATTATATGATTTCAAATGAAAAAAAATACAAAACATAATTAAATATTTCTTTACATTAATTAACATCTTTAATTTATGTTATTTATTATGAAAATCACAATTTAAAAACATAAAATGTAATGGTAACTGTATATTAATATAGTGTAATAACTAATAAGAGTCAAAATGTTTACATACAATTGTTGCAGGTAATCATGTATATATAATCTATAATCTCGCTATATCGTTTTTCCCACTAGAGGCGTTAATTATATATTTTACATTTGTTTTTTAAAAATATTTTCCATCAAACTTACTTTCGCCTAACACGTGTCTTCGTGTCTATATATCTCATATTTATACAGGTATACATAAAAATCGTCCGGTAAGAATATTATTTTTAACAGAACGACAACTGTTCTATAACTACAGTATATATTAAAAAATATAATATTCTCATATGTAATTTAACGATAACACTAAACGCTTGGCCTTGGATATTTTGTAAACGGTCAATGTATTTGGTAATTAGTTTGTAATTGAACGTAAACAACAGAGCTAAAAACATACCACAGCTAGCATTATACATCGATATATAATTTAATATAAATATGCGTGTGGTTTTTATTTGACGCAATTTAATACTATATATTTTTATGTAAATAGTAAATATACATTATTAAGAAATAAGTATAATACATAAATGCAAATATTTATGTAAGTTAAATTTTTTTTTGTGTGTTTCAGAACGTACTCAAGCATATTAATAGGTAAGACATTGAACCATAATGTTTTTGAATGTTTACGCAACATTATTGTCTATAGCAATATAGCATCGCTATATTAATTGTTAAATAATAAATATTAGATATTATGAGAATTATTGTTTACTTAAGACTACACGATTATGTTTTCGACAGATGAATACCAATATTCATACGTATAATATAAACATATACGTATATTATACATTGAATCCCATAGGAATTACATAACTCACGAGAATACCTTATTTTCACGGAAATGTGAAAGTAAAATCAATAAAATATATCTAACTGTGGTAGTCAAAAATATGGACATATCATACGCATATAGTTATATACGAATGAAAAAACGTATACAATAACCCTAAAGATATACACAAATGTTTTAACAGTAATGACGAGGCGTTGATGATGTACTGTTCATTGTAATAAGCAATACTTTCTAAGGTGTTTTTAATCACTCCATTTAATGTACCTACATAAAGTAAAAAATAAATTATTTAAATAAAATATATAAACAACCATCAAGTGGATAAGTTGTCAAATTTTAAGATTCAAACTAAACTGCTAGTCGTTACGATTAAAATAATTGTATGTTTTATGTACGTATTATTAATTTATTAATTATATATATATATATAAATATAATTATTGTATTATTATATTTATAATTATATTAATGACTATTGTATCATCTAAAACTTGTTCACTATTGTATACACGTACTCTATAATAATAATAAAAATATTTATTATAATCAAGTGAAGTTACTGATGTGTCAATACTTTTTACCTATCAAAATTTAAAAAATATATCGGTATATAAATGTGTTTATAACAGTTTTAATTAAAGTTTATTTCACTCCACTAATTTAATAAATAATTAAATTAAATTAAATATATTATTCCGGATTAGGTACGTAGAAAAAGTATTTAAGTGTAAAATATTACAAAAATATCAACGAGTAATGTGTTTTTATTGAATTAGGCATTAGCTATCTAATATCCACAAATGATGAGTATCTACTAAAATATATACTATACTATACTAATGCACGGACAATCACTAAACATCCATTGAATCAATATTGAACTAATAGTCCCTTAAACATGATTTAGTGGCCCGCTATTGGTCCATTATACATTTTATTGAATTGATTGTTTATGCAACACAGCATAATTTTACTAATATTTGAACCATTTTCGCAAATTACAAACGTTGTTAAACTAAGATTAATAGCCCACTAAAATTTTCAAATCACCCTAGCCCCGCCCCTATCTTCCAAGTCCATCATCAGGGACCTTTCATCCTTGGTATACAAAATAAAATAACTCAAAAACTACTCACACAAATATCGATTTTTATACGTCAACGATTTCAGAAAAATTATCCGCTAAACAATTTATAGTAGAATGAGGATTCTTATTTGAAAAACAGAAATTTATATATGCACCGAACACTCTTAAAGTAGTACAAAAAATCTCGAAATCTTGAAAATATGGTCTTTAGGCATATTTAAAAATTACAAAAATTAAATTTTAAATAACTGTATTATTGAAGAAACTTACTGTGCGATCCTTACTCGCCCCTTTTCACTCGGACTTCTGTTTCACTGTTTTAATAGAGAAAAAAAATTCTCGAAAATGCAATCTTACTATCAGTCTTATCGTTAGTCCAATTTCTAAAGATTCTACAAGTTTAAAGAAACTATCAACTGATATTATCAAATGTAAATCTATTATTTTATAAGTTTATGATTTCAGTTTAACGTTGGCATTATTGTATATTTTTTTTTTATGAATAGGTTAATAGATAAACACACTGGCTTTATATTTCATAAACGTACTTGCATAACATTATGAATGGTTCGTTGTTATGCAAAAAATCATCATATTATAAAGCAATACTTATACACATTTAAAACAACTTCATTATTTTAAACAATCATTTTACGTGAACGTTTAATTTTTTTTTTTATATTCTTCAATTTTGATTTTTAATTCAAAATATTAAATTTACAAGTTACAACACATCCATACGTTTGAGAATATATCGTCGTAATAGAAAATAAAAATGAACTATTCAGATATAGTAATTATACTCTACAATATTAAACATTTGAATTTCATAATAATATACAGTATTAGGTCTGTTTATTATTTAATTGTAATAAGATATACGTTTATGTACAAATAGTCTGATAGTGTATTGTATTAATGAATACACAGAATATTGTACATGCTTTGATACAAAATATATAATTATATTAAATTTATACTTTACATTATTATCATGTCAACTACCAATTCTTTGATTTTTTTTCTATTATAAAATAAATAAAATAAAGTTTCTCTGTGTCTGTATATTATAAACACTAGTATAATAAATTATAATTAAGTGTTATTTATATAACAACGAAATATATGCATCGTTTTGAAAATGCCAGGCAACATTTCTCTTTATATTTATAAAATACTATACAATATAATATATTATATATATTTGTGATTTAAAATGACCTGCACTGATGCGGAATTGATGTTTCACATTTTCCCCTAATAAAATAAATCCATTTAGATAATTATATTATTGGTATTTGGTAAATACAATATCATAGTTCTGAAATTTGGTACATGGGTAATCCTATTCCAGAGGATGTGCATCGATGACCCTTGAATCCAATTTTTTAGGTTTTTGCATTTTTAAAACGGGCTCGATGGTTACAAAAAATATGATAGATATTATAATATAATTGGATACAATTTAAGGACTGTATTTCATGTTTAGTCAAAACGTCTTCAATGACCCAAATCACTTACTGTGTTCAAATATGTATAGTTTACTAGTTTACATATAACGGAATTTATAAGATAGGATAAATAATCCACTACGGTATTATTTAATTTGTTAAGGAGAACACCATACAGTATCAGCTAGAACAGTGCTTTTCGAACCCGGGGGGGGGGGGGGTATATGACTGGTGGACCGTAAAATATATAACATATAAATAATCTAATCCTGATAGACCATAAAATAATTAATGGCTTTGATTAAGGGGGCCTTGACAATTTCACATCAAATTTAAGAGAGGCCCATGACAAAAAAGTTTGAGAAGCACTGTGCTAGTATAATACAAACAATAATATTATATTGTACGGTATTAAAGTTATAGAAAATCTAAAACAACAAATATACATAAATAAATTTGATATATATAAAAAAAAAAAATAATAAAAATGAAAATTGTAACGATATATTGTTATGATTTTCGTTGACGACCGCAGATGGGCATGCTGTACTCACGTCCCATGCCTGTGGCCGATCACTTTATAGCGTTCTGCAGGGCCGACGCCTACGGAAAAACGGCCGTCGCCGACCTGGGCGAAGTGTGCGAAACGTGCTACACACATTGCGCCGGCGGCAAGACGGAACTGTGGCGGCACGCCCGAGACGAGCACGGCGCCGACCCGAACCTGTCGTGTCACGTGCCCGGCTGCGGCCGGCGGTTTTTCGCTGCGGCTATGTGCGCCGACCACCGCGCGCACCACCACATCGCAGGCCCCAGCGGCCGGCCGCCGTTGACGTGCGAACTGTGCGGCCGGCTGTCCGTTAACCGGTCGGCATACTACAAGCACGTGAACGCGGCGCATCCCGAAGCCCGGGCCGCCATGTGCGGTGTGTGTCACTCGTACGAGGGTGACGTGTGGTCGCTAATCGATCACGTGCGGCGCCGGCACGTCCTCGAGCTCGTCACTGCAGAGACGACCGCCGCCAGTAATGGATCCTACCCGAAGCGGGCCCACAGACGGAGTATAAGGTGCACCGTGTGCGGCAAGCGGTACGGCAACAACCACAACATGAATGCTCACAGGCGGGTGCACGGCCTCGCCGACGATCTTGTTCCGGTGCACCCACAGTGATGTGCAGTAGTCCCGGGTGAACGCGTAACCATCGTATATCGTATTATATTTATGCGATATTCCGGCGCATCGCCAGCTGCAGCATTCGTTGTCCCCCGTTGTCGGCGAACTGCCGATTGACACTTTTTTTTTTTTTTGCTACGAATATTCTGTTTAAATCACCTACTGTAACATTTATCGCATATAATTCCACTTCTACGCGGCCGTTGCCGCTGCGTTTTGTTTCTAATGTTTCTATATATGTCTGTACATTTCTGGGTATATAATTTATAAATTAATGTTATGATACTCGAGTTCTATATACATTTTTTTCGTAAGCGTTGTATATACTATACTATTATACTATCGTTTTGTACATAAGCAGAAATTTAGTGAAATTACTGGGGTGGGGGGGGCTGAGCAATATATGCTCATTACACCTATATAATGCTAAGACATGTACTTTAAACTTTGGGAGGGCTTAGTCCCCTTAAGTCCCCCCCACCGATTTCCGCCTAAGGTTTTGTACTTAATTAAGTAGTAGACATGTTCATCATATTATAGTTATGATTGCATCGATCCATTGACAGAACCAAATTTCGCAATTCTTTTCATCTCTCGTGACAATATATAATACGAAAGAAAGACAATCTCATATAAGATTTTTATAGAATGAGTCTAGGCGGGGTGTAATAACTGACTAAGCATTACTCTGTATATTCTATTAAGAATCATAACATTAAATGCATTATTATATTTAAGTACATCATATTAAGTGTTGATAAATTGATTTATTGTAAACATAAATTGTTTTTTATTTCGGGTTCGCCTATAGCCTTGTATTATAATAACAACACGCACTATTTTATAATACTATATAGTACCTGCAATGTAATAGTATTAGTATAACTGACTAAAAAACTTTACACGAGTATTTTGACCCATCAATAAACGATTATCAATAAATCATATTTTAGTGGGCAATGGTTACCTATGTCTTGTACGATAATGGGTTTAACTGTAATCCATTACACATCCATAAACTGCGTATATTGTATATGCATATTTATTCACGGTGTATATTATATGGCTACGGTACACCGAAAAGACAATAACTACAACATCGGACAGTACACTGCTGTAGCAATATAGTTGCGATATAGTAATATAAGAATATAACATATTATATTATTATATGTATTTTACTGGGGTCTGAGCTTGTGGTTCCCATTGACTGAGTTTAGCTGTATCATTTTTCAATCACATATTTTGTTGCAATGACAATGAACTAATCGTAGATTGAAGTGTTCACATATTAATTGGACATTTAAATGGTGTTAAGTATAACAAATAATTAAAATCTCGGTTTTTTTCAATTGCCTCACGTTTATATATAATAAGTGGTAATACTATAGTAACCAGCTGTCGTACAACATAATAAACAAATTAAACTATTAAAATTAATACGATTATATTATATTGGAATTGATTTAATGCTCAGTTAAAGGTCATATTTAATTTTCTCGGTTTTTCACAGTTGAATGTTTAATATATAGTTGTTTTTGTTTCGTGCGTTCGGCGTATACAAATAATTATCAACAAATAGTGTACCTATAGGTAATATAATATATTACATACATCTCTAATGTAGATACAATATATATCTTGAACTTGGATACTGATGAAATAGAACATAATAATATATAAGCAGGAGATAGTAAGACATGGTTTACTATATTATTATTGTATATATATTTTTAGCGTCACTTACAATTGAATTATGAATATATTATTATAAAATCAGCGCAGCATTTTTTTTTCATAATATTTTAGTGCTGCGGACGTCACTGTTTAATGATACCTAGGTACGTAATATGAACGTTACACCACTTAATGTCGGCAGTGACAGCGATAGGACGACCGTGCAGTGCGCGCGATCGTGCCATCGTCCATGGACAAACCGTCGAACCTAGAGGCTAGAGTTGTTCAGGAGGTTCTTGCGGGACGCGGGTATGATGGCGCACGTCGACGACTCGATATACCGGTCCTGCGCCGACCCGTTCTACGCAAACACCGACCGATTCCGTGCGGACGACCTGGTGGACACGCCGGACACGGCGACACGCTGACGAACAACACGGTAGCGTGGTTGATACCGTATTGGAAGGTACCGGTGGACTGGAAACGGAAGATCTGGCCCGGAAAACGCTACAAAGACCCAACGGCGCTGCAAGTGTAATTGTAGACAGTGTACAACTGGAGGACAGTGCACATCACGATGTTGGAAATGATCGATGACCGCACGGTTAACGGCCGGACGGTGGACGCGTTGGTGGCCCTGGTGACCGGCCGATCCGACCGGGTACAGTACGAGCTGCGGCCGGTCATTGCCATTGGCCACCGCGACGGGCTGTCGCCTCCGTCCAGGGTGACGGACAGCAACATAACACTGGTCGAGAACTCGCTATAGGCACGGCGTTTGGCTTCAGGGGCGACGGTAAGATCGTGTTCTTGGAAAACATGCGCGTCCAACCGTACTCGTTGGAACGGAACCTCGATCACATGAACCTTACCGGTGTATTCCAAGGCGTTGAGGCCGTCGTGTTCGATTCGTTCAGCGGTACACCATCGGACGAACACCCGCTGACCGCCTTGGTGTTCCAGCCGTTCTCGGCGACCGTGCCGTTTTCAATGTTCTGCGTGGATGACATCGGTCACGGGTTCGTCAACAATCCGCTGCCGCTCAACGCCGACGCCACCGGAACACCGTCTTACACACTTACCGTCGACAACGTCTATGATGCGGACACGTTGACCCGCACCGCTTGACCAATAATACAGATGGGGCTATTGCAGACGTCACTGGATGTGCGACTAGCAAAGGGAACACATATGTCTTGTTCACAAACAGCTAAATTACATATACCTATAAAGATAAGTTTAAAATTTCGTTTTAAATAAAATTGCTCTTGGAAATAGATATATCGAAGAAATTATATCACACAGATTGCTACCTGTTTCAAAAACTCAGAAATTTAGTCAATAAGATTTTTTTGTACAAAAAAACACTAATTTTTAACTAATTTTATATTTTTATTGATACTTAAATAACAATAAATTATGACTTCATATTATTACTGCGTCGTTTAACATTTTTTATATAGGGGACGAAATCTATCTTAATTTTTACTGGGCAAGACTGAAATTACGTAATATTGCTGCCATTCTAAAAAGTTTTATTTTGTGTGAAATATAGGTATTAATATCTGCACAAAACGCTCTTTAAATAGTACAAAAAATCTCAAAAACTTGAGAATATGATCTTTAGGCATATTTAAAAATTACAAAAATCAGATTTTAAATAACTGTATTATTAAAGAAAAGGTAGGTGTGCAATGTGTACACACTATTTGTGAATTATCCTGTATAAACATTAAAAAAAAAACTTAAAAAACTGCACTAAAATATTCACACTGTATTTTGAATTAGAGGAACAAACTTTTTATTTAATTAATATACTGTATGTATATTAAATTACCTATATATTGTATTAATATCATATTGCAAAACGCTTTAGCGGCTGCTATAGAAAATTGTTTTTGTCCTAAAAATGTTAAAGCCCCCTCCGGAATAATAACATTAATAACATTAATAACACTACTGCAATAGCTACGGTTTAAATGGCCTTTTCGAATTTTCACGCACATTACGAAATTCTAAGATAAAACGGACTTCAGACATCAAGTGCCAAAATTGTTTTCAATACTCATGATAAATTGATAGAAGGTATAGTAAAAAAAAAATATTTTTAACTATAAAATGTTTGACACCCACCAACTGTTTTAATATTAATAATATTATTATCATATTATTATATCGGTCAGCTTGGCGGATTACACGCCTGTCGCCCACGCGAAAATATTTGATGCAGAACTGAGAATGGTCCGTATAATGCACATACTATAGTACACATAAATACATTTATTTATAATATTATATTATAATTTATAATAGTGACAAAACAATTCAACAACAAATAGTTATCGTCTACATTGCAGTATAAAAACAACCTCTTTTTATTACATACGATCGGACCACATTCTTTTTTTTAAATCTTATAACACGTATTTTTTGTAAGCTCGTTAATCAAACGTGTTGTGGAGTATGGTGAGTATGTGCGGCATAGTCATAAATATTTATTTTTGTGAAATAACGCATTATTTTATAATATATGACTTCATATCTCTAAAAATTCGTGCTGCACGTCATAGATTCATGTACATAATACAAAAATAGAAGGTATATACCTTAGTAAATCCAGAACTTACACGTATACATTATTACATTATAATAAATAAATAAATGAAGCAATATAATATAATCATATAATAATTTTACTCATTGTATAATTAATTATTTCCAATAACTTATAAATCAATACATTATAAAATATAGCTTCTCAATACTATTTGTATGAGTTCGATACCACATATGTATATATATATTAATATATTATAGCTAGCCTAGCTATATAAATTCACTATTGTAATCGATGTGCACTCTTAAGTCTCAATTAGTATGCGGTTAGTGAGTGGAGTGAAATAATTTTGGGCTTTAGTATTATCCAGTTCAAATAAATATTTTTTTAGTATGAAACTATGCTTTATACCGTCATACGAAATTTCAAGTTAGGTAGCGTTTCAACGTTTGGCGATGAAATTATATAAAAAGTGGAATTTTTAATATATATACCTACTTTTTTTAGTCTAACAAAATCCTCATGCCATAAAATACGTTTAAGTATAAAATATTAAAATGTAATATTTAATATTATGTACAGTTATATATATATTGAAAGATAACTAAACACCTATATGTAATAAAAATACATATTAAAAAGTTCAAATTGGCATAAAAGCAAAGGAAACACAACCTTGGGGAGACAAATAATATTGTAAAGTTGGATCGTACGAGCGAAACTCTTTTTGAGTAACGTATAATATTATATTCAATATCTCTCAGTTATAATTTTTCCCCATAATAACCTGCACACAAAAAGGCTTAACTTGCAATACTCTGAATATACTATCGAAAATTCCAAGGAAATTGTATACATTCACTGATCGTTGATTTGCATCTTCCATACAAATCTTTACCAAGTACAAAACTTCAATAACACAATTGTTCAAACCTTTTTTTATATAAGCTGAATTATTTTACAAATTTATATTAGATCACAATATGGCGAGTTTATAAACGATTTTAAGCTTGGCAGCAAATTTTAGTTGCTTAAATACTCTTTATATTGATACAAATGATGTACTAATAAAATTTATAGTTTTGGAAAATCATATTTATTAATAATTTATGTAAGAACAAACCATATAATTCATAAAATTAATATTTGTATTGTCTATAGGTACCTGTCTGACATCTGTCCTGCCTAAAACTTTTCTTAGTAAAATGATAATTTATCTGCGAATTTATGAATGTAAATATAAATTTAAATCTTTGATGTTTGTAAGTGAAATAATTGTTTGATCAAAAGTTATGTACAAGGTAAATATGTTTTTGCGGTGTACCGACAAATTACCAATCAGAGACTTTATGATTTCCATTTAATGTTAACTGTAAATTTCGATATTTTTTTCTTAGGAGAGTATGTCTATCAAATATAGTGCAGGAAAAAATTTAAATAGAAAATAGGCAGAACGATTGTAAAAATCAATACATACATAATTTCTATACCGAAATTAAATATTATACATACTCGTGTACTCGGCAAAAATAGCTATATATGGAGTATAAAAAAAATTATGACAAAAAATGTACCTATAATTTAAATTTTTTATTTTTTTTAATATTTTTTTATATATATACGTACATGTTTTACATTTTTGAACTTTTAAATTTATTTCACAATAATAAGATAGTATATGCTTTTTAAATATAATTTTTATAATTTACTTACTGTTCACCAATACATTTTTAACCATACCTCTTTTGAGACAGTCTGTATGAAGTGAGGAGGAATTTGTGTTATAAAATACCGAAAACGTTTGGGAATTTACTTTTTTGAAAACGAGAGCCGTTTAGGAAAACAAGAGCCGAATGGGCTACGTCCACTGAAACTCGTTGTTACGGTCAGAATAAATATTGGATTTAGTGAATTATAGTTTTATACATTTGTTATTAAAACTATTGAGTGTTGAATATTAATATTATTTAAAAATATAAATAATATATCGTCTACTTTACTTAATAAACTATGACTCGTGATAATAATTAACTTAAGTTCAATGGTAACCCGTTAACCTGCAGTTATATTTATATAGTTTGAAGTTTGAACCTACGTAGGTATTATATTTATTATTAATATAGTAATATCATATATTAATGAATATTAGAACTAAGATGTTATAGTAAGTGATTTAACCAAAAAACGATACAAACAATAAAGGATCTACTTATTGGTATTCACCAATACTATACAATATACATTATACTATACAAAAAAAAGTAAACATCCTACCCACAATTAAAAAATATATAAATTTAAAAGATTTCTTTCTCGTTCATTAATTAAGCAATAAAAAGCTATAATACTGTAGTCTCTGATAATAAACTTACAATAGTTCAAATTATATTTCAAACATATATCACTTTCAAAAATAACAAATTCCCTTGGAAATTATATTGAAGCGAGGGGGATGAAGTTTCTAAGCTAACTCCAAATTATGTCACTGCAAATACACAATTAATGTATATGTCTCCCTCCTTTTTTAATTCATAAATCCTTAAACTTTAAAGAATATAGGACGTTGCCCCCATGCATTTCCCACCGGAACAGAACAATTTTTCCCAGACAAAAACTTAAAAGTAAAAATATTCTTTAAACAATAATAAACAATGCAAATCAATAAATGTACAAATGAACTATATTTGTTTATTTTATTATATAAATTATATTAAATTAATATGTATAGATAAAATTCAATAAATCGTCATAATAATATTATTGCCAATAGCAATACAAAATGCACCAATATAAATATTAAAAATATTAAACAACATACAAATTAAAAATAAATATATTATCGATATCAAAATACAAAATTAAATAATAAACAAATCAAAAAAGCCCAACTAATATTTTTTTATAAATAGCTCACGGAAAATAAAAAATTTAAAATATTATTATTTAAAAAACGTTTACATAACTTTTTAACCTGTCATCATTACCCAAATTATTACAAAAACCTCCTACTCTATAATTTAAAATTTTTAGTAATGCACTTTAGTTACTCATCTGCAGAGCTTTAATAAAAAGCCAAACATATGGATGATTAATTCGCACTATATGTGTATAAATAATGTATTATTCCGCCATTCCGAAATATTGTTTGTTCTACTTATATCAGCTTTATCAGCTTTCAAACACGTTCCATATGGAACGCGAATGATGATAGTCGATAGATACTCGTATATTTCGAGTAAAACCAAACAACCTACATATTATGTGTAAAAAAAATACATATATTAATTCGGGGGGGGGGATGTCCAGTAACACTAAAATCCGCGGGAAAAAAAAGGCACGGGGTTAAACTTCCAAATTACTCCGTTTACCGCGGTAAGTGATTGTTCCAGATTACCGTTAAACTGAACCATAATAATATGAGTGAAAAAAAGCACTAACTCTGCGACAGCGACACGGTTTCATTACACGGTGGACTCCAGCTGGCCCTGCAAACAACTTCCTGTACAGTTGTACCGCACAACACTGATGCGCGGTCAGATATATAGTATTATCTACAATAGGGTAATATTAACGTGTCGATACATAAATAGGTGTGAGGTGCATCATTATAATACCAACTGCAGCAATAGGTTTATTATTATAATGTAATATTATGTACAGTGTGCGATGGGAAACCGTATAATGCAATAGGTAATATGATTTTATTTTATTACGGACGGCTCACGTTTATTGGTTTTTAACGCGGGTCGTTAAGGCCAATTTACTGATTAATAATCAAGGTCGGCGCGAGCGCGCGCATACAGTTCATAATATTTTATTATATTAAGTATGCGATAAGATCGTATATCAAATAATGCTAGGTAGTAGGTGCATACACACAATAAATTGTACAACATGATTAAAATATACACGTATTATAATACATCTATAGGTGCCGTAGCAGTGTTGTATACATAAAATATTATATTATGTGTGATAATTAACGAAAATTAATTTATACGAACTCTACCTATACCTACCTCGGGTACCTTCTCTGTACAATCTGCATCTATTTTATACTGCTGTGCGCCGCCGAGTCGCCTGTGTAGGAGATACCTGTTAATTGCGCAGAACGGTGTAATCTGAATTCATATCGGAAATTTATGCGGACAACCCGCGACTGCGCCCGTCACGAATCTCCGGAACCGTTAAAAATGCGTATCGGTGGCAGGGTGTTCTATCAACTGCAATTATTAATCGCTGTTTTCAGCGCCGTCGCCACAGCATCCGTGCACGGCTTGAGAAACGTCAGGCCTGAAGGTACGTTTATTATACCGATACTTTTAACGCTGTGGGTTTATTATGTTCTACTGTTTTTATTTATTCGTTAGACGACGAATACCCGACTGCAGTAGTGCAGTTGCGAGTTAATAATAACCGTATATGCTGTACAATGCTGTAATATTTATTTTAGGTATAGGTAACAACTATAAATATTGCTAATGCTTTTGTCGTTTTTGAAATTATTTCTTGACGTGTGTAATTTTTCGAATCGAATTTTCCAAAAAAAAAAAACTTACTAACTAGCTCTGTTCAAAAATGTTAAGTGAGGAAAGGCGCCTAACCACGGATAGTTATAACTCACAACTATATAATTTTCGGATGCGAAGATGATATTTAACTCCAGACAGTTCGTTCTTATAAAGATAAAAATCGGTTATTAACTGTTCATTATTAATAATGTACGAGTATGTAGATACATATTAGTATTTTATCTTTTATAGTCTGAGGATAGGGTGGCCGGGTGTGTGTCAAAAAGAATATTGTAATTCAATTGATTTAATAGTTTACGCCTTTCCTATACTTATTATATCACAAGCATAAATAAATTAAAACCAAGAAAAATGTATTAATGTTTTTTAAAAAATAATAACAGCCTCTCACTGTACGGTTTATGCAAGTAACTCATTGAAATAAGGAAAATCCCAAAATATTACCAATTTTACTAAGAATTCTTTTTTTCTATTTATAATTTACAGAAAATAGAATATTAAAATTATTTTTCAAACTATTTTAGAAGGATTTTAAAGTCGAGACTTTTTGTGGGGAAGGGAGGGGGGGTTAGTTTCCGATAATGATTACATTTAACCATTATTATTCGTACGAAAAGGTAATGAACAGAATACTGAATTCGTTTATATCATTCGTCTTGAATAATCAAATTGAAATACAGCATCCAATTCAATAATAGATAAATAATAAACACATATGTATATAAGACAAGTAGTTATGAGTTATAAACACTTAAAGTTAAAGTTAGCGGAGTTGAGTACTGAGTAGTGAGTAGTACGAGAATACCCCGCAAAATGTTTATACTTCTCCGCTAACCAACACTTTAAATACTTATAACTCAAAAACTACTCGTCCAAATTTCGATTTATATATATATATATCAATATAAAAATACTCCGGAAAATATTCTAATAAAAAATATTAAATTAAAATGTATGTTGTCATTCAAAAAAGTAAAAACTTAAATTATAACGATGAGATATTTAAAAAAAAAAAATTATTTTATTTCGATTGGAAATTATGTAAGAATAATATTTTCAAAAACAGATTTTGAAATAGTGAGTGCTAACGATAAAAGTATCACTCAATATATTATTAAATCAATAAATTTATTTTTTATTTTTTATGCAATTGTCCCAATCAATTCTCAGATCTACGATGCCGAAATAACTCGACAAAGTCGAATAGAAAGTAATGTCATAGAAAACTACCAACTGAGGAAGTTAATCCCCTACCTCCAACCTAAAATCCGTCATATTCTTTTAATTTATATTATTTTATCAACGAATCAAAGTGTATTTATACACATTGAAAAGTTGCAACGAATCAAGTACCCACGATGTGACAATAGCGGATAGCTGTTAAAACGATATGCGTTACGGTCATACAATACAAAGCACGATTTAGGGTGATTCTGATGTTATTTGTCTCTCTGCAGACGAACAAGCCGGAACAATGATTAATGATTATCATACTTCCCCACTGATATTACGTAACATAGTAACCTTAAGGCTATATATTGGCAATATTTCCATATGTATTTATAGCCATATTTGGGCACACAACCATTGGGAATGTTATATAATATAATTATTATAACGGTGTTTTCTCGTTCCAACTGCTTAATATTAAAATTTTACAATCGATTGGGTGACGTTGGTGTTCACGAAACGTTATAATAATATTATAGTGTTGTCGTCAACTTTCGTGATAGTTTAACCGAAACGCTGTAAACTTACCTACAATAAATGGTCGCTGATCACTAATTTAAAACGTCCTCGTATAAAAATCTCATTGTTTTTGAGACTTTTAAATGTCTGATGTATTTATTCGTTTTACAGAACTAAGTTAGCGAATAATTTTTCACATTTAAACAAGAGTAGCACATAACAGAAGCAGTTTTAAAAAAAAAAAGTTCAAGTCGAACAAAATAGGTACTATTAGCTGCTTCAAAAGTCCAAACGAATCGTGTAGGTACTAAACACCATCATTCGATTAAATCGTACATGTTATAACAATTTTCAAAAATTAATTCAGCAACAATAACTTGATATTTATATAATAGCTACATTGCTACAATTTAGTTTATGAATTCATTCATTATGTTCATTATTGTTAAAAATACTCCCATTTACCAATTAAAGAGGATGCAAAAATTTTAAGGGGTTTGATATAGGCAATTTTAACGACATTTTGAGAAAAATGAAAAATAGCGAATTACGAGCATTTTAAAGTTTTGATATTTTACACAAATATAACACTTAAAAATTAAGGTATCAATAAAAGCCTATGAGATGCCCTAGATAATATTATTACCTTTAAGTTTGATAATAGGTAAATTGACTAATATTAAAGCTAACATCACAAAACCTGTTCTGCTGAACGCAAATTTGCTATGATCTACATTAGTAAGGGAGAGAGACAACACATGCGGGTATAACGTCCTTTTAATCCTAAAAATATGTCAATTGTCAAAAGTATTTTAAGTGTTTTGTGCCATGTAAGCACTAAAAATCATAATTGCATAATAACAATATTATATAGAATAACACTAATAAATAATAATAATAGTTTTTTGTGAGAAAAACTAATGGGTACAACATTTACAGCTGATTAATCAAATGTTCACACTTTATAAAAAATAACTTTATAATAGCATTTCGATTCGTATTATCAATATTCATTAGTTCATTATAGCCAAATCAATAGAAAAAAATAAAATAAATAATTTTCACAAGGGAAAATCTCACAGGGGAGCCAGCTGCCTCTCCCATGTGCACGCTTATGATTTGGAGTCATCCTTAAGTTACAGAATAATCAACAACTATGACATGATGCTCTTCTCTATGTGTTATTAAAATTTGGTAAGGCTACTGAGAATACTGTCTTCATAACTATGTTGTCGAGAAAATCAGTTTTATAGATAAATGACGGGTAGTGTGGTATCTTCTTTAAACAATTTTTGGTACCTTTACAAATTTTTTTGAAAATAAACTATATGTAAATTAAATACTTTTAGATTTTATGATGTATATGGTCATATGAATTAATTTGACACACTTAATACAAGACTGATATTTAAAAACATAAAAATTAATATCTCATAATCTTGATCAATTTACAAATAACATTTCACAGATACTTAATGTTTTACAATTTTGAATAAATGTTTTTGTTATAGGTCCATGTGATCCGGGAGAATTAGTGTTTGTTGGTTTTTGCAACTTGTGCTTATGCAATTCTCAAGGAATGCCAAATCAGCTTTGCGCTAAATCATGGTGCCCCGTCCAAACATCATTACCACCCAGAAATAATATACTGTATTCAAGCACAAATAAACCATTCACATGAGGATCATCAACCTATGATAAACCTACTATCCATGTGATGTGTAAATATATCACGAATAAGTTATTCGGGATAACAGATTTAAATTTAACAAAATACATGTAAATTCAACACGTCTAATTTATTGTCAAAGTCTGCGTAGGATTATGATAAAAATAGACACAAAATATATTCGCAGTAATTATATAACTATAGGTTTAATATAATCTCTTAACCATGTTATAAAATATTAATGATCTTATTAAAACTTTACATGTTAATCACTCATTTTTAAATTTATTTAAAAAAATATATGTATAATGTATATGTATACATATAAGTAAATTGTAAAGGTAATAGTCCTAAATTCCTCTACATACCTTAATACCTTCACCATTTTCATTTACATCACTTAAGAAACAAAAACCTAATTTACAATAAGCGATAAATTACAACAATACTATTGAATTTATTAAAACTTGAACGAAAATTAACAATGATTAAAAAAAAAAAGAACAGTCACTAGGAATTAGAAGGTACAAATTTAAGTATCGTCTTTAGGTGAATGCTAAATTAAACAAATTTGAATAAGTTCAACATAATATATTTTTAAGATATTTATGTTTGTTGAATTGAATAATATTGGCAATACAGAAATTACTACAAAATAAATTTTAAATAATTTAGTTAAGAATATTTGTTTTAAAAATACTTAATTTTAATTGATCAACAAAATATAGTGCGTCAATTGAGCACACGGCTTTTTTATTTACATTTAAATTTACAACCATAGAAAAATACCTCTGACTGAATATTTAATGAAAATATTATAATATATCAAGCATTTTTGTCTGACTAGATCTTGTCATTAGTAAAATGTGTATCAACAACTATCAAATATGTCACTGGAGAAGAATAAATATTTTTTTGTTTCCCATTTGTTTTTCTCTACAAATATTATTTATTCCAGAGGTATTATCATTGTCGTGTTCTTAATATTTACAACTGGATATTAGAAAAGTACAATATAGATTATAATTGTTTTATTATGAAAATCCTGCACTTAAAAAAATGTATTACTTTAAATTTTCTAAATTCTTAGGGTTAGCTTCGATGATTAAAACCTTTGGTGTTATCAGGCCCACGAGGCTGTCGAATAACATTGTCTTCAACAGCAACACGAACTATTGGCTGTCGAGTTTGAAGTACTTCAAATTTCATACTTCCTGAAGAACTGGCTCTAAAAATAAAAAATAAAAATAAAACAGATAATATTATCATGAATGATAAATTTGAGTTCTAGATCAAATATTGCAAGTAAAAGAATAATTATGGTTTTACTTTTAATCCTATTATATAAATATACATTATGATAAGTACTTAAAAATGTATATTATTAAAGTAACTCTATGTTATATAATTAGTAGAAACAAGGTAAAATTTATAGACAAAATTGTAATTAAATATTTAGACTTATAACTCATCAGAATTTTAAAAAATAAATATATTTATAAAAAATGAAAAAAAAATGGTTTTACAACAATTTATTCCTTACCGGTTATAATAGTTTTAGAATAATCATTTTAACCTTGAAAACATTAATTTTAAAATGTTCTTTCTTTTAATTAATTTAAAATAAAAGTATGATTTGTTTTTAAGTAATTTTATATCTTAGGGTTGTTTTGAAATTATTTTAACATATCTATTGAAAACAGTCCATTATTTGACCTCTAATTTTATAAAATAAAACAACTTATAGTACTATCATGGCTACAATAAAAGCACTCATTAAATATTAATGATGACATTTTTGGATCTTATTAATTGTATATAACTATAGTAAATAAAACCTTTAACTGTGTAACCTTAAAAAAGTTTGAAGTTAGAAATGACACTACACTCTAATTTAACATTTTTGTTAATGAAACATAATAATATTATTTAAACACATCTTAATCATAATTTTATTTTAATGTATACATAGGTTAATTTTCATTAGAACTTAATGTGAAGCTCTAAAAGGCATATTTTTTTTTGTTTTAAAAATATTTAATTCCAGAATAAAATATTTTTTTAATTTTTATATGAGATTTCTTTTTGTCTTATACCAAATGAATTTCTTAGAATATAAGCAATATAATATTATAATGTTATTTACACAGGCAGTAAATTTTAATTTAGCTAGCAATAAGGTTCTTCCTAATTTCATAACTATAACACAAGGAAATTAAATATAAGTTCCGTAGAAAAGTTTTTTACTTTTTAAAATATAAGAAATTAACTAAATATAATAATACCTATGGGTCAAATAATTATATTTGTATTTTATTTAATATGTTTGTGTGTATGTGTGATTAGTACTTGTTATATAAATCTATAATTTATTAACAATGAAATTAAGTAGAAAAATATTCAGTTTATTTAGTATTAAATTTAATTAATGTTATAATTTAGTAATTCAGTCTTGTCATTAATAAGTACTATATAAGTAATAGTAGAGTAAAATAACTTTAACTGTTAAAAATTACCCTTCATCATCAGCATTTAAGTCTTCTTCACGTTCTTCACCCATTATTCGTAATCTAGCTTCTGCATATTCTTGTTTTCTCTACAGCAAAATTTAATGTGTTGAAGAATTGTAAACGATTAAACAGACATTCAATTTCATACTTGTTCCAAAGATTTAACTTGTACTTTGGGTTTATCAGCATTTTCATTTGCAGCATTATCTTTCTGTGGTCGTTTGAGTATTTTAACAGTGGGCTGTTGAGGGATTGTCATTTGTTGATGATGGTTATATGACAATTGTAAGCCAGGTGGCAATATTACAACATTGCTATTGCTAAAAATGTTTGCACGGAAAAATAGTTTATATGTCCATAAGATACTAAAACGACTAAATAATGTTTAAAAATAGTCACTTTTCATTTTTAGTAGCAGACGCCAGTTGCATTTTTTTTATCTGAGTGCTGAGAACCTATATATAAAAGCAATAATAAAAAGTCATTAGACAGTGACAGTACACGAAGACAAGCTATACTCTAAGGTGCAATCGGCGAGTTGGCCAGATCTATAGGAAAATCAAATCGACACAACGAATCACACCAAACTGGGGGACGATCAACTGACCTACCGTACTTAACAAAGAAAAACAATAATATAAACACGACTTACAGACGGATCATCTAGAGCTTCCCAGCTTTCGTAGGGTTCGGTTGTGCCCGGATCACAAGCCGCCATAATATTGTACATACTACTCACTCAGCGCAGTATCGGATGTTATGCGTGTGTGTTTTACTACGACGTCCACTGTTCGGCGGGTCGAGGCATAGTTGGCGGGAGCAGAAAAAAAATTGTAGCTATAAATAATATCGATGTTGTACGAATATGTCTGGATTTGTCGAATGCCGAAGTCACGTAAACGTACTTGTTATAATTATTAATTACCATTCGACGCAAGAAAAAAATGTTAAAAATGTTTCCGATGACTGAGGTACATACTACACAATGAATAATAATGATTAATGAATAATTATATATTGTGATATAATAGCTGCCGTCTTGGGCTCCGACGACAATTTTGACAACACGTCGAGATTACAAGCTCGAATCATGGAACAAACGGTAGTGGTCCAATCCGTTTCGATTTTTGTTTTTGAGTTGGCAATACGCGTTCTCATTTTTTTTCATTTTTTTTTTCGACCACTAACCGCCGCTACCATTCAAAGTCCAAAGTTTTAAATCCTGAAATCTGAATTTTAACTTTTGAGATCGTATAAACTAGTAGTTTAAAACTACATACACCTACGCAAAAGATGCCAAACCATCGTTGACAAATCAAACAAAATACAAACCAATCATTCATTAAATACCCATTTCCACATTAGCTCGACCACCAGTGGTGTCGAACTCATATGGTATGTAGTGAAGCAATCGCTTCACTTCTTAAATTAAATAGGTTTATTATACACATTTTGTGGATAATTGGGATAAAAAATTTAGAATTCGCTTCACAAAAGTCTGAGTTTGGCGCCACTGAGCTCAACGCTGTGACTACAGCCATAATAGTGCATTTAGACATTACAAAATGATCATTTATAAAATAACCATGATTAGTGGTAATAATTGATTACTTGAGCGCAGATTTCTTGTCCCAAAAAATAAGAATAATGACTTATTTGAGCCGATTTAATGCATTAATAAGAAATAATATTGCAAAGCTTCAAAAATGACATTAAAAATATTTGTTCACTTAATATAACTAAACAATAAAAATTATACACAAAAATGTATTTGTTTTACTAAAAATGAACGTCATTTAACGTTTATTTTTTGGACAATGATCAGGTTTTGACATAAATACACAATATGTTTTGAGGGACTGTGTCGACTGTGGGTAATTCTGTCTAGCGATCTCGTGTCGTTTTTTAAATTCAGTTGTAACCCCGTTTGATATTGTTTACGTTTGAAATGTGCTATAATCAAAGACCGTAAGTTTGCTATAGGTTATTCATGGATAAAGATTTCTTTTATCGATACTTCGTAATCTATAGTTTTTAATCAATATTCATGTCTACTCGTATAATAGTCTCAATCTTAAATGTTTTTTCTATGTTATTACTTATTTTTATTATAGTATTATGTACCCGGCTAGGTACGCCACTAATCACTTTTTAATTATTACTTATTGAAGTTAACTCTCTAATAGTTAGTGGTGTAGTACTTATTGACTTATTTTGCAAGGACTACACTAAATAGTAAATTAACATTTAAATAGACAGTTACGTAGTTACTAATCAAGACTATTATTTATAATCTATTTGTGTATCATTTAATAATAATAAGTAACTACAATTTTATTAACATTATCATTCTTTTCCAGTTCTCTCTATCGTCGGTTGTGAATGTTGTGATCCAAACACGTTCAATATTGTAGGTGAGTGATCTTATTCTTAAAATGTTAATATTATTCATTAGGTACTAAACAACTTACTATATTTATCGGTCCATTATTTAATAATTAAAGAAGCTTAAAAACGGTAAGTAAAATTGTTTAACATTTAATTATTTTTACAAGTATATTATTAAAAAAAAAAAATTAGACTAATAACAAAACGTTACATAATTAATAAAAATTATAAACAATTTTTTTTTTATAATCTTTAAATAATACTTAAAATATTACATTGTTCAATGTAATTATGGTCTAATTAATGAAGTAAAATAACATTTAAAAATGATTGATTTCTGATGTTTCTATTCTATAGCTTTAATTTTAACTTTTTGTATATTAAATTACTAAATATTTACCTATAATATAGATATATCATATTATCTAGTTTTAAATATGCATTCTCAAACATAACAATATGTATTATAAGAACTTAAAACATGTTAAATTAAGACAAATGACTGGGATGTGAGCAATTTAAAAAATAGAGCTCCCCCATTTACTATACTATACTATTATGTTACATTGAATATTAATATAATTTATAAATACTATAATGTTTATTCTAGATATTTCGTCCTATAGATGAATTGTTCTCCAAAATATCAACAAATTGACATTCACAATTTTATTTTGTCAAATAAACAATTATGTATGTGTTTTCTTTAAAAAATAACTTACAATATATTCAAATTATGGTTATTAATTTTAATTATTATTTTTATAAGTTTTCCACTATTAATTGGTATCATAAATTTGTTTTCATCATTATTATCCCTGTATTTCTATAATTATATATTTTTTTTTTTTTTATTGGTTAAAATTGTTCTGTTTGGTAGTTTTACCATGTCCATAATAATACCTAAGTACCTAAAAAATAAAAAATTTATTCAAGTTTGTGTTCTACTTAATAAAAATATTAAATATTCATGATTCATTCATTAATAAGGCAAACTTATCTAAGTATTATTACAATTTTAACTATAAAATTATTAATATTTTAAGTACCTAGTACCTATACATAAGTTAATTAGAGTAATCATAACTTGTCTGTCTCGAAATACATAAAATAATTGCATACAATATTCCTATACTTCAACATTTATTAACACATGTTTAATATGTAATATTTTTTTGAAACTTTTTAACTTTGAGTATATTTTTTTTATTTTAGGTCTTAAACAAATTTAATAAGTATTTGAATATTGCTTTACCATGGCACCCAAAACAGTATTGGTTCGAAATCGAAACAAGTCAAATAATAACATTTTCATCAAAAAACTTAATCACTTTATGATAATCAATAAAAATTTACGTAAGCGTATTGAAGACTTATCAGAAAAAAATAAACAATTATCGGCCACTAGGAATAGTTTATTATTGCAGAAATTGGAATTGCAAAATCAAAATAACACTATTCGAAATTCAAATATTCAACTAACTGCAATGCAAAATATTATGCGTAGAAAACTTAGTGTACTAGAACAGACTATACAAAGCTGTATACCTTCATTAGTAACTATGTCACAATGCATCCCATCTATGTTAGAAATTGTACATGAAATGAGTAAATGTGAGGTCAACAATTTTAATAAAGAAAAGAAAGAAAAACAAACTGAAACTGTACGACCTATGATCCATGGTATTACTCAATCAACTGTTACAATAAAACAATTTGATATGTCACCTATCATTGAAAGTCCTAATTCTAGTTCTGAACAAACTCCAGTAAGGCCAAGAAGATCTAGTTATAGAAGCTCACCACACAGCAAACTTAATGTGGAACCATATGTAAGATTAAAAGATGTCGCAGCTATGTTGAAAAACTCCAAAGCTGTTCCTAATGATAGTCCTAAACATCGACTAAATGAAAATGTTGTTGAAGACTCAAGTTGGTTGAATACTCAAGAAAATCAAATCCAATATTCTAATGACAATACTAGTGTGACACAATATGGTAATAGTTCTCCTGGATTAAACACTCTCAATGAAATTCAGGCTGATGTACCAATGACTGCTTCTACTACAATTGGTAGTATAGATAATACATTTAATGAAACTGAAGTACGACAAAGTGATTTATTATCTCCTATTGATTCAAGTATGCTGAGAAACATAACATGCCGAAAACGTGCTAAACGATCAAGTGAATCAAGCAATACATCAGGTATTAATGATTCAATCTCTTCAGGAAGGCCTAGTAGATCTGCAACAAAAAAGGTTAACTACAAAGAGAAGAGCCTTTGCTGTAAACTCAGAAGATAAATTACCTATCATAAAATCAATTAAGAAATTGTATTTTATATTCAATAGTGTGCGTTAAATGTTATTTTTCTTTATTAGTAAGCATTTTTTTTTTTTTTTTTATTATAATTTGATGGGTGTTTTGATTCTAAACCACAAATTATAATTATGTATATTTTATTTGATTATTAAAGGAAATTAATATAATTTATTTAACCAATATTTAATGTGTCCTTATAGTTAAAAAAGTAAAAATTTTATATGAATTAAATATATGTAACAGTGGCGGCGATCCTCAAAATATTATGTGTTACTGAGGATATTTCTGAAGACACTTCTGACCATCTGCTTATAAAAGATGACCGTATTTAGTTAAAATTATAAAAAATGAATAAAAATAATTCCCACATTTTCTATTTAGCCATAAGCACTTCCAACTAGCCAACTACATCAAAACTTCAACATTCAATCAAAAGGTATTAGGATGACATACGTCTATATTTTCTTAAAAGTTTTTTTTTTTAGTGGAATTAAAAAAATTTAAGTGTTACTCAAGTCAATTACATTAATCAATTAAATTATATCATATAATGAGTCATTATCTAATAAATAATTATATTAATTACCCAGCATCTAATTATGACCATCTGCTCATCAAAGTGTTGCTGAAACAACATATCAGCCATAGGATAGTCGCCACTGATATGTAACAAGGAATACAGATTACAGTTAGAATCTAGAATAAAGTGTAACATACAGCAAAATCGTCAATTTAAATGGTAATATAATATATATTTGTATAATATTAATATGTTCTTAGTAATGTTGATATCAGATAAGTTTTGAAATAAATGGAAATAATTATTAGTTGTAAAAATGTAATTATTCATAAATAGTGTGATTCTGTTTTCAAATCTTATATGGGTAACTGTTTAAATATGACTAATACATCTAAAACATTACATATTATGTAACTTTCATCTCTTTTAGCATTTATTTTTTGGAAAACATTAAATGAATAAGGTTGGATGTTGGATGTTAAACTTCAAAAAATATAATGTATATAACATAATTTTTTTTTATAAATTCTATATATTACATGCCATTAAATATAATAATAAATGTAAACTCTTAGGTATAAGTAGGTATGATTAAAAATAAACAATAAATATTAATACATAATTCGTTTATAGCAGCCTATCAGCGTATTGAAACTAAATTAATGTAGTCTGTATGTTTTTTTATTAATTTTTCATCACACTGACATCTTCGGTGGTCCTTTGCTGTGGTTGGAATGACTTAATCACTCCTGGAGTATGAACCATTTGTAAAAATCTATAAATGTAAAACAAATTAGATAGAAATTAGTTAGATATACAATTTTTAAACATACATTAATAATGCGATAGTACAGTGTTATAATCACGAATTTGTAATTGTATTTCTTAATTTTAGATGATTTTGTCAGGAAAACTTTAAAAGTTATAGAAAAAGTCACAAATTATCAACTCCGAAACTGCAAGCATTTCTATAATAACGGCGTGGGGGTGGTTTACGACTTACTCCTGATAAGTACACGAATTATCGAATTCGCAGAGTCAATAAATACCATCGGATGACGGATAATGTTAATGCATATTGTAGGTATTATATGGACGCCTATACCGTTGTATTAAAAATTTAAAAACAATATTATTATATAGGTAGAGGTACGCGTCTTCCCTGCAGCGTCCAGACTCCAGACGCAGCATGCCAGCATGGAGAATGAACCTTCTGACAAAAAAAAATTAAAGTCATGCCACACGAACACCAATCCAATAAACAATAAATTATAATAACGTATCAGTTAGCTCTTAATATAATATTAGCCACATTAACTATACCTACTTTGCAAGTCATTTAATTTCATCCGAACCCTGTTTTATAGAAACGCAAGAACATTATGTATTTGTACATCATTATATTATATAAATATACCATAATTACATTCACTTTACTATAGATAGATACAAGATACTTGTCATCTAGTTTATTACGATTCAAAGTGGTTTCGTGCGGCGATAAATGATTTTTAAAGATAGTGTGTTGTTTTCACATAGGTAGGTACTTGAATTTTTACCTCTAAATAATACCTATATAATAATAATATAATATTATGTACGCGTTTTATACGGTATATAGGTGTAGCTAGCCGACAAAACGGTATAAATAACCATATAATAATATTGTGAAGCAGGTATTCGATTTTAATAATAATATAGTAGATATACCGTACAAGCACGAAAAGTGCTCGCAGAAACCGTTACGATTGGTTCACGGAAACGCTGTACATTAACATCATCATGTACATGTACTATAGGTATTACTGTAGCTACTCATAAATCATAATACAGTATACCTAACATAGGTAACTCCTATTTATATCAGCTCATTTGACTAAATGTGCACATTATCATTTATTACGATGATGTACTTCGATATTAGATCATATTATATAAACTCAAAAAAATAGTACCTAAATACCTAACAAAGCATGGTCAGTGATCACCCACCATATTTTAATATTTAATAAATAATAATAGATATATTTATTCAAATTCTAGTCTTATAGAATTTTTAAATGTATCTATTAGGTATATAGGTAGGAGCATCGAGCATGTTTCAAATAAAAATGCCCTTTTTTACCTTTCTATTTTTTTTATATTTATAAATATATATGCTATTCTTACGGTAAATGTGGTTTTCGGATGCGCCGACACCGACCCATCGGGTCCCTGAAATATCCAGGTCCACACTTTCGGTTTACCGTGCTGTTTGTCACAGTCGCGGTCGCAGACGCAGCAGCGGAAGCTGTGGCGACGGCTGATGGAGACTGACCGGACGCCAGTGGCGATGATGATGTCGTGACGGCGGTTGGTGACAATAGCGGCTGTTCGGTAGGTAAGTCGGAAGTGTTTCCATTGCTAGCGATCAACGCCTCGACCATCTGAACAATCTTATCACTATTGGACTGTGAATAAGGGTCCAACAACGCCAGTGCAGGTGAACTCGTACTTACGACCGCCGCTGCAGTTGCCGCAGTGCTCGATGTGGGAGCATAAGTAGTGGATGCGTTCTGCGGTGGTTTGGTCGGACCTTCAAGTGTGTCCGTGTAGTCAGGTAAGTCTTCATACTAGGTAAAAGTCATATAACTATATGTTAGGTGTATTCAGCATTTTATATGCGTGTTTGAAGGATAGATTGAGAGCCTCTTTAACTGTCAATATTTTTTTAATGTCATTTTTCTAGTTAAATTAGTTTTTAATATATATTTATTAACTCATACAGGGACGGCTTGTTATAAGAATACTAGGAGCGACTGCTGCTCCTGCCTCGAAGATGGGGGAAAAAATGTTTTAAGTTTAACAGATCTATTCATAATTCATAACAGAAAATTGATCATTTAAGTAAAAAATAAGTGCATCTATATCATAAACTGTAAAAGTTAATGAAAAATTTAACTAAAGAAGAACCTAAAAATATTACATTGGTCCTGGTAAATGTAGTTGATAGGTGGGTAGGTGGGTTGTTTAGAAACTTGCTCCTTGAGTTATGAAAACTTAAGCCGCTACTGAATTCATTTAATTAGAATATCAGTATATATATTTTTTAAATGAAAATTTATAATTAGAACTATCAGTTTTTCGAATACATATTATTTTTGTTAGATTGGTTATTGGGTAAATTAACATTGGAAATAGTTTATGATAGGTTAGATTAGGTGCATCTAACCTTATTTTACGGCGAACTAAATCTGAGATACGTTTTGGCATCGTTGGTCAAATTTGTATTAATTATTTAGTAATAAATTAATAAATTTAAAACTAATATATTATTTTCAAATGATTAATTAGCTTGGTTCGAAAACATTGGTAATAAATTGGTTGTTATCAAAATATAAAATGTTTTGTAACTTATAACAATATAAAAAATATAATATACAAAAATTCATTTGAAGATTTAAGAAGTACTGTAAGTATTACCAGTTTATGAAGTACTCTGAAATAGTGGAGTGCTCACGAATCAGGGTATCAGGGGAATCAGGGTATCATATTTTCCCCTTTTGAATTTTTTGTAATGATTTATCATCTACATGAAAAAAAATGTAGGATCTGTAACAAGTCAAAAATGATATTTCCCCTTTAAAAAAAATTGAGCACGCCACTGGCTGAAAATATCTTAAAATATAGATATATTTATTATTTATATAGTAATATTATACACTAAAAGTGAGAAATTAGTAGAAAAGTAGTCTTTAATCTTTATACTAATATATGTACCTAAACGTTTTAAAATTGTATAGTTATAAACCTACAGGCTACAACTACAATCTGATGTAAAGTTATGTAATAATCACATAATTTCATTATTAGACTTTACCAACTCAAACTGTATAAGATAAATAAATAAACTGAATAATGCACTATATTATATAATATATAAGAACAGAAATCAATTTTAAATATGTATAATACTATGGTTCTACACTCTACAGTCTATAAAATCAAAATAAAAGCTCTGAGATTATTTTATTATCTGTATATTATTATAAAGAAGGAACCATTTAAAACATATCATACACATCTATAATACAGTAAATTACCGTTACAACGAATACCAATGTAACGAAAAATCCCGTTATAACGAAAGTCAAAGAAGGTCCCCTGCCGAAAAGCAGGGCTTATAAAGAGCTTATTCGAATTTTCGTTAGAACGAAATTTCTGTTATAACGAAAAAAAAATTCGGTCCCCTGGAGTTCGTTGTAACGGGATCTTACTGTATTTCTTAAAAATACTTTTCTTCGGGAAAAGTGACATACATTAATTAACTATAAATTTACATTATTTTAAAAGTTTAACGCCTAAAACGTTTATTGCTTTAAATTAAATATCTACCACTACAGTAATCCGTACTTAATA
Organism: Rhopalosiphum padi; assembly: GCF_020882245.1. Taxonomy (NCBI): domain Eukaryota; kingdom Metazoa; phylum Arthropoda; class Insecta; order Hemiptera; family Aphididae; genus Rhopalosiphum; species Rhopalosiphum padi. Next base: position 66,094,024 of record NC_083598.1, on the reverse strand, counting down.
TCTTCTTTATAAGTACACGAAGTGTATAATATCTATTACATTTAAAAATACCTACGTTCTACACCTAATCGAAAAATATGGTTTTAAAACAAAAATAATAATATATTATTAAATGAAACTATACTTTTTTTTATTGATATAGAAGGTATTTACTATTTTTAGTTATGATGTTTCAAAATTATGTCTGTCTTCAAAAATTCACAGTGTCATTGAGAATAATAAAAATAAATTTTCTGTATAAAACAACGCGTTTAAGTCTCTGAGAGAAATTTATCTATACATACAAATGGCTTAAAAAAATTGAATTAGAGAAATCACCCAATGATAACAGTCTAATCACAACATACAACAGCGGTTTGTCTTCATTGTGTGAATTTAGAGACAATAATATAATATTATAAACAGATGTAACAGTATAGGCCGCCAATTAAATGCGTTACTAATTACTATTAATTTGCTATTCTATAATTATATTGTTATCAGAACCCATCAATTCGAACCGACAATTATAGTTGATAGGTATTTCTCATCATGTTACCTATATATTTTATTTTTACAATATATATAATGTACAATGACGATAACAATAAAATTACCTCTCAAGTTTAAAATCTAAGACTGGAATCGTACCAAAAATAATCTAAGCTTTATAATAGTAATAGCTGACGGTCAGAAATGTGGTTTAGCCTATACAAAGAATTTTTATATTTTATAGCTGTCCCGGCAAACTTTAACAAATTTTAAAGAATAATTTTTCCAATTTTCTTTTCGTAAAAACTTTATATAGATTATTGAGAACATTAAAAAAAAATGAGTCCAATCGGTTCATCTGTTTTCAAGTTATTATGCACTTACCAACGAACAACTTTTAATTTTTATGTATACCTATTCAAAGTATTAAAACCCAAATCTTTATTTAAATACATTAGAAAAATACAAAAGTATTTTTCCACATGATTGGTCGTTTTTATTTTATTTATTTTTATTCACGTACAAACTACAAAGCCATGTTCACAGATACGACAATCACTGCATTGTATATTTGTATGCCATATATTATCTTATACTGATAGACCGTTATGACTTGTGATTATATTATTCGAAATTTACTAACCATGATCTAGCAGGAATTTTCCAGATTTAGAATGAGCTCAATTTTTAGACAGACGACGTAGCTGTGAACCAGATTTAAGTTATATATAGGTATATAAAAACTAGTTGAAATTGATAATTTGATTCAAACATTTTTTATTTTGGAGAATTAATATATGTGGATGTGGATCCAAAGTTTTGATTGGTTAACGGAAAAGCCTTTCAAAATTAAAAAAAATTATAGAAATCTCCGCCTTTTGCGTCATTAATTCCAATTCATAATACCTATATATATATTATATATATAAATAAGCTATCATTTTTCCGTATAAAAAGTAATAGTTTGTGTGAGGACCGTTCCGAAACTAAAATCGAAATTGTTGCGCTTCTCTAAAAACTAAACCTAAACCGAAAATATCATATAATATGTCCCGGTCTCCCAAAACTGTAAATATAATACGAAATGTTATGAATATTATATAGCTAATACTGTATTTCACTCACTTCGTCGTCGTTACCGCCTGAGTCGTCAAACACCGCGTACAATTCGATGTTCTTCAGATGTATCTGCAGATTGTAGTCGCCTGTCTGGCTCTGGTCGAACTTGATAGTGGCGCCGTGCGCCAACAGCACCAGTGCGGACAGCACTAGCACCGGGACCGCGGCGGTGCACCACCGTCGCTGCGAGTACTGCATGCCGCAGCTGCAGCACAGACGATATAGGTATTATATAATATACTGTCACAATATTTTCGACAACGGTGCTGTGTACGATACGCCACCTGTACCAATAATATTATATTGTTGTCGTTGCGCTGTAGCAGGCAAACAACAATATTACAACACTGTTACATGTAAGGATATCGGCAAACGAGTGGTCCGCATAGCGTCTGTAGCGCGACTGAGAATTGAGCCGCCCCTGCGACCTGCGGTAGCTCACGGCCGTCCGTATCGTCACCACTATAATATAGCTGCGATCCGGCCGACCAGTTCGAGCAGCGGTACGCCGACCCGCAATATCGCTTTGCAGAGCTGCAGCGACCTCGACCGCGACGCAGTAATTTATTATACAGGGCGATTCACTTATCATGCTCAACCCTGTTTTATCTTTTAATAATGCATTTATTCGACTTTGGATTTTTAGAATATTCAAGTCTCGAAACGTATTACTTCAATAATGACGTTGTTAAACTGATTGATTAGGATTTTTTTTACGGTATTATGCGAAGAGTTTTCCCATACAAACTTCTTTTTGTAAATGAGATCATTCTTATTTTTACGAGTAATATGAAATTTTATGCGGACGATTTTTTTTTTTTTAATGTTTGTGTATCAGAATCAAAATTAGAGCAAATAGTTTGTGAGTTATTATACCGTGCGATGCAATATATACATACCTAATGCATTTTTAAATTGTTAAATTTCACATAATACAAATTATATTATTTCGCTTAAAAATTATAATACGAAAAATAAATCGACATAGAAACAGATAATATATTTTTTTTAGGTTTGATATAATAGGTCAGTTTACTCAATATTAAAACTAATAACACAACACTAAAACTACTAAACGCAAATTTGCTATGTTGCACATTTTAAGACGGAGACAACACATACAGACAAGCATAGATCTCTTTTGAAGCTAGGGAGCTTTGATTCGGGCCCGGTTAGCTGATACCCAATTAGCTGACTACTCGTTTCTTCGAGGCGAAAACCAGTCTCCAGTATAAATGGAAAAAGTTCCAATTCGCCGACAAATCGTAGTTTCACAAAACATAAAAATAGTTTTATTTAATAAACAAATTTTGAGCTTGACCTTTTAGCATAAAAACTACAATTAGCCACGAAAGATAAAAACTAAATATAAAAAATTAGAAAAAATATTATTATTTGCAAAAAAAGATATAGCATTTATAAAGTTGAATGACATATTATAATAATATATTTTTTCTAATAAAGTTTCAAATTATAATTTTAGACTACAAAATGGTACAATTTGTATTTTTGAATATACTTGGACCCAATAAATATGATGTCAACAACTAACAAGTATCATTTTATTTTGAGGGCCTATAGAATACATTGATATTGAACCATTGAATAAATGTTTTAAGAATTTATTTAGAATAATAAATATTGGTATGATATGTTTCGCAACATCGCAAGTATAATAAGTGTGTATAATATTGTATTATTGAGTGGTATTTATATATCTAAATATCATAATATGTAATCATTTTTAAATATTTAATGTCCAATACGATACTTGAACTAAACATTATACCTACAAATTATAAAATAAAATAAATGTTTATAGAACTTCAAGGGGAGCTGGAACCTTTCAGCACATAAATAGGAAACTTCTTTATACGCGTGCATAAAAAAAATAACTATAATTTATAATCATCTTAATGCATTCGATTTTATGTATTACAAATTTAATGTACGCACTAAATATGATGATTTCAAATTCTTTTGTTCGTTCTGTTTAAAGTCTTATAATTTAACTTATTTTGGTTCCACTGGTGTCATATTTGGACATTTGATACTCATTAATTTTATTCGCAAAGAATATTATACTATAAGAATTTTTTTAGAAATATATGTATTTACATTTACTTATCTATAAATAATTATATTTTTTAATTGTACTTGTACAATACATCATATGATTCATATTGTACATCGTAACCACTCTCTCTATATCTATTTTCTTATCGTCTCCTCTCTTGTATATTCCCTATGGTTTTAAATCGTGTCAATGACTTTCGCGTTCAGATATCCCGCTGCGGTCGCAATGATGTACAAAAAATATTATGAAAAGAGATTAAATCGTTGTACCTACATACGAGTATACAATTAACAGTTCTTAGTGTCTTACATCCATACCTATACAATAAACATTATACATATTTTAATATATATATAATATGTATCCCGATACTTGTACTATCTTACCATAATATTATACGTTAACTCGGTTAATCTTATTACTACACATCAAGCTTGGGTTGAGATACGTTGAACTTTTGACTAACTTAATATATTAACTATTTAGAAATGTAACGAATCCGCTACCACCAACATTGGTTATTATTTTTTTTAATAGAGTCGAGTTTATACTGTATTATTCGTAATATTTTTAAATACAAATTATATTAAAATTCTCAACTTCCAGAATTACTGACGAATTAAAACTCCAATTATATCTCTGCCACTATCAAATTCATCGTTGCCTTTATCTAATAAATAGACTTAAGTATATTTTAACATTGTATATAATATATATATTTATTTTTATAATTATATATATTGTCGTATTTGCTAACCATTTACCTATTTTTATTTTTCGTATAATCCATATTTTTATAAATATTATACATAAATCTATCTCAATGGCCACGCAATCAAGAATTTTTTAAATCTAAAAGCAGCAATATACATATACCTAGTATTCTATGTAATGATATATTTTAGTTGATCGAATCCGGAACAAATACTTTGAATCATCATACATACACCAATATGTATATATATTTTATCACGTACCGAAATCTGCCACGTTGCCGTTTGAAATGTGGGCCAAACTTCAATGCGTTTCAAACTGTGATTTTGTTGTTCCGTTCGGAAACTCGGACATTATTGTACAAATTATTTCTCTTTGTGGAATATTTCATGGCGAACAGTAGACGAATCAATCGGCTTATATATATAGTCAAGCCACAAGTTCTAGGTGTGTTTCGCCTAGGTGGTCGGTGTAAACGGAGCAAAGACGATGGGATTCGGATTGTACACAACGGAGCCCCCTAGTGATGTGTAATTAGAACCTAATTACATATTGTATTCAAATTGCAAATTTCTACAAAATTCTTTCTACAATATGAATTAGATATACCTATATTTATATTATATATTGTTCATGGTCCAATAGATACACATCAGAATCAATTAATAATACTCGTAAATAATTAATTACAAATAAAATACCAAAACTTACGAAATTATATCATAGAAATGTATTACAAAAAATATATTTTTATACTTTTCTAATTTTCTCCGTTTACGGGTATGCATATTCAATATCATTGTGAAAAAAATTGTTGCTACTTTAGCTACTTAGATTTCAAATGTATATATAATTACTATTGTATTTCGTATTTCTGTGTTTATAATATGTCTATAAACCCTAATCGTCCGTATATTGTATATCTAAATTGTTTTTATTTATAAAGATTAAGAAAAATGTATTCCTATCGATTAGGTTAAAAATTAGGTACAAAAACAATTTATGTTTATAATATCTTGACAAATAAACAACTGCATTTTAAATTTATTATAGTTTATATGAATAAATTACATATTATGAATCATTGAAAGAGAATAATGAAAAAAACGTCTTCATCGTCTGATCATTTTTTATACCATGTAACAACTATAACTGTAAGTGTGCGTTAACCGACAATGAGTTTTCGATTTACTTGTTTAGTAAATGAATCGTGACCAAATATACTAAGAATATATACAGAAATAATGGCAGAGAGTAAAAAAAAATCGTCACACAACCGTCCAACGTACGTGAGGAATTCTAGTTAAAGAAAAAAATTATATATGAAATATAAATGTATGATATGATTGGTTTAACAACGACGGTCAAGTCTAAACTATACTCACGTAAGTTGATTATATTTCGATGGAAATCTATTCGAACAATGGTTCTTTTTCAATTATATACTCCACCCACTATAACAGTTAAAAATTAAAATAGGAACGCAAATGTTATCGAGTTAAGAAAAATGCGTTATTTACAAAATAGAGATAATAACCGTTAAAAATAGAAATATTTCTTGGAAAAAAATATACATAGACAAAAATTCTTGAATATGTTATAATATGTAAACATATTTAACGTTAACGGTTTAAATATTTTAATATAATTACTTCAAGCTTAAATATGATATAAAATATAAATAACAAAGCGCTGTTCGGTCAACAGCCCTATGCATGTTGGAACTTGGCCAAAATCGACTCTCTACATAAATGTAAACCAAACATTTGTAGGAATTGATTTTTTCATAGGTATAAAAGTGGTAATCGACAGGTATAACATAATGAACGATGAATGCAATAAATACATTATAATAAATAAATATATTTTATTCGGTTGCGTATGAGCTAACTAATTACTATATAATTATAAATATTGTAGAAAAGCATAATGGGAAAACACGTACAGAATATGTTTCAGCTAAGTATATAGTATATATCCGATAACATAGATTATCGTTCGATCGATCTATAAAAACATGACCACCAATAGTATATAATATATATGATTAATGCCTAAGACTTCGAATGGAAATAGATGAAATAAAATACCGGAACATCGAACAGTCCGAACAGGGAACGAATATTCTATATAATATAATATGTACCTACCTATAATATACATTCTACCATTGGTTATAAATACTATAATAAACTATATTACAGTATTATAATATTATAATAAATAATATATAATCAATGATTCTACATATAGCTACAGAAAAATGAAACAACCAGCAATTTTACATGATGACAAGCAGATTTCGATATTGGTTATTGTTGAAAACATTTGACTTTTTTTTTACCCCCAACATACGATGATTCGTGTCATACCCGTCATCTCGTATTGAGTACTTTATACTCATGTGTGTTATGATTTTAATAATAAAATTATTTATCTGGTCACCCGATTATACCACATCAGAACGCGATCTTCAACGTAATATGTATTGTGTTTATTATTTTGTATTTATAAGTAGGAACACTGTAAATATACATTTATGTGCATTTATGTTTGGCATGATTGTCTTGACGTTTCTGGCAATTACCCACCACTGAAACTGATCAAGATGAATATGGAATTTAAAAAACATTTGTTCCAATTTACATTAGTTTTATAAGTTTAAAAGTGTAACCATAGCACCACAACTACTAGCTAAATAATTTGACGGCAATATAATTAAACAAACACCTAGGTATTACATGGTGATAACTAAAACATTACAAGTTGCAAATATGTGATGTAATATAAGTTTTTACACATATTAATGAATGTTAATTTACCTTGTTGACGAGTAACTGCAGTGGGAGTACGAAAAAAATAAAATATAAAAAATATTACAATAATAATAAGATGATTGGGAATGTTATGAATAGCGTGTGAAATAAAATTCAGACAACCATTTTCATGACTGTCGAATTGATTCGCAGAAATTCACGCAAGATGATCCGAATAATAAAAATACAATATGTATATACACATTATAATAACTCGGCTCCGTTAACAAGTACAGAAAAATCACGATTTCGTGCACTCGTAACGGATACGTAGGTTAACTGCAGACTGCTGCAAATATGTATATAATAATAAAATATACTACATGGTCGTAATATAAAATGAATTTTTTTTAAAGTGTATTTAAATGTGACATAATTTATATGAAATTAAAGTAATATGATACTGAACAACCAGACAATCGATTATTTTTAAAATACAAAATATAATTTAAGTTCAAATTTATATTAGTATAGTAAAATTTAATTTAGTTCTTATCATTCATTATTTTAATTCATAAAAATATTAATATATAATAACTTTATCAATTTTTATGTTAAAACAATTTTTTCTTTCGCGCAGTACTAATACTTAAGATTTATAAATACCTATGTGCCGATTGTTAATATGCTACTTGAGTTATACTACATACCTATACATTATACAAACAAGTTAATAATTTTAAGAACGAGTTTTGTATTTAATTGTCACCTACTCGTTCTCGGTAATGTGTTAAAGGTCAATATCATGACGGAGCAAGTTCGATGACCGTCTAACCAAATGCTAATAATACTTTTTTTAAATCCCAACCGATGCTGGTCAAAACAACTATATGTATGTAACTAATTCAATGTACACGCAATATATAATATTATTATAACGGTACCTGTACGTACAGACTCAACTAGAGGCAAAATTAAAGTTCCGTGCACTGTACGTCACGATGTATTTAAACCGTAATTTCCAGTTTGTTGTTACGACTACCGGTTATACAAAGACATGACCAGTGAGTGCGCTAGGGGAAAAAATACGTTCTCGATCGTTGTCGAGCTATCATATAGTAGCAATAGGAGCTGCAGTAGTGTAGTTATACAGCACGATGGTGGTTGCGTTGCGGATTGTTTGTGTTTTAGCAGTTTTCTGTGGAGCCCTGCAGGCCGCTCCAACGGTCACGTACGACCAGAGGCAACATGGTGAATTCAATTTGCAGGTGGATGTAGACGATGTCGCTATAGTATTGTTGGCGAGCGACGAGCTCGCCCAAAGAGGTATACTGCAGAATAGCAATAAAATGTATCAAATATTAGGGCGCCGCAACGGCGTCAAATTGAAAAAAAAGCATCAAAAGAAACCGGTGAACTGCATGACAACAACGGTTAACCCAGAAGTGCCCTACAGCGAATTACCGTCGTCAACATCATATCTTCTGACATCATCACAGGGATACGATGAATTGTACTCAACGTCGACTTCGAGCCAAGAAAAATTACAGGATATAATACCCGCGGCTGCTGCGTCACTCGTGTTTGAAACAAATGTTCCGACCGCTCTCGATAGTTTAAACACCACAAGTAGCGACTCATATTCTACAGTTATAACACCAACTCCGTTTGTTAACTCGTCTGAAATAGAACCTCTAAAAACCATAGAAAAACCTACAGTAGTAGGTGGTGCCGTTGAAACCAATAATAATACAGAAATGGTTGCGATACAAACAATAGAAAAATCTACAAATGTAACAAGCTTGCAGGCATCAGACATTTCAAAAGGTTCGAAGACTGACGTTAAAACAATTGGTGCACTTTCAACAAATTTTGAAGAAAATCCTGTAAGCGTATCATCCGATGTAAAAATAGTAGACAAAATTACTAATGACAAAATTATTAAAGTCGACGATACCCCGGCAAAGGATTCGAACACTGAAGATAAATCAAATGAAATGACTACTGTAAGAATATTAGAAACTATAGAAATCAAGGAAGTAAAACCCGCCGAGATGATCGTTATAAAAACTATGAAAAAATCTACGAACGGCGGTCCGATACCCGAAGAGTTCGTTGACGAATCTGTAGTGGACGCATCGCGTGTAAATGTTTTGGAAACGCAAGTAAATACAAAAATAACTAGTGAACCTACAGAAATGATTGCCATGAAAACTATAGAAAAACCAACATTTTCCGAAGTCTTAAAGGTCGTAAAAAACCCTATGAATGCGGCCGATGCAGTTAAATCTGCAGATACCCAAGCTAATAAAACGACTTCGGTAGATTTGAATAAAAGTCCTGTAGAATTAGTCGCTATGAAAACAATGGAAAGCCCACATACTACTGTAAGGACAACAACTTCTATAGAAAAGTCTGGAATTACAATAAGTACTAAGGTAGTGGAGATACAAGAAGACACAAAAATGCCTTCAGTAGAAAATATAGTCTCAAGGTCTGCTCCAAAACAAACGGAAATGATCGCCATGAAGCCAGTAGAAAATTCGGCGACGGTAAAAAGTGTAATTTCCGTAAAAACTGTGATCAAACCTGGAATTCAAAAGTCAACACTGTCATCAAACAGTTCCTTGATCATGCGTAAGGTAGGCGATCGTAAACCGTTGCCCACAATCACATTAGAAGTGGCAACTCCAAAAGTATTGTAGGTAAAATGCTTGATGATAATTGTAAGATTTTTAAAATATTGAAGATGTTTTTGTCACTTTAGAACAGCGTTTAAATATAATTATATTTAAATAATGTTTATCTTTTAAGCGTTAACCTAGTATAAATCAATACCTGGATGGCCAGATAATGCAATCTAAAGACTTATTAATTATTATATTTTAAAAATCAAAACCCGTTTTTATGAGCTTTAAATATTTATAAAAATTATTCGATGTTATACCATTGTAAATTGTAATTGTTTATTTATTTAAATAATACAAATTTAAATTTAAAAAAAAATCTATTATTGTTTTTATGTAAATATATAATATTTTATAGTATTAATTAATAAAATAATAGGCAATTTAAGATAATTGTATATTTATTATAGGACATAATATCTTAAAATATAATGATATGTTTACATTATTCATTGATACAATCGTTTTGGCTAACCTAAACTATTATTTTTAGTCGAAAACGATAATTATCCAAAAACTCCAAATGTATAAGAATAAAAATTAATCTTTATATATTTATTTATAATTAATATTTATTATTTACCTTCTAAATTATAACTTATTACCTAGTTTATAAAAATATTTATGTACCTAGTTTTAATGATTATAACTTATAAGTTTTAAATTTTAAGCATACTAAAATTAATAGTCCTTTTTTGTTATTCTATTTCATACAAAATACAAATTATTTTCAAAACACTAAATACCAACTGAAATATAATAAATATTTTTCATATTTCGAACTAATGTATTTTATTAGTGGCATGGCGTAATCTAATCATTAGTCAATATAATAGTGTAAAGCTTACACAGTAAACAATCACTGAAAAAAATTAATTTCCACTACTACATATAATTTTCACGTTCAAATATCTAGACTTTTTTCTCATACTAGTAATTCTAATTATCATAAGCGCAATTTGAGGGGGGCTTGGGGAGGGGGGATAAAATCAATCATTGCTCCCCCAAAATGGTTTGTATATATACCTTTTCACCTTTATATATCTTAGGGAGCATACACACAGTATATACATGCAAATTATAATAACCCCCACCACCAAATTTAAAACTCTAATTGGCAATTGCTAAAATGCTAATTATACATAATTTATAAATTAAAAGGTGAATAATATAGGTACCTAGTTGATACATTATTATAAATGTTTGATAGTTGGTTAACAAAACTACTCGACTGAACAACAAACATCATTTTAAGGCTAACTAAAAAGAAACTAAAAATATTATTACTGTTTACCATTTGACTGAAACGTCGAATAGCACTGTTTACCTACATAATAGTTTAAAATTAATACTATAATATATACTGCGTCGATAAGAACGAAGACCCATTTAACTGTAGCTATACCTATTTTTCGTTTGTATTTGAGCAGAAATATCTTAATTTATATCCAAGTGATCGAAGTTAAATAGGTCATTAAATTATTATTAAATACCCTATATTTTTATTTACATTGAGTCAGGGCTTAAAATTAAGGTAATTTGCTACTGCACAGATAATTTCACACACCAAAATAATATTTTAAAATAATAAACATAGGCCTAGTAGTGCACAATGCACATCATACCACATATTATATAACTTCGTTGCATAATTATTTTTGATACTTATTAATAATAGGGCACAGATGTTGTTGCATTTGCAACTTTTTTTCTACTTCTTCAATATATTTCTAAGTACGTTTTAAATGCGTGTCATGTATAAGAACGAACTAAAATCTAAAAGTTTTAAGTTCAATTTTTTACAATCTTATTGAAGTTATTCATTTATATACATTATACAACTATTTTAGTTATATAGTCGACACTCAATAACCGTCATAGCATCTATGTTATCTTATGAAATAAACATAATTTCAAGTTGGTAAGTATTTAATACAGCACAAAAATAATTTGTGAAATATGACTATTTAACAATTATACATTATATTGTTATAATTTGTTCTTCAGCTACTTCAAATAGAATACTGAATTATTTATATTTATATATTTTTTGGTAGAATTTTAGATAATAACAGTATATTTAAAACATTTTTAACAAAACGCTGTTATTTTTTAATGCATTTTTTTATATTTTAACTTTTAAGTGTAATTTTTGGTATTTTTTAGTGTAATACTGCAATCAATTTTACTAATTTTCTAGTACTACAATACGTATCCGTGCTCTACTTATTAATAATTTTCAATATTGAATATTAATCAAATAAAAATTTATAAAATCCAAAAAAATACTGCACACAATTTTAGGCTCTGCATTGAGTACATTTAAATTTAAAATAATATTTATTCATTCAATAGTTTTTCTTCAGCTCTCACTAATATTATTCTAAATGTCCAAGTAATAAATATATTTTCATGTGTTTTCATGGGTTGGACAACAATAACTAACATTTAATGAATCAATATAGTGAGTTAATGGTACCTTAAAGGCTTAAACATGATTATTAGTGGCCTATAATTGGTCCATTAAAATGATTTATTTTAATTCAAACCTACATTAAAATTCTTCCGTGGTTTAACACGTACCACTCTGATTTTAAGCCACTACATAAAGAAGATCTAAATGAACACTATTGCCCCCCCCCCTTTTATCATAAGGAAAATTTACGTTTATGATAAATCCGTATAGTTATTGAATGGGTATATATATATACTGAATTAAGAAACAGATATGTTGTTAGTTTACTACAATATATCAACATTATAAGAATTTAAAATTAGGTTAAGAAAACATTTGTATAATAGCACGTAGGTATATAAAACAATTTATAATTTAAATCCTTAGTCAGTAAGTATTTTAGTAGGTTAAAATATTTATGTATCAACATACAGAACTAGGTTAAATTATGATATAATATGAGATGTGAAAAAAACAGAAAGGGTCAAGCTGTAGGTACCTTTATATACTTGGTACCTATACTGCGGACAATGGTTGTGTTGATGGCCGATGGGATAACTACAAGTTACAACATAATACAATATAAATATATTTTAATAGTTTTATTTATATTAGTAGTTATTATTTAATATTTATACTTTGAAACTGGGAGGTAATCGGTGTATGTGAATAATGACTAATGAGTATGTGACAATATAAACAGTTGTATAATTATATATTATATTTTATATTTTATCTTGTAGGTGTAAAAGTATGTAATTTAGAAAGAAGGAGGAATAAGAATTAAATTCTAAGTGATAACTAACCAGTGGTCACCTTATAACTTTTTAAACATTGAACTATTAAAATAATATTTGTTTACCAAATAAATATTAAAGTATTTATATAAAGATATATTACCATATTAATAACCTTCACTTAAGTTTTATTAGTTACTTATCTATGAAATTAATTTTCATCACACTATCTTATTCTTATTGACATAAAATGTAATTGTAAATTACTCAGCAATTTTCAAATACATTTGTCATTGAATCAAATGATCGATTGCGGCATTAAACCATTACAACTTATAAGTATTGGTCATTTAATTTTCATAAAATTACTTTAGTTCATTTTAAACTTCTAACTTATTGTAGTATGTTAGCTTAATTCAAAATATATAAATATGGCAATTACAAGAAATAAATCTTTCAAACAATGTCAGTACAAGCAAATTCCAGCCAATCCAATACGATTAATATTTGAAATATTGTTGTGCATTTTACTTATAATACCGGCTGTTATGTGGGCAACAATAAAATTATTTTATAAATCTCCACAAAAAAATATTAGCGGACAAGTTGTTTTGGTGAGTAATAAGAAAAATCGAATTCCTATATTTTTTATCACATTATTTATTTCAACTCGATTTTTATCGTCGAAACCTAAATTCGTTAGTACAATATTTAGGTTTATATAGTAGATAAGCTTTTATGGTTTTCAGATACATAATTGTATACAACATTATACATTATTATAACATTATTACAGTATCAATGCTAGACGGATTTAAAATTTACAAATTTACACTCATCAGGACTGCGGAAGTCAGCACAAAGCAGTCACCCTAGTCATCTAAATTCTAAATACGTATTAAACACGTAAACATGTGTTTGAGTCCTGTATTATATAAACTAATAATAGTAATAACAAATATTATGACCACTTTTATTTGTAATTTATATATTATATTCTCTTTTTTTTCTGTTTTTCCCGTACATGAAAAATTTGGTATTAATTATTTATCTTATAATATTAGTTTAAACTTAATCTTTAAACTATTAAACCTGTATATTTAAATTTAATTTATCTAATCTAATTATAAATTATTAAAAATACTGTCATATTACTCATATTATATTATTAATTGTAATTGGAATATTATTTATTACTATAGGTTACCGGGGCCGCTAGGGGTTTGGGCCGCGAGCTTTGCAAAAGGTTTCACACGCTGGGCGCCAAAGTTGCTTGCGTTGACATCGACGGTGAAAGGTGCGCCGAGACGGCGTTAATAATCAATCGAAAAGGCGGAACGGCGAAGAGTTACAAAGTCGACGTGACCGACCGGCAACAAATAAAGACCATGCACGAGGCCGTTATAAAAGAACTAGGTCCTGTGGACATAGTGGTGAACAACGCGGGCATTGTATTGGCCCATATGTACGTCAATCCCGAATCAGATCAGCTTATCGAAAACTTGATCAACGTCAATCTCCTTGGACAAATTTGGGTGAGCTTGGCACTGCAATGATATATATGATACCGCGCTACTTCTGTCGATTTTAATTTTTCTTTTCAAAATTAATGATAAATTATATATCTGAAGATTTTAAAAAAGAAATGTAAAAGTTAAAAGATAAATTCATTACGTCACAATTTGTACTAAATCACAAACACTTACATTTTTAAAAACTATTTTTTATATTCCAATTTTTAAAACATAGTACGTGTTTAAATTGTTTTCGATGTTTGAACTGATTTGCTTAGACGACATGTAATATCAATTGATACATTTAGTTCTCAATTTTTGGCATTAATGCTTTTTAAATGACAAAAAAAAATTGTTATAGATCAATAGAGAATTATTGCCCTCGATGTTGGAACGAAATCACGGACAAATTGTCGCTATATCATCTATGTCATCGATGAGTGGATTGTCTGGAATATCTACGTACACAGCCACCAAATGGGCGACAAATGGTAAATAATAATAGTAAATTATAATTTTAATATTAATATTATCATTATCCATTACTATATTTCTATATTATGTGTATCTAGGCATGATGGAGAGTTTGCATAATGAACTGAGAGAACTGAAATCAGCCGTCGTATCAACAACGGTGTGCCCGTATTTTATAGAAACTAATCCGGAAATATCTAAACATTTAAAGCTCAGGTATATATTACAATTTAATGGTTAAATAATAATGTTTTGTACTTAAAAACAAAAATAATATTATTTATATACGACTAAATGTATTTTAGATTACCAGAAATGCCCACATCTTTTGTTGGTGAAATCGTCATGAATGGTATACTAGAAAATCGAAGAATTTTTTCAGTTCCCAATCACTTTATGTTTCCGGTTAAACTTGTAAGGTATGTGCATTTTGTTCAACATTTGTTACATAACAATAACCAATAGATACAAAATTTAAACCTTAAATAACAATGTATAATTTAATAATTTACATTTCAATTTAAGTACCTAAGTATTTAACTAAATACGTTGATAAATTAACTGCTAAATATCTATTATATAGTTGAATCAAATACTATGCAACACGCGTCTATACATATTTCATAATTTAGTTAAACACATTATTTAATTCAATTTTTAATTACAGCTTTATTACAATATTACTATTTATTAAGCATTGTAAGTAGGGGAAAGGTGTCCAAAGCGGCCACCTAAAATTAGGTTAACCCTAATGAAATATTATTAAAACATTTAAATTACTTAGATCCTAGAAAATTTTCTCTTATTGAAGAAATTTAACAATTTTCTAAAGACTCATTGAATACAATATGCAAATTATCTGGTTTAGACTAAAAAGTAAAAGATCATTGCGATTGAGTTAAAACAATTATCTTGACAGTATAAAATGTGCTTAGATAAATTGATTAATACAATTTAAAATTCATCTAGCCAATTAAAAAATGACTTACATAAAGAAAAAATATTAATTTGTATATAAGGACATCAGGTATTATTTTTATAATCTATATAATTGTGGTATAGTATAAATAATTACTTTAATTATGTAGTTTATTTAATTGTTTGTGTGTTTTAAATAAAGTACCTTTAAAACATTATTAGATTATATTGCACTAGGTACTTAAAAGCACTTTTTTTATCATTTGATGACATGAACATTTTTGAGAGCCCTTCTGGAGATATGCATTCTTGAGGCCCTTTAAATACCAGGCCGACATTGCTATTAACTAATTAAACTTAAATCAATTCTATAATACATAAAAACTTATGTAGATTTCGAAAAAATAATAACTGGTATATTAATAAATATGTTTAAAAATATAATTATTTATTCGTAACACTTACCTTACATCACCAACATCAAAAAATGAAATTTTAGTTTTAAACGAAAACTACAAATGTTATCAGTGGTTTACTGGTTTATCAGTTGATAAATATGATAACAATGAATCAATCCCATAGAGTAATTAATTATTCTATGATCAATCCACATGATATAACCAACTGTTTATTTTTTTACGACAGAATAATAAGACTAAGACATGACCTAAAGTGGATATATGTATATATGACCACTTTACCTCCTTTGTACACCTTTCCCATATTTGTCATAGATTTAGAATAACTACCTAATAAATAATTTGTTTTAATTTTTTTTGTATTTCTTTAATAGAATGTTACCCGATAACCTACAGCGGTTAATCAACAGGATATTTTATGTGAATATCATTGGATTTCCAAAAGATATAGAATTGATGAACAGATATCGGCAATAGAAATGTTGAAGAAAACTGATAGATGATAATTAATATATTTGTGTTTATTTGTGGTGAAAAAAACAACTTCTAGACTCTATAGTTGCACACATATAAATAAGTCATATAGAGTATAATATTAATTATTTACCATCATGATAAACAATAATAAAAATATAGGTAGGTATAGGTACCTATCTGAATAATATAAAGGTATAAATATATTAATATAATATAATATAATATAATATTGAACACTAGACAACAATAAATAAATAACCAAAAAACCAAAAAACCAAAAACGATTAATAACGATTACCTACTTAAACCCCCTTCCAAAATATTAATTTTTTTTTTAATTTGTTATGCATGTATTAAATTTTATCATAAATGATAAAATTAAAAATACAAATTATATATAAATATATGTATATTTTTATCAAATTACTTCAATGAGATTTGTGTAATGAACAGTAATTAAGACTGTTAAGAGTAGTTATGTTTTGTCATATATAACTCATAAGTCTTGGAAAATACTCAGTATAATAATACAATAATATATTATGTAAATTTTTTTTTTTTAATATATATAAAGTTTTATCGACTAATGCTGTAGTTTTAACTTATTGATAAATGATAAGCAATTCATTTGGGAAATTAAATATACGAGTACTATAATATATTTTTAAAACTTAAATGTTTATTTAACAAACTTTTGAAAATTGGAATAATTTGATGAATTTATGAACAATATATGAATGTAATACCTATGTAGAAAAAAAACACATTTTTCCCAGAATAGAGATATCATTGAAGGAACAGGGCATGCCCTGCAGTATTTAGGGAGGTAATGGATCCAGATATCCTCGTTTGATACTCATATTTTGTTCGTACATAATACGTAGGTACGGTTAGATACGTACACATTATTTGAAAAAATATTATATTAATTTGTTAAGTTTAATTTGTTATTTATTAATGCTAAATGGATTGACCTTATTCTTTTATCATATCACCTAGACCAAGAAGAAGAAACATTATGAACACAGATGAAATTATTGAAGAATTTTGCTTAAAAAAAAAAATTTTTATTTAAAAATATAGACAATTTTAGTACTATAATTTATTAATTTATTATTGTTATTATTAAGTAAAGCATCGATCATCAACAATTTAATTTTCTCTATTTCTCTGCTCTCGCAAAAATTCTAAAGATGCCTTTATAGAACATAAAATAATAGTTTTGAAACTTGTAATATATACTTTATTACCTCTATTCATTTAATATATTTATACCATTTAAGGCTTTTTGTTTTAATTATCTAAATTAATATTTTTTCAAAACAATAATTAATACTAATAAAATATAATACGAGTAATGTATGAATACATGATATAATATTTATTATTTAACTTTATTTTTAAAAATAACTGTCTAAGCCACACATGTGTTTTATAACTTTAAGACCATTTAAGTAATCCAAAATAAAATATATATTTGTGTAAATTATAATAATCATAAATTAAAACGAGTCGTCACAAGATTTCTATTTTTATTTTTTTTAAGTACATCACGCTTGCATATGCTGTCTCTGTCTTAGTGTCTTACACATAGACAATATGACAAATTTACGTTCAAGAGTCCCAATTTTATATCGTTAGATTTTACATTATTGTGATTTATTTATCAAACTTAGAGGCAAGAAAAATAACATGATTTGTATTTTGTCATTAGTTTTTACAATATTTTAATGTTAATGATGGAAGTTAATACTTATGAGTATTTTTAAATTTTAATATTTTCCAGAATCATAATTAGCTTAAAAATTATGTCAATGAAAATAGGTCAATTTTCTCAAATATTGAAGCTAGTTACACAAAAATGGAAATACGGCTAAACTAACATTTTGTATGTTATGCGTAGTTAAAACGTAGACAACACATATGGGTATGAATGTATGATGTAGTACTTTTAGTTTTATTATTACAATTATTGGTCGTGTTTATATAAATTTAAATAAAAAGGAAAAGTTTTTAAATATTATTTAGAATTATTTAACTGTTAACAAAATATACTTAGTTGTTGTAGACGTATAATTTAATTTTAAGAATAAATATTGATAAAATAAACATGATCTACTTGTTGGCTTATTGAATTACTAATGTAAACCATAATCTCATAATATATTAAATAATAAGAATTGCATCTACTCTATAGTATAAATGTATAATAGACAATAGTAATATAATATATAGCTTATGATTCTTTAAAAATGGGTTGAAACTATGAAAGGAGTGAGAAATTTGCACACTGATTTTAAAACTTGTTGGTATGATTTTAATTTATACCTATATTGATATTTACTATACAATTGGTAGTTAGTCCGGGGATCGAGATGAATATCTCCATAATTTTGAACCTAAATAATAGTAATCTCTATTCTTTATAGTATAATATAGTTATATCTCTACAGAAGCTTAACCATAATTCATAAGCAATAAAGACATACAATTAATATATTAATTACTAATATACTTAAACTTAATTATGTTTATTGTATAGTGTAAATAAATAATATAACTTATAAATTTGACACGATCGAGGTTGGGTACTTGATCACGAAATGCAGTCTCCTTAAAAACTATGTGTATCTATACTAGTATACTACATATAACTAGAAAAATTAAAAAGTTATAACAAGTTATTGAAACGATATCAAAACCGTAACAAAATAAATATATCTACACGAACGTGATCTACGAACAATGTGTATTATAGCATTTATAGCCATTATTATAGGAAAGTAAATAGAAATACTATATCTAGTTTAATACAATTAAATGAATTGAAGACAATTTCGTCTAGTATTTAGACTTTTATAAATTGACTCTATATTATTATATGTATGGCATTTATAGGACATGCCATCATCAATACTACAGGTTCGAGTTTGATTGTCCGATAATTTAATGGCATACACGTACAAACTAGGACTATAATAATATTGATGTATAATAATAATATCATATATATTATATATGATATACATTTTAACAAAACAGGTTTATTTGTATAGATATTGGGATATTAGTTACTAAGGTAGGTATTTAACTGACAAAACATAGACTACCGACATATTAAATCTATTCTATACATAGACTGCGATGCGTGATTGTAAATTTAAATTGTGTATTTCCCAAGTTAGAGGGTATCCACACTGGTGGACCTCCCTCCTCACGCCATTCATGTAAATACCTACCTTTTTCTTTGTTATCATATTTACTTATTGTATGTATATAAATTACAGATTGTAAATATTCTATTTTATCTAATAATAAAAAAAAAAAAAAAAAAAATTGTGTATTTATATGTATCATGATTCATGAACTAAGGTCTTCTTAGTTCATGATATGTATACATTTATATCGATGATATCCACTATGAACATAATATCCACATTATATGAGTGATAATGCTAAGTAGATTTTTTTACAGTAAAAAAGAGGGATATAGAGCTACATTATTTCCCATTTTTGACCGTGAAATATAATTGACATCCATAATTCACTTTATATCATACATTTATACAATAAGATTATGAAAACAGGCAAAATATCTAACACCAGATACTATTTAAATTGATCTATACACTATACATTAAGTTAACGTGCCAACTTTAAATGATTTTAATCCAATATCAACAACCATGCGCGCCGCGAGGGGGGTGCAAGCGTATACCTACTTGCACGATGCACCCCCCTGATAAAATTCCTGGCGGCGCCTATGTCAACAACATAATTATAATTCGTTAAAAAAAAACCCCGATATGATTAGATACATCTATAGACTATAAGCCACCAAGTAAAGATGGTTACGAGATGTTTTTTCTGATTTCGATAAAACCATGATAATGGTCCATAATTCTTGTCATAAATAAGTTTTTAATTTTCCTTATGTTTCCATAGGTTTTTAATTTTTCAATAATATTAAATGTATAACCAAATAAATTTTTAAAATTTTACTGAGGTTTTGATGTAACATACCGTATTTTGTTATTATTAACATTGATTTTAGAATATATATACATTGAATGAATATTAATTTACAATGGATATACATTCTAAAATCAATGATAGTATATATATATAATATATGTACATATATATTATTGTTATTAGTATCTATTCTGACATTAATTTATAGAAGACGTCGTATCCACGTGTGTTATACTGTTGTATCGTCTTACTAACGTACAACATTGCTAATTTGCGTTCACCAGAATCAATTCATAGATTTTTATTGATATTTTTATTTTAATGCGAGTTATAGCTATATAAAATATTCATAATTCGCTTTACAGTTAATTATAATATCAATAAAATCCTATGAAGTGTCATTGATAGTATTCTTACCTTTAAGTTTGATAAGTAAATTTACTCTAATATTAAGGCTAACAGCATAAAATAAATTCTGTTGAACGCAAATTGTGTAAATGTTAACAAAACGTAGGTAGACAAAAATACGGGTACAACGCCCTTCTTATTGTATTAAAAATTAGAAAAAATAGCCACAGAATTATTTACCAAGTAAGAAAAAGTAATTGTAAACACGCCAATGATCAATGACGTGGCGTGGAATCGAAGGGGTCTTCACTCTTCAGTGGTGTAGGCAATCAATAAAAATTATACATGCATCTTTTGCACAGCGCATGAATCTATGCACCGAAACTAATTATAATAATATTATTTTTTCTTGTTTACTACACTCACAAGTGGTAAAATTAACATACTTATCATAATCATCACTTAACATAAAAGAATTAGAAATACAATTAACATTTAAATAATTGATTATAATCACTAAATATAAAGAATATCGATTATTGAATAATAATAGTTTGAACTTGGAAGTTGATGAGTGGCGGTGGTCGATGACAGTTCCAGTGTTAATTAGCGTAATAGAGTAAGATATAAAATTATATCGATTAAAACCACGATAGACCGTATAACACATTTGATATATTATATGTCAGTATCATCATTCACCATCCCTTATGGCTTATAATATGCTTATATTATTATAATGCAATTACTTTTATACTATAAGCTGTAATAATATAAAAAATGCAAAAAGGAATTAGAATCACTTACACACGAATATTAATTTTATAATTCTATAAATTCTTTTTATAATATTTATAGAAAATATATTGTTGTTTCATGTTTCAATGTTCGTGTACTAGTGATTTGGGGGAAATTTTACCGAGTATTCTCGGCTTGTACCTCCGACTACGGAAACGCCCGAAAACATTGATATTATTTTTAGATTACCAACAAATAACAATCATATATAAAAACATTAAAAACTACAGTATAATATCACCAAAAAAATGTAATAATACCTATTTAATTTTACATTATATTATAGAATTTGATCATGGCTTAAATTAAATTTAAATTTGATCATATTTTTAAAATATACCCATAACGTTTTACAACTGAAATTTTAAGCCCCGAATATATACTGCTTATTTATATGCACGCCCCTGCCAATGGTATTGATGTACGTGTGGTATACAATACCAGTATCAATAATTTAAAAAATAGGAATACAGTTTCATAGATAATAAATAAATTATAATAATATATACCTAATATCTAGATTAGTGTTTACGCCTAGTTTACTTGACAAATTTGTATTACTAATGCCTGGTGGCTGCGGTAGCATTCAAATTAATTAATTAACTATATTGTAGTTCAATGAAATTCGATGAGCCAATCACGTTTGAAAGATCATTAACTGGATGTTGATTCATTAAATGTTTAGTAACCGTTTATTTGTTTATGCAACCCAGCATGCACTAGAAATATAGTAGAAATCCAATTATTCGTCAATATCTATTTCAATTTTCAATGTACTTACCTACTATTTAATGTAAATCTAGGATGCTCTCCCATGCATCCCCCCTCCTGAATCATTGGTAGTTCCCCCGAACAAAACCATTTCCCCCCAGACAAAACTTAAAAGTAAACAAATTAAACAATAACATTCAATGCAAATCAATAAATGTACAAATTGATTTTATAATATTATTCTATAACAAAACAATAGATATATTATAATATAATGATATGAAGAAAAAATCAATTTCGACTTACCTAATACATAATAATATTATAATATATGATATATATTTTTATGTAAATTTTTAACAAGTAGTACATGAGTTATACTATGTCATACAGTGAAGCGATTATCTACTTTTCCTCTTTTTTTTACTTAGTTATTATTTAGAGATTTATATAAAGCACAACATTTTGCTCATGGTATTCTATATTTTACTATAATTTTTACTGACATGCCATTCATTCCTAGTTATATAAATTATTATAATGTCATCATTAATCATTATGTATTATATTTATTTCCAAAAACTAATCGATTTAAAATTTAAAAAACGTCAATGTTTCATATTGTAAAATAATCAAAACCTAAAAAAATATAACATTTAGACTCCAAACTCTAATATTGTTGTATATAGCCGGTTAAGAGAACTCAATTGCATATGCCTTACGCATCTCACTGATGACTATAATATTTAGTTCGGACTTTATATTTATACACGTCCCTTATGGACTATAGAAAATAAAAAATTGAAAAGGCTTAGCTTTCCAGATATTTGTTAAAAAAACGAAAGAGTTTATTGGTGAGATATGTACAAACCGAGCGACAATATACAGATCTATAGGAACAACAGACGTCAGCGGCACCGAACCCGCGGAATATCTACCATATGCAGGTACGACCAACAATCAGCTGTGAGACACCATAGGCGATATTGTTGTAGAGTAAGCCTTTTTTTTGCTTCAACTGCTTCAAGTCAGTACCGGCGGCGTAGTTGCAGCACCTGCAGTATCTGCCAATACAAATTCAATTCAAAGCATAAAATCTCCGCTAGGCCCATCATGCTGTTTCGATCTACGCCGTCCGTTGGTCGCAGTCTTTATCTATATTCTATACCACTGACGATTGCAATGGCGCCTGATGGCCTATACTAGGAGTTAGAATCGTGCTGTAGGGGGGCCTAGGGGGCATTCGCTGCGGATGCATGGTGGTTTAAAGGGGCGCCAACAATTTTTTTTATAATATTTTAAACTATATAAATAAAATATATGAGAAAGATTATTTTTTTACAATTATATTGGACCATTATAAATTTTTTTCTGAACAAATTTTCGACTATTGTCGAGTTATAACAATTAGTCAACCGCAACATTTTATTCTTGTATTATTTGGCTTTATAATAAATTATCGTATTAACATCGATTTTGAAGATTTCATTGAAGAATTTGCTTCAAAAGTCCAGGAATTAAGTTTTAAACTAAGTACCTATATATTATGATACACTCTACACTCTTATGATACGTTTGTAAATATATATATATATATATATTAATATGTATAATATAATATAATTTGTGATATGTATTAGTTTTTAATTATTGTATACCTAACTATTTTGTTTAATAATTACTATTGCAATAAACTTTAGTTTTTTGTCTAATCAATGTTCAAAATACGTTGAAAAAAAAATTTAATTAAATAGGAATGAAATGCATAATGATAAATAAAATAGAGACGAATATTTCTAATTTTTCCCTGGGCACCGAATCTTAACGGAACGGCTCTGCCAGAAGTCACCAACTAACTTCTATGGAGGTCCGTTTTAAAACTTACCAAACTGACCGCGGTCCCAAGTTTTAATGATTTTTACACACATTAATAATTAATACATTTTTTTTATAATTAGTATTTATATTTATTGATTTATTCATGTATTTACCAAATTATAATATAGCTAACATAATACTATAATAGGTATACACTTATAGTTTTATAAAAATTTTAAAATCTACTCCGTGGATAAGGGTTCGTAAAAAAAGTGTTCACGATCCGCATCCAGACGCATAGGTCCTATACTATATCCACCATATATATTTTATAGATATCTTCATATATATCTTTCATCCATTTCACAATCTCGTATCCTATTATTGTGTTTGTTTTTATTTACACGAGAAAAATTTGTTTTTCTTATTGTCGAGTATACATAAAAATCAATTTTTATAAAACTAACGACATAAAAAAATCGTTGAAATATTTTCAAAAACCACATATTGAATGAGAAATTAAAAAGAAGTGGCAGCAAAATATAGGTTTAATAATTAAAACTATCGTGGAAAACATTATCGTTAAGAGAAAACTCGTAAGACTTTGTGAAAACCCACGTTTAAAAGATTCAATCAGATCAGATATACCATAGAGGTAGCAACATAAGAAAGGGAATAGAGACTGATAGAGTGATAGTGTTGCGCCGCGACCGCTCCTACGAGGTCGGCGGTTATCTGCCGCGACTTGCGAGGTGTTGCCGGTGTTGGAATAAAGGTTTACCCACCGGTTGGTATAACAATAATATAATCATTTTAAAGCGCTATGCGCACAAAGTTAAAATAAATAATAAACAGATTGACATATTATACAATAGTATAATAATAATTATTAAATAAGAGACGGCCGAAATATACAAAATGTATAATAATAATTTACCTAGCAAAAAATGCTCCATCCGTAAGAGGGAGCTTACGATGTAAAAAAAAAAAAAAAAAAAACCGTTACCGATTACCCAATACGACTGCGCGATTGTGACACGACGGTAGACGGTTGCGGTAGAATGCGGCTGGGCTGTTACCGCGGTCCTCCACGCCGGCAATGCGACAGCGACTTGAGATGACGCGCCTATAGTGACAATCACGTCTAGGGCGTAGGCGGCACACGCGAATATGCGTCGTCGGTAGTTTGCGTGAGTGAGGTAACCAAGTAACGCTGTTTTTTCTTCACAGCACGCTATTGTTCACGTAACCGTGGTGACGGACCACGGACACTCGAACCGCGCGGTTTGTACGACTTGTCGTCGGCGACAAACATGTCGTTCGAACACGGGGTGTCGAACTAACAAAAACAGCGATCGCGCTGTACTATCACGAATGACGCGAAAAACGAAATCGTTCGTCGAGATTCGACACAGGCACTCAAAACTGTCGCGTAAAAATGGCGGCACACCAGTGGTGCAGGTGCAACCTCACGACGACGGCGGACGTGCGAAAGGGCTCCGCAATAAGTCCGAACGCCGGAAAAGAACAAGCGATGACGAGCAACCGATCAGTCGAGTCGGCCGTGACGGAGCGGCGGCGTTGATAACTTCGCGAACTTTCGTCCTACAGTCGCACCATCTTAGGAGAGGAGGCGGCGGTTGAACCGATGGCTGGAAACGTATCCGCGTTCGAACAGACAGAAAGGAATTGGCAAGATGGTTTCAATGACAGAAACACCTAAATGAAAAATTCATATAATACACTCGCATATTGCACTGAAATAAATTGTCTTTAGTCAAGTGTTATAAGACAAAATGTCTACAATAAATTGTACAACTGACAGTGTCAGTGACAAATATCTACTACGTATATTTATTATGTATAGTGTATATACGCTATATTATAATAGTCTTTGCTCGTACTATTCTTGTACTAATGACGCACGACCATGATGATAATAATAATAACACATAATATACTTATAATTGTGGTGGTCTTGTTGGAAAATTTTTATAATGAAATAAAAAAATTGTAAATTTGTATAGAGGTAAAAGAGAAAAAGCTTACGAGTTTCCGCTGCGTACCATTTTACGTACTTAATTCATAGAGTACAATTAAAATAATAATGTACAATATATTTTATAGTTTTATAAAAAGTCGACGTCATTGCCTAAAATGTTAAAAGTATAAAACGAACTTTTATATTATAGATACACACATCATTAACCCGGCTTAAAAAATCTAAAATCTAAAGTATTTTCGAATAAAATATTACAATTTATACCTACGAATACGCATTTCATATAGTATAGTAAAGACAGTATAGTTATATCAATAGTCTTCGGAAAACCAAAACGGTGCAAAATCCAAATGCTGACTGGCTGGCTACAGTATAACCATTGGTTATAAATACTATAGTAGTATAGTATAGTATAATATAGTATATACTATATTTGATCCATGATGGTATAACTGACTGCATGCTGATTATATATAACTTTGACTCGATGACTCGGAAACATGAAAGTTATTAGATTGCGCTAAAGAAAGCTACTCGATGTCGTCCTGCAAGTAATCTCGCAACACGTTCTCCGAACGCGGCTGTAGACGGGCCACGTGCAAGACGCTCGTCCAGATCAGCGTCTTTAAAAACGCGTTTTGAACGACTTCGGCATGATGGTTAGCGGTACAGCTGTACAGGCGCAGGCGGAGGGCAGTATCGATAAAGGTTATGGTGATATATTTGTGTTGGAGATGGTACAAGGTGAGTTGCATGAAAAAAAATGTCATTAATGTTGAAATGTAACAGCTGTTTCCGGGTACGATGTAGATGTGCGACATCGGCAGCGACCGGATACAGACGTCAGACATGAGTATATGACCGGCAAACCGAGTATTAGAAAAATTTATTCACTAGTCAAATTTATATTTATGTTATTTTTCATAAATTGTAGGCAACAACTTTTTACTATATGAATGACGAATGATACTGCACGCTCTTTGTTTGTGTGAACCCGTGGTTACCATTTTTCTAAATTTTATTATTCTTATCATCTAAGTTATATTATGATGGGCTTTGTTATTATTATTGTTGAGCCATAAGGTTCTTGTATTATTCTTATTATATTTATTTGTGAATAATATTTGTTAGCCTATTACCATAATGTTGTACGGCAACAATGCAATAAACTCCTATCTTTAATACATCATATTATGAGGCTACATCCTATATTATATAATAGGTATAATTGATATATATATATATATTATAGATAATAGATAAACACACATTTCATTCGAATAACGCTTTATTATTGATCAGGTTAATTCGAACACTACTGATGATTGAGTTCAGGACTGCTCACACTCACTGTAATTACATTGCAAATAATGTATTATTTATAATGCAGTGCTATATCATACCGTAGTCACTACCCAGTACCCACACACACAAGCATGCAGATTTTCTGTCAACAAATATTCACAAAGTAATAAATGTATATAGCTATGCAATATGCATACAATGTAAGTAGTGCAAATGCAATTATGTTATTCAGTACCTAATATAATTGTTATATTTATTTTATTTTATTTTTTAGTAAGCTACCTGCCCACAGTGCCCATCAACGATTCGTAATAAACATTTGGTTGTCAGCTTCCCGACGTAAATGTCTTGTGTTTCACCGACACCCAGACACTGTTGAGTAATGGACCATGGTTTCTATCATTATCTTACAACATTATCGTTACACTTGTTGAATCTAAAATCATGCACGATCGTGTATATTGTTTACCTATATAAAAATTAAATTTGCGGTATGTATTTTATGAGTATTATTTTATATATATTAGTTAAATATGTATTCAAATGTATACAATTCTGAAATTTCGTATGCCGTACTGGACACGGCGAAAGTTCGAGGCACAACGGCAACGGCAACCGGAACAGAAACTACGGCAGTACCGTCCAACCTGTACCGCTATTACCGCCGAAACGTTTACTCGGACAGTCGGACAGTAAAGCTTAGGTATACGTTGTGACCATTATCAACTACTACACGATAGTTAATAGTTCAATACAGCAATCTGACAATCCCAAAGCACACATTTTCAAAATACTCGAACTGCCGGCGCAGAGATAATAAATTGTCTTTAATTGCTTCTCCTCGTCTACGGTTTCGCTTTCAGACCATGTACGTCAATGTGTTATTCGCTTAGTATTTACGTTTTTGTTGACCGCACTACAATCGATGACTGTAGTTATAAGATTGCGGCAATCGTAATATTGTGTATTGGTTATTGTTATAAAGCTTATTAATACTTATCGTTGGTTATTGTTTGTGACCATTAGCGCAACCAGGTATAAAATATTAGGGGGCTGCAGACCTACAAATAAATACAAATACTTAATTTAATTTACCTACTTTCATGCTTTCCAAAAAAACTAGGAAGATCATCTGTATTGTTTTCATTTCAATAGTAACAACTGTACAAATACGAATACTTTTTTTGGTATATTAAAAATAATAAGTTTTTTTGCCCATTTTTAATCACCAAAATAAAACTAAAATATTGGACGGTAACCACTGTCGCTGCCGCATGCCCGCATAATATTTATTAGATAAAAATATTTTTGTTAAATTATATGTATATTACAAAATAAACTTTAATATTTTATATATATACAATTTACTTTTGAATAATGATATTACAATAATTCTCTTCGTTATATTGCATAGGATGTATCTCACATTCTCATTATCTTATGCTTAAATTATTATTAAATATTAAATAATCAAATAAATGTGGGGGGTTAAAATATATTTTGAGGGGACCAAGCCCTCCCCCCCTAGTTGCGCCAATGTTTGTGACTAGAATATTTTAAAAAATAATCAATCAAATTGTCATTGTTTAAAATATCGTAAATAGCGTAATTATATTTCTTTATACTTACAATATCAATATAATATTATATACTTAATGCTATAAATTATCATGATTCATAAATTTTAAAGAATGTTTATATTAATATCTTACACTTATAAGATTAAACTGATAAATAATTCACCTGCCCTATTTTTATCATAGATTTCGACTAGATACCTAATCAAAGATAATTTTAATCATCCACATATGCCTATTGTAATAACGAAACCATTAACCAACTATAGTGTAACACTACAACTATAGTTTGTAATTTTTTAAGTAGATAATGATAATTTAATAATTTAATATATTAATATAAAGTAATAATTATTAATTTTTCAGTTCCAAATTTAGTAAAAAAAAGTTTGAAAGGTTAAAATTTGTATTATTAAAAAAACATATTGAAGTCTCATTTTGCACAAAGAAACGTAAACATAAATAATAATTATAACGATAATTATCTCACAACAAATAATAATATAATATAATACTAAGAATGTAATGTACCTACAAAAAATATATTGCAACAAGAATTTATATATCAAGGAAAAGTATAATAATAATAAAACGTCAAACAACAATATACATAAATAAAAGAATAAAAAAATCAATAAATTAATCAAAACAAAAAATAATAATACACAAATATTATAATACATGCCAACAAACATATTGATTATACTGTATTAATATAGTATTAATACCAAATAAAATAAATAATTATTATTATTATACAAAAATATAAAAGATTCCAAAAAACTATAGTTATACAAAGGTAGATTGATAGATATACCTAATATGAATACATAAAATTATATTAATAAATCAAAAATGTTATAAAAAGACATGAGTAGTGGGTACACGTACACGTGAAAATAAAGAATACCAAATATTATAAATTGAACATGAAATAGTTTTAAAAAAAAGGGGGCAGACCCTTGATTTAATTATATGTAGTGTTTGATGCCAATCGTCAACGTAATAGTGGACGTTTTAAATTTATGTGCTTTACAAATGTTTTAAATCATTATTATTATATCGGAATAATTATTAATTATTTATATACATTGGTAAAAACTAACTATTATAACATTTATAATTAATAAAGTATTAAATATAATAAATAATAAATATCATAAAACGATAAAACAATGTATAATTTAAAATAAGTTATTAATTTAATTCTATAAATATTATATAGCGCTATCTCGGTTATGAACTTGGTACTATTGTATACCTCAATACGAGATTATGTAGATTTTTTTTTTATCTACATCGTGCTCAATACATAATTTTAGATAGTACTATCTTTAATCGTGGTTAATCATACAAAATTTCTATTCACGACTTCACGAGTATGTCTGAGGTTGAGTGAGGTTCATCGTAGGAACCGGTTCAATTTTTTCAATTTAAATCAGCTAAACAAGTAAGCTATATTCAGATTATAACTCATCAATTTCCCATATATCCTTTTGAAAATCATTCAGAATGGTTTTAGGACAAATTCTACGTAGCACTTTCCAGTAAGTTATTGAAAAAATATCTTAACTTGATTCATAACACCCATTAATAATTTTTGTCATGATAATTATTTATTTTAGAAAAGTTGTTGGAATTACTTCTCATGGGTCTACACCAACTAATTTTTTAACACCTTCAGCATTAAACTCTTGGTCTATTGACTTTGTTCGCACTAAAACACGCCATCATTTTCCTCGGCCTAATGAAGCAAAACGTATTAAAAAACATGGTTGGTGGACAAGGATGGCAACAAAAGAGGGACGCAAAGTACTGCAGCGCAGAATACTCAAAGGGCGATATGTCCTCAGTCATTGATTTTATTTTTTTACTAATGTTAAAATAATTTACAGTTAGTTTTTGGAAATTTTGTGCTCATCGTGTTTTATAGACTAAAATAAAAAAAAAAGAATAATAACCAATTGCTCGTAGAGTTATTTATTTTTTACTTGAAATATCTGGTATGTTGTAATGTGCCTTTATTATTTATCATTTTTATGTTAGTGATATTGAAATCTTTTGGATGTAAGCCGAAGTGCATGATACGCTGTTTTAGTGAAGCAATTGAAGTTAATAAAATTAAACGAAAACATAGTCGGAATGTCAACTATTATGTGCCTTTACTTTCAGAAGCAAGACGAGAGGTAATTTTATTAAACCATATTTTTCTACTATTCCCTCTAATTAGATAACCGTTTTTAGTCTATTAAAAAAATTGTTTCTATACAAATGTCTGGTCAATATTTGAGTTGTACCACTATACTTCGAGATGGTAATATTCTTAAAGATTGGAAGATGCTTTACATGCCAGAAGAGATGAACAGATTTCATTTAGATGATGTCTATAATTCTGTAAGCAATATTTTATATATTCATATTATTACTACCTATTATATAAATTGTATATACTCAGGTTGCTGCACTCATGAAAGATTTACCTGAAAGTGATATTTACCTAATTGAGAACTATGTGAAAATGCCAAACAATGTGAATGTTGCTGGTGCCAATTTATTTTATGTTAAACTACAGACACTTGCTATGCTAATTGCTCTTATCAACAGCAGCCAAACTATAAATACTTCAGATAATACTCGTAAATATTTACCAATATATTAATATATTGTTCTAAAACAATATTACACAAATTTTTTTTAAATATTTTTAGAAGAATCCATGAACAAAGTAGTACTAATGAAAGCACGTTTACACGCCAGGCTATTTCGAATTATTGTTGGTACAGAAATCATTTCATCACAAGATATAACAGAATTGATGCTAAAAGGCGTCTTTCCCGAATATATTACTCCTGTTGTTCCTGCTATTGATGCTATTTTAACTTATAGATCGGTTAAAGAACCAATTATAAGAGAACTTATGTCTAATGGTCTTATGCTAGCAATGACTTTTGTAGATCTGATATTGAATTCAAATCCAAAAAGTATACAAGCACTTAATGAAAGTTCTAAAAGAAAATTAAAAACCACAAAAAAATTATAATTTTAATTTATGTTAGTGATAATTTAATGTAAATAAAACACATTTGACTAGAAATTTTATTTTTAAATAAACAATGATCTTATAAAAAAATATGTCTACATTTTTAGTTTCTTCAGTGTATAAGATAAATAAATTATGTACATATGAAAGATATTAAAATTAATCGAATTGGTAGTGTAATAATTAATATATGATAAAAAGAATATTAATGCTAATTGCTAGGTAAAGTAAAAATAAGAATATTAATAAATGTACATTATTAAAAACATATAATATTATTTGTAATCAATAATTTGATTATCTAAAATATTGAGTTATTTAAATTTAAAACAAATTTAGTTTGAAATTGTTCGTAGTGTAATCATCTCCATGTTTTTTTTTTATGTGACGATTTAAATCGTTTTTCTGTTGATATTTGTTATTGCATATTAAGCAGTTATAAGGCTTTTCCCCTGTATGTACTCTCATGTGTATACGAACCTTTTCTGGCCGACTAAACTTACGCAAACAGACTTCGCAGATGTATTTTTTTTCATAGTGTACAACTTCATGCTGGCGTAATGTTGACAAACATTTAAACGCAGAATCACAGTTCATACAGCGATAAGGCCTTTCCCCGGTATGTTGACGCTGATGAACACTCAACTGAGATTTATTTGGCAATTGCTTACCACATGTCTCACATATTAAACATGTAAAATGAATACGTTCATGGATTTGTCTTGATGCTTCATGAATAAAAGTCTTATTACAATATCGACAGCTATAACATTTAGATTTATCAGTTTGATTGTAGATAAGTGCCCATTCTCTGGAATGTTTTATGTCATGTGTTTTAATGTGGAGTACAAGATTTGCCAAACTGGTGAAGCTGATGGTACATAAGTCGCATGGATAATATGGGAGTTGAGCATAAAAATGTAATTTTACATGGTTTTCAAATTCCAATAAATTTGAACAGCGACGAAAACAATGATGACAATCTAGATCTTTTAAGTTATGGTTCAGCAAAATATGGCGTCTCAATTCTGTACCTATATTTATATAATAAAAACAAATAATTTTACAAAGGTTATATACTTATATTATGATCTATATATAAATATATATATACACATTACATAAATGTAATGCTGTTTGTTGGTACCTAAGTGCACAACTTGAAAACGAATGAACCTATTGGGATAAATTTTTTTTACATAATCTTCGAAATAGTGGGATTAAGATTTTTACGAAAAGAAAAATTGGGAAAATTATCCAGAAAATTGAAAAAAACAGTGCTTTTTACGATGCGATTTTTGTACGAACTAGCGACCATAGCGCGTGACGCGTGTATTTACTGATATTTGGCGTACACGCAGAGTAGGTACTTATGACAATAATAGATATTCTGAACCACTCTCAAAACAACGTTTTACAGATCAGCTATTATATCCTAAAATGGTACTGCTTAATTTACTGAACTGAGACCATAGCAGCTATAGCGTGATCCTGTGGGCAATCTAAGTCCAAATAGGCTGTGGCTGTTATAGCCCCAATGCCCCCAATTCAACAAATCTGACCAACCTTATCATAACGAACTCTTATTAAAATTATTATACCTACTCACCACAAGTAAAATTAAGTGTACAACGTAAACATTGTATTTGATTTGTACTTCTAAAGGTATTTTGGGTTGTATGAACAATATTTTTAACATCGCAGTCCCTCAAAATATTACTAAGGTCATTTGTTTCCTAAAAATACATATTATAGTTAGTTAAATGATACATATATACATCATACATTAATAATTAATAGTCTCACTTGAATTATTACTTCATCAATGTCAAATTTTATATCATCTTGAAAGGTTTCAGAAATGTCTAACGAGGCATTATCAATCTATACATACATAATATGTGTCACAACAAAAATAATTATTAGGTAATATTATATTATAGGTAGTATATATACCATTACCAACCGCTTATATAATAATATTAAAAACTATTATTTTTATTTTTCAATAACCTTACAATAAATATTTAAGTTGTATAGAAATAATTATAACTATCTATTTATAAACTATACAATAATTTTAACAATGGCTTCATTTTTGGAGAGGAGGTCAGTGGCGCAACTAGGGGGGGGGGGGGCAAAAAGGTCTTTAGCACCCCTTTTTTTAAACCTAACTATTATTATTTTAGTGAAATACCATCAATTGGTAAACTGTCAACAGTTAAGCACCCCATATTAGTGGTCTAGTTGATGGTCTAGCCCATGGAGGAGATGACGTGGCAATGTGGGTGTTTGGCGTTTGCCCATATCTAATCTTATAATTTGTAGGAAATATAATGTCTTAGGCATGTCAATGTAATGCGCTGGAAAATTATTTTTATAAATTACATTGATGATTAATAGGTACTTCGTACTTAATAGTTGCAATATTTAAATTCACGGACGTGTATCTATTTAAGATTTGACATATTGACGTGTACTAAGTAAATATTAAATAGTGTGTCGATACTCGATAGTAATGTTTGAGTTGTGTGAAGGAACATATACAGTCGAGTCACGATAACTCGAAAAACTTGACAACTCGATTTTTTTTTTATTCCCCTAGAAATATAAATTATATACCTATAGGCTATAAGTTAATATAAATTTGAGTTAAATATCTCGAAGCGAATCTTTATCTCCCTTCAACTTCGAGTTATCGTGACAACTGTATATCTTAAATTTGTAATTTGTAAATACATACTTATTCTGAAAATTGTAGGTATCTACAGATTGTGTTTGTAATACTTTGTATATTATATCAAATAATGAAAAAAATGTCAACATTTTAAAACTTATAAAAACACATCTCACTAGCATGTCATCGTCTTACAAAGTTACAAATTCCAATGCATAACATATCAAATTTACGTACAGTAGTTCTCATTTACCTCGATAGTTTTAATATTAGAGTGAATTCACCTTTTATTAATCTTAAAGGTAAATAAAACATATTTTTGTGTTTGTTGGAAGCAGTAGCATATTTTAAATCAGGACTCCTAGACCTAAGGTAAATTCAAGTTAGGGAGCACAGAACGTATATTAGTATTACATATTTACATAATATACAATTGTATATTGTACATAAATAAGACAGAATATATTAATTTTTTTATTTAAATGATATTTATGTTAAAAATAATTTGATCATTTAAAATATGAAAAAAATTCTATTGCATCAAAATCTCTCTATCATCCTATTTAATAATTTAATTTCTATGTTTAAGGGGCTCCATCTACTATAAGTCTTAGGGCCTATGGCCACCAAGATTCATGCTACGCCACTAGTTTAAAGTAATTTTAAAATATTTTAATTTTGGAGTTATAAATTATAAATTCTTAAGCGAGTAAAATATTTCTTATACACCACAGAAATGTTGTAACCTTTAAGTTTATTGATTGCTAAGTTCGGTTGTCATATAGTATGCGGTCTACCGGTGAATTTACGAATATAGTATGCGGTCTACTGCAAATAACTAAATTAAAAATTATATCATAATATTAAAGTATAATTATTGTAGCAGTAATAGTAAAAAATTAATAATTAAAAATTAGTTTGTCAAAAAAATTCATCCAGTCACATACGGTGTTGGACGATCTCCCAGTTAATGTCATAATTGTTTTATTGGATAAACCTTGAGTCCAGTAGAACACCAGTTCTAACTGTTGACTGAGGCTTAGTCCACTATTTAGACGACCATTTTTGTCAATAAAAGTCCAAAAAGCATTATCTTTCCTATAATAGTATACACAATTATGATTAAATAAGCCAAATGAATATAAGAAAATAATTTTCTTAGGTACCTTAAGCTTTGTGTTGTTTGACATCCCTTTCTCTTACAACGTAAAATTTTCCTTTCCTTACCTCTCTCCTTGCGTAGGTATAAATTCATACCACTTCCACACTTAATACATTCGGCATTTTCATTATTTGCCACAAGATTTTTTCTAATTAAAAATTGTGTCGCGCAATAAATGACGTACTGAGCTATTGAGCCCATACTTTTACAAAATGTCGAAGTATTGTTATCTGTGTATAAGGCAATAAAGATAAAGTATTGACCAAAGAAAAAGATTAAAGTTTATCTATTAAAAATAAACTTAAGCCTATGTAAAAACCGCAGGTAGACCGCATCTTACAGTGGCTGGTAGAACGCGTATTATATGACAGTCGCTAAGTTCACTGTCACATTAAAACTAACTAGGCTTAATGTAAATTTGTCATGTTACGCACTTGAAAGACGGAGACAACACTTATGAGTGAGACCGTGAGACATCCTTTTAAGTTAGGGCGGGACACTTTTCGGCCATTCTGGAATGACCGTTTTCGGCCAGTAGGTACACTATTTTGGTCACCAATGAAATATTCTTCACGTTTTTTTTGTTAAACTACCAATTTAATATTTATATATTAAATTAAGTAAAAAATATAAAAACAAAAGTTATATTATAATTATCAATTTATACAAAAAGCATAAAATTATAGATATATTTTAAATAAAAATATTATGGATAATCCGACATCTATACGCTAATGGTCGAGAAAAGCGATAAAAGTAATAACTACTAATTAGGTGTATAGAATATCTATGTAGAAGATTGTTTTGTCGAAGATTTAATGTCAATATGTCCTGATGATAATAAATTTAAATCATACTGTAATTATTTAACAGACACTTTTATTAGTGAAGAAAGCATATTTCCTCCTACTATTTGGGTATCAGGCTCTTCTGACTTTACTAGAACCACAAATGCATGCGAGTCTATTATCATTCATATTTTAACCAGACTCCGCTCCAATTATGTATTGGTTGAATATAATAAATTAAATTAAAATAGAATTATAATATGTAAAAATACGAAGTGCGGATATTCCAACATTATCAAAAAAAAAAAGTTTGAAGTCGTCAGGATAAAAACCATACCAGTATAACAAAATATGAGAGAGGAGAAATAACACGAATGGAATTAATTAAAAATATTTTCTATAATTATAAAAAAAATTAAATATCCTTATAATTTTATGTTTTTTGTTACTTGATATAAATTTAAATTATTAATATTATATGATTATTATATATTAAATTGGTAGTTTAATATAAAAAAACCGTGAAGAATATTTCATTGGTGACCAAACCAGTGTATTGACCGAAAACGGACATACCAGAATGGCTGAAAAGGGAAAGGTTCATTTTGGCCGAAAACGGTGCCGCCCTTAAGTTAAGAGATGTAGGTACCCTATAATTGAAGAGTAAGGTATACAACGATTACAGTGCATACTAATTATAACTAATATTTTGAATATTTATAAAAAATGTATACACCATATACGTGAAAAATGTTAATTTTATAAGTATACAGTTAATGATGGACAATACGAGTACTGTATTTTTCTTTTTTAAATTATATGACCCACCACACATTTTGACCGTTCCAAAACCATACAAGATACAATGTAAACATAAATATAATTGATTTGTAAATGGATCGCCTACTGAAAATAATAACGATAGATAAAAATAGATTTATAATATTCACTTATATGAATAATTTGTTTAAGCAACAATAGACATACGTATTGATTAATTAATGCAGCGAGAAAATTTTTAAAAATATGATGTTACCTACTAAAAACAGTATTTACAAATATATTCCCATAATCTTAACTTATGATATAATAACTTCTTACATTCATAGTATCCCGTGGTATATTTCCAACCACCATCGACATTAGTTTTGTAGTGTTATGACAAAACTCAAATATGGGGTATACATCTTCTACTTGATTGATACAATTTTGACAAATTTTTAATGATAGTTGATCAACAGGAGACACCTAAAAATAAATATGCAATTATATCACATAAAGACGAAAATACTAGAAACAAGATATCGATTTTTTAAACAAAATTAACATATAGATATTATGCCAAAAAAGTTTGTCAAAATTAATATATTATTAATATATAACATGAAAAAAATTACTTTCAGCGTTAAAAACGAGTTCATCTTATCAGCTAAGCTCACTGAATTTTCATCAAGTTGATTATAAATATACAATAATCCAGGATTTCCACAAATACGACAAAGTTGCAACATCCTTTCTTGAAAGTTCTGCTTATACAAAAAATGGAATTAAAAATACATTAAATATTTCTTATTTTTGTTATTAATATTTTATATTTATATTATATTGATGAATATAGTATAAAAAATCATTAAAATAGTAAAATATGAATCTACTTAACATTTTTATTATAGTTAAGTACCCTAAGCAGTAAGCCATAAGGCCTAACTAAGAAATTATAACTACGAAGTCTTCTTAATTTTATATACCTATTTTTTTAAGTGTATAATTTTTGTATAAAAACTACTTATAGTTATTAGGATGTATTCAATTAGCTTATATGTTACTTAATACTTATATTCTATATCAATCACCTATGTTTATGATATATGATTCATAACAATCATAACCATAATAAATTAGTAGGTATATAGTATAATAGATACTAAATACGTAAGCGTAGCTGAATGTAAGTAGGTACTATATACTATGTTGGACACTGGACAGATCTTTGGAAATGTGTACTACACGTGTATACTTATATTATAGTACTGTGCACCGAACAGACATTTATATTTTTATAAAACAAATTTAGAATCACACACAAATTATTCCTTTAACCAATAACGGCCCAATCATAAGTACCTATCTAACTTTACGGCGCTACGTCATGCCTACATATAACGTATCTATATACTTATCAGTGTACGTAAGTATCTAGACTCCTAGTATATAACATATATTTTACTATAATATTAAATTATTAACCACACCAATTTGGCTAATTTCTTACGCTATCTTTTTTTTCTAGGAGTTTGATCATCAACTCATTGGTATGAATAGCTATTCCCACGATCTGATTCAATGTATTAATTTGATTGACACAAGCATTACATGCCATTATTGAAAGACGGTCGTTAAGTGCTATCTTCAATCCAAATAAAAATTTATTATCATTATTATTGTTATTTAAATATTTTATAATAAGTATAATATCAAAATAATTAAAAAAAAATAAAAACAATATATCTTATATAAATAAGAGTAGGTACGTACATTTATTGGCAACAGTGTGTTTATCTTTTCTGATAAATCCATTGACTGTCCTAATGATCCAAATATATTTATGGAGCCAACGTCACCACATATTCGACAAAGTTTTCGAATTTTATCATTGGATGACATCTATAAATTCAATAATTTCAGAATTATTTATTTACTTATACATTTCCCTAGGTCATTATATAAAAAAATATATTTAATTTTAATTATTTTTATCTTAATCATGTTTTTTATTTTTCACTGTTTTGAATGATGGCATACATTTTTTTATTTCATAACCTGAAGAAAAATATTTTTCTAAGTATTTCATTATAATATATTATAAGTAGAGTGTGAATTTCTATGCAATTCCATATTTTGTTACTTTTCACATTTTTGGATTGTCAGAAATCTTTACAAATCATAATAGTTTGAAGTAACAAGCGAATTTTTTTTTTACATATTTAATGGTTATCGCATATTTTTGCATATTTTTACGAAATTCAAAATGTATCGCATATTATTGTATTAATGTATTTACAAGTAATTATATTTTTTCGAGTAAAAACATTAAAAAATTAATGGTTATTTCCAAAAGTTACTTTAATTGATAATGGGAAGAAAATATTCTTAAAAACACCAAGTCTAATCTCTATTTTTAAAAAGAAAATGAATTATATCCTTTTACCACCCGTTCCAGTTCTTACTAGGTGGGGGACATGATATTCTTGCATCGTTATATTACGCAGATCATTTTAACAAATATAAAAAAGTTATCGAGAGATTGACAAAGGATGATGCGCAAAGTATTAAAAAAGTTCTAGATATAATTGAAGATGGTACTAACTTTTGTCAATGAATTAACATTTATATCCACTAATTTGCAATTTTTAGTAATAGCATTGATAGCAATAAAGAAGCTATTAACTCAAAATATGATATTTTAATAATTTATGAAATAAAAGAAAAAAATTCAAACTATTCCTGGATCGAAGGGGGCAACACTTCAAACAAAATTACAAGATCTTTCTAATAAAAATAAAGGCCTGGTAATTCAACGAGAATCGAATTTAGTACTAATAGGCGAAAACGTTAAACTTGATGATATTTATCAAGACCAAACAATACTTAGTTATTGCTTTAGTGCCGGATTAACCTTCACGGCGCCCTGATGAAGCACGCTCAGTGTTTACAACCCCCTTTTTTTAAATACTATCCAAGGATCGTAGTTTAAATAGGCTAACATCAATGAGTAATGGATAATCGGGTATAGTCGAGGGGGGAGTGAAAAATAGTAATGGTTCAATTTTTTTTAAATAAAAATAAAATAACATAACTAATTTGCCGCCCTAGGTTCGAGCCTCACGAGCAAATTAAGTACCTACATCTTAATATCTTATCGAAATAAATAAATAAATTAGTATTTGGTAACTAAAATTTAAATTATTATGGAAATCTACATGAAATCTACATCTCGTTGTGTTATTTTCAATTATCGTTTACTAGTTTAATCATTTTATATTAAATATAATATTAGGTACCTCAATACTATCTATGTATAGTATATATGATTATATGAGTACAGTGGCGTAGCCAGGATTTCTACAAGGGGGAGGTGCCAAAAAACAAAAAAATTAAATAAATAACATTCAAATAACAGTGTTTTTAATTTTTCAAATATTTTAAACAGTATTTTTATTTTGTCCAATCTAATGTTTGTACCCTTATTCTTAGAGATCTCTTTATAAAAGCTAGTAAAATGTATTTTTCGATATCTTCAAAGTAAAAATCATCTTTATTTATATTAGCAAGAGCTAAGCCATTTAATCTTTCTCCAGTCATAGTTGCTCTTAAATACGTTTAAAATGTTAATAAGGATAAAAAGGTTATAATGTTATAGGTATCTATAGATTATTAATTATAATCTTTTCAACGACTCGTCACACCTTAAATCGCATACAAGTATATGATCTAACATCTAAGCATCACACAATATCAGCATATGATATTATACAGCTAGCATGTGACACGCTTATCAATCCACGGTGTTTTAATAAACAATAAATAAATTTTTTTTTAATTTAAACTCCAAACCGGTACATAGCCAAAATTAATTAATTTACGATTATTTGTTTTTATTATATAATATATGATACGGCCAATGAGGTGGGGGACATGATCCCTGTGCTCCCTTGGCTACGCCACTGCATGAGTACAAAATTTATTCATTTGCTGGGTTGTTTCCTTGTAATCATTTTCTTCTATGCTGTTGCTATAATTTTTAGACTAAAATATTTTAATGTTTGGTAAATCATATAACTACCTATTCAAACGTTTATATCTAGATATATCCTAATATATTTTGAATTCGCTGGATGCCCGAATATCATTTTGTTTCCAAGTACTCAAGTGACATCTTGACCTTGACGTATTAATTTTGAACCCCAAATTATATTAATACAAAACAAATCAATATTTATTTTTGAAGGTGATATATTTTTATATAAATTTCCTAAACCGGGGGTCAAAATATTTTACATTTTTCATAGTATTCAGGCATCCGGATCTGGATGCCCCTCAAATATCTGCTGTCCGGGGCAAGTGCCCTAAGACACTCCGTCAAATCTAGTCTTGGCCTCGGTTAAATCTTAAATGCTCGCCTAAACTTTAAATAATGATAGGTATTTCTTAAAAAAAAAATTATTTATTGATTATTCAACATTTGATTTTAATGCATTCGACAAATATTCTGGTTATTGTAGTTATAAAATTAAAAATATAATTTGGTGTTAAAAATTGAAATCTACTACGATAAAAAAAATTAAGAGGTACCGTACCTATAAATACTATAGTACCTACATGGACAAAATAAAATTATTGTAAGAATGCAGTGTAAAATGCCTAAATCCGTACAAAAACTGTATTAAAAAATGAGTGTAGCCGGTTAAGTGAAACAACCCGAATCCCGTGAGCATAAGTTATATTACAAACAATCAACGTATAGTGCCGCAGTAACCAATTTACTACGAAAACGTAATAAATTATTACATCCATGATGGAAACGCGTACCTATATAATTTAACAATTACATAACCCGATCAAAAACGGAATATACTTACGGTCGTCTTCGAAAAAATGTTGCCAAAAGTTCTAAATTATTTATTACAATTTTAGTGTCGTTTCCGCCGAATTATAATGCAGCTGAACGTCGTTAGCGAATTATTGTCGACGGAAAATTACAAACCGTTCATCCAATATCTGCGTAATGTTTATGAATG
This sequence comes from Rhopalosiphum padi, assembly GCF_020882245.1. Lineage (NCBI taxonomy): Eukaryota > Metazoa > Arthropoda > Insecta > Hemiptera > Aphididae > Rhopalosiphum > Rhopalosiphum padi. The sequence continues at coordinate 66,051,207 of NC_083598.1, read as the reverse complement.
ATTTTCTTCAACTGTTCAGTCATAAAAGTCAAAAAAATAAATAAACTGTCTACCGACGGTGGACGGCAGGAAAGTCATGAAAAGACACTTCCCATGGGGTATGGGCAAATGCTAAATATTAAATAAATTTGTAAGTCAGCAATATTTTACATTTTGGATCAGTTGTGACACACATGCCGCATGGAATAAAAAAGTTATTTAACCATGGCATTTATGAAATTGGATGATCGATGGCTGTCATGTCTACCGATGGAATCACGCGACAGCAACTTAATACTTGAAATACTTCTACCAACGATTCAGTATGACCACTTACTAATACTGCAACGAGATAGTCATTTCGTATATTCTGTGATAAAATTATCTTAACTTTAGCTAATAGGCAATAGCTATAGACAGTAAGTTGTTGGTACAAACTTTTTAAGACGTTTTAATTATTATTATTACCGTAATACCTACTGTATATTCGTATATTGTAATACTATATCCATTGATAATAAAGAATTATTATCTATGAGTATATTGTATATCAGTAATTGCATAATGCATAAATAATTGTATAATATAATGATATTATATTAAATTACCCATGATTTATACGGTTAACGCAGCCGGGCGGCAGACGCATTACATGATAGACGATTTACCGTTTCCGAGGCAGTGTGTGGCGTGTCCGCGCTATTTGCAATATTAATATCATATAGTGTGTACATTACCCGTGATTTAGGCAGCTGAACTGTCCTAATTAGCAGTTCACCAGTTTCTAACTTACCACTTTCCTGTTATGGCATACAGATAGAATTTTAAAGACAACACTCGTTTTCACCGTGTCCATTATCTATCGTTTGATCTAAGTTACCCAGTAAATGTAAATTTGTTAAACTTAAATGTTTGAATAACATAAAATTTAAAGCATACGGCACATCCGTAAACCAATATCCCCACACAGTTATGTCTTTTATATTTCTATCACGAAATCGTGCCGTGGAAAGTGATATTTTGTCAGTGTCAAAAAATATACGTAAGACATATTTTGTATTTTATAATAATTGGTCGATAACATAATTCAATTTACTATAAATAGCAAACAATTTCTGCTTTTGAATATTAATTGCATAATATAACAAAATCACAAAAGTAATTTTAAAACATGATAATTACTAAGTTATCTAAACTATTATCATATAATACCTACATAATCAAATTACTAACATAATACCTAAAATAGCTTTAGGATGGGTGTTGGTTAAATTAAAATATAAAATATAAATACATATACCTATATAATAATTTAATATTATATAATATATATATTTGTATAGCAGTATAGCTTTAATTTTATTTATTTACTCAATTATAAAAAACAAAAATTATTTAGTTTATATTTTCAGGGCAGCTAAGCTGATCTCTTTGATAAATACCTACTTTTAATATTAATAAAAAAAAAATGTTTTTTTTTGTTAATTATGAGCATTATTTCAATTTTAAGTCTTCTAAATTCACTTTCAACATCTTCATACAAGAACATATAGGTAAGCTATAAGTATTAAAAAAAAGGCTAACAATTTATTAAAATTAAACAATTAAAAAGTATAAGTACATTATTATTAATCTTAATCAATAATCATGTATAGGTTTCATTGTTCCTTATACTCAAATATGATATACCTAGTTTGAACACTTTGAATTTTGAAACAGCCGAATACATCATAATATTGTATGAGTTAATGAGTATGTTGAATAAAAATATGTATTTCCCATATAATTGCATGTTTAGTTCTATAAAATATTTGAAATATTCCCAATTATTATTATATTTTTTAGTCCCAACATTCTATATTAATAATAGTATAATAGATAAATTAGATGAATTATGAACGGAAACAAATATACATGAAAGACATGAGAGAGACAACCCAATAGTAAAATCTCTGAAGCATTGAATATTAAATTTTATTCACCTAATAAATAGGTAACTGAATAGCAAATGTTTTAAATTGATAATGGTAAACTATGATGCGTATGTAAAAAAATAAATCTTAAATAGGTACCTACTTAATATATGTACCTACATTATAAAAGAATATTAAAATAATATTGCATAAATTATTTATAAAATACTTGTATGTACCTTCTTTGAAAAAGATTTAGTTCTTTAAAAATAATATTATCTTGACTTTAGATTTATCTAAACCTTTAAATTATTAAGGTAAGTACTTAAATTTATAAGATAAATTTAAAATTTGTATTATTAATTTGTATAGGAAAGGAAGATAAAATTGTTGTAGAAGCTCATTTGTATTTTTAATTGGTTATACAATATAATTTTCATTTTTTGGAATCACAAATATTTTATGTTGTCACATTTGAAACAACTGAATATAAAAATAAAAGATTCACAAGAATATTACATTATACAATATTGCTATTATGATAGCACACAATTTATTTTTTATTATAATATGCATTTTTTCAGACAAATCACATTATAACTTGTGGTTTAACAATTTGGTAGGTAAAAAAAATAAATAAATTTCCCTATATATCGTAGGGCTATTCTAATTTTAAATAATAAATATTAAAAAATCTTATTTTTAAAAAAATTATAACCTCTTAAACGTATACATTCATAATATGTACATTTTAATGTCTGTTTAACCTATTTTTTTCATCATATGTACAAAACATTCTTATAAACGGGGAAACAAAAATGTGATCATACAAAAAACATACTGAATAGCATACATTTTTCTTGGTTTAAAGATACATGCATAGTTAGCAAAGTCTACTAATTCCATTAGGTTATTAAATTAATGAGCAAAACAGTACATATAATAATTTTGGAAAAAAAGAATAGACTAATAAAGTCTTAATTATTTTAATTATAACATAGACAATATTAGCAGGAGTATGATTATTGTGAATAAAATTTCCTTTATCCTAAGTTTTTCAATAAGAATGACTATTGAATTAACAATGAGAGTACAAAAATAAGTATCTATTTAGTATTTATACATAGACTTTCAACATTAAGTTATTTGAATAGTCAGATAATTTATATTTTTAGTTGAACTTTAAATTTAAAACTATAATAATAGTTATCCAATAGGGTAATAATGATATTAAGACATATTTTTGAAGTGTAAGGTAAGGTTTTAGTTTATCGAAAAAAAAAACATAAAATATGAAGAAAAATAACAAAAAATTAAAATTCTATAACAAAATTAAAAATGTTAAGGAAAAAATATTTAAATATGTCATTAATTTAAATCTGTTAAGACTATATACAACAGACATGACCATAGTATTATGTGTTATATTTTATTGGTAACATGTATTAGTTAAGAATATTTTAGAGAGAACAACATGGTAACGCAAGGAATTAAGTCTTTTTGACAAATAACTTCCCACAACTAATGTTTTATGGACTAAATCTGTTTTGTCATTAACAAAAATAACCAATTATCCATTCAAAAGGTTCAGAATATATCACATTCACCACTTTTATGTACTAACCATAATTGACAAGTAACCGTACACTTTAATTAACTCAAATTTTATTGAACAACTGCTATTGGTGCAGCAGTTGTTAGGTTTGCAGGTGACTTAAAATCTGTCGTATTGTTAACTACTGTTCTTGCATCTTTAAATTCTGATGGAGGTGGAGGAACATGATTAACCGGAGAAGAAGACACAAAACTCTGTTGGGGATGATGGTGGTTTGCAAAAGGTGAAGGCATTCCATAACACTGAGGGAAGTACAACTCAGGTTTCACTATGCCAGATGGTTGGTTGAGTATAGTATTTAAGTGTGGTGGTCTGCCTGGTTTGCCACTATCGGATCTACGCTTATTAGCATGAGGGTTCATATGGTTATCAATGTGACGTTTTACTTCCTGTTCAGTACCAAACCGACGACGACAATTTGGCATTGGACAGCAAAATGGCCTTTCTCCTTGATGAGTTCTTGTGTGTTGATCAAGAATGGCTTTCTGCCTGAAATCCTTTCCGCATTGCAAACATTTATATGGTTTTTCACCGGTATGTATACGTAAATGTTGATTTAATATAGTGCGTTGTCTGAAATTCCGTCCACAATAAATGCAAGTAAACGGTTTTTCATTTGAATGTATACGTAGATGTTGGGTGAGGTGTGATTGTTGTCGAAATCGTTTACCACACTCAACACAAGGGTAAGGTCGAGATTCTATATGAATGCAACCATGCTGAAGTAAAGTAGACTTCTGTTTAAATTCTTTATTACAAATTGGACAACGAACATAAAGTGGCATACCAGCACTGCGACCATGTTGGATTACATCAGGTAGACTTTTACCAGCCTGGCCAAAAATTTCATGTACAACGCCTAAAGAGGAATACATATATTAATTTATAATAATAAGTCAATTAATTTTTGTTACCTTTGGCATCTTTAAAATATGCAGGGAACTGAGGAGCATTTTCTGGAGAAAAACACGGATCATTTGAATCATATTGTCCACTTTTAGATTGTGGCAATGGCACATCTTGTGGCCAAAGTTGCCCATTTTTATAAACTAAGTGTGGGCCCACATCTGAAAAATTAAAAATATATATAAAAATGAAAATCTTGGTTTTTCTTTTAAATTTAAAAATTAGGATTACGCATTTATGCCTATTAAAAAAAATATGATTTATGTTCAATACGATTTTAGGACTGAAAATAAACATTAAAGTATTAATATTAGAAACTCAACAAATTTAAGAAGGATTTATATGATTGTCGAACACAAAAACGTTTAATTACAAGTTAAACCATACTAAATTAAATTTAAAATATCATAAAAAAATTGTTTCGTTCAATGTAAAATATTCAACAGTTCTATGTCTACTTATTATTAAAGAAAATAAAAGTATATCACAGTTTTAATGGTTTAAATGTTATATTCTTCATTTAACTTAAATTTCATAGACATAAAACTCCTGTGTTGCTGAATGGAGCTTTATCTCACCTTCCTTGAGCGGAGCGACATTTTCTCCTTGGACGTTGTTACCAATAATCCATGTGCAGCATAATTAATTCAAAAGAACATGCCGCTCCGAACCGGATTGAAGCCACCAGACAGACAACACAATAATACCTTTAAAACTCATCACTTCAATGAATCAGTTTTATAAATTATGTTTCTTGTTTTTCAAGTTGTGCTCGACATTAAATATAAGGAAAACCATTTAGGATATTATTTTACATTGAAAACAATACACATTAAAAGGATTAACACAAAAGGAAATATACCTATTTAATATATTATAAGGATAAAATAATAATAAAAAACATAAATAAGACAAAAATATTAATTAAGTTAGTGAATAACTTAATAAATTATAATACTAACAATAAGTGGAAAATTATGTTTAACTGAAAATAAAATATATTCAGGCCTATTGTTATCATTTTCCATATTTAATTTTATTTAATTTAAATTGTTTATTGTACATAATAATTAATTCTCAATAGACAATCTAAATAATACTAGATATTAATTATTCATAAAATAATTAATATCATTTTTTGTATTTACAAGATATAATGTTACAAATTATATTTAAAAATATTGAAAAAAAAACAATTATAATAATAAAAACATTTTTTAGGTTGTTGATAAAGTTAACTTATCATTTTATCAAAACAAATCAGGTGTGGTTTAGAATATCACTCCATACTTTACAAAGCACATAACATTTGATTAATTTAAAAAAAAATGTTAATATGTTGAGAAATAGTGACAATAGGCAGTAAAACGTGTATTAGTAAACAGCAATAATAGATAGCATAATATATTATCATACGGATGCAGAGAAACTTTTTTTGCAAGCCATCCTGAAAACAGTATTTAATTTAGGACTTTTTGCATACATCATCCTTGACCTAACACAGGTCAGAATTTATTTTTTTTCAATATCAGTTATAACTCTCATGGGGAGACCTTCTTCATTTCTGATATGAGCAATATTTGTCCTAACAATGGTTCTAGGGTAAGATTTTGTAGGTATATCTAACAAGTTAAAAGTTTTGGGACTGTTAGATGAAGAACAATACGTAGAAGAATTTAACTGCTTAACTTTAAGATTGTTTTGTAACAACCTAGAAGCAACATTTCTAAAATTAGAGTTGTTCAAGTGTTGTTCGTCTTGCGCGCTATCGCTTAGGTTCGGGTAGTATTTCATTCTAAACGCTTCAGCTGAAGACTTGAGAAAAGCGTTTAAATTATTGTGAAGTTGCGAGGGCGGAGGTGAACTTGAGGAATCACTACTATTTAACGAGGAATGAGAGTGCTCGCCTTGGTGAGTGCGGACATGCTGGTTCAGGATGGCTTTCTGCCGAAACGCCTTGCCGCAGTCTCCACACCCGTACGGTTTCTCACCCGAATGAATCCGTAGATGCTGGTTAAGGATTGCTCGCTGTCTGAAGGTTCGCTCACAGTAAACACATACAAATGGTTTTTCATTAGCATGTATACGCACATGCTGCGTAAGATGAGACTGTTGACGAAACCGTTTACCACAATCACTGCACACAAATGGTCTTGAATCAGTATGAATTCGCTCATGTTGCATTAGTGTAGCCTTTTGTTTAAAATCTTTGCCACAAGAAAGACATTTGAATAGACGCAGATCAGAACCTTTTTTCCCCGATGCTTCTTGTTGTTGGTGAATAAGGTCTGGCATATTAGGAAAATCACCAGACGCTTCTGCTGGATTTAACGGAGTTAACATGACACCAGGCTGTTTTAAATAAGACATAAAACTTGATGGACTCAACATATGTGGAGGGCCTCCTCTCACACCAGAATAGTAGTTGGAAGGGTCGGCCGGACCATAATGGCCTGGCTGGGTTCGATCAGATTCAACAACACTGTCTTCTGGTGGTGTTTCATCTTCTCCGCCATTTCCAGAACCTATTCAAGATATTCAAATAAAGTTATATTTGTATTGAATAAATTACATTTTTTACATACCTTGAATTGAATGATTGGTATTAGGGTATGGTGATGGTATAGGTGAAGCAATCGTTGATTGAGATGCTTGTTCAGTTGATTGTTCAGCTGGTTCGTGTTGAGATGATACAAGAGCTGGATAACCGTTTTGTGAAGGCCCTGGACCCCATTGACCGTTACTGCTGTTCGGCCCTTGTTGATGGTGGCCATCTTTGTTGTATATAACATATGGAGCACCATTCTCTGTAAAAGAAAAATACACATTCAAAACCGGGTATGGGCGTTTCAATGAATCACCACAACAGTCAGCAGATCAATCAAATTAGTCACGCTGAACCTTCCCACTCGATTGTTTAAAATACCTTCATCAGGTTTGGGTGTTTCCTGCGAATTGATGATCATTGGTCATATACATTAAGTTAAGAAAATAACATAAAGGTGTCTGACTAGTGGACTCACGACACCGTACATACAGTGATTTTCTATTGACGATTAAATTTAATAAATAGGAAAATAAACCTCGAAAAAAACGGAAACGTGCAGTCGAAAAAAATACTAAATAACTGATAAAAAGCACATTTTTTTATCACAAAATATTGGATTTTTTTTCTTATTTCTTCTCTGTTTCCTGTTCTACGTAGTATGAATACAACGTTGCCGTTTTAACATATGGTCTCGGGCACCTTTAGATAGCAGCACCAGACGTAAAAGCCGGTACCGCGGCCGGGCGGCTATCTTGTTATTGTTTATTTATGCTGACCAGGGGTTCGTATTTACTATTTGTACGAATATAAACAAAAACTTATAAGTTCATATTAACAAATTAAAAAATAATGAAAATTACTTCTATAATTTCTAAATATTACAATTTTAAATTTAAATTGTTCGTATTTATTATCTACATAAAAATAATGTACAATATAATCAATGGTTATCGTTCAAAAAAAGAAGTAAATAGAGTATGTCATCAGCTGTATAGCAAAATCGCGGTATCCAGCAGCTATTTAGATCACATAAATATCCATATTAAATAATATTATATCCTATGGCTTAGACAAAAATACAAATTATTATGTTTCAAGGTATGAACTTTTCATTAAATCGAACATTCTACGATATTTTTCCGAACTTTCAACCTACTTATCCTGGCCACACTGTTGTAGATTGTCTTAATTCTATTACTAACTCTACAGTTTACAATTCTATAGTCTATTTTTTATACTCTAGTCTAGCTATAGACCTATAGGCCATAGTTGATAAATCAATTTCAATAGTTCAGTTAAAACTTTAAAAGTTAAAACTGTAAATTTTTAACAGTATTACTTAATACTCGAACTTATTAGTAATTAATACTATAATCAATTATATATAAAAGTCAACTGACTATTCATCAGTACTTTATATTTATAATTTTAATTGGTAGGTACGCATAGTGGTGGTGGTTTGACCTCCCCCTGTTAATGGACTACACATAAATTTAGATATGTTTATTTTTAATTTATTTATAGATATTTAAAAAAAAATTAAACAAATACCTATATTAGTGATTAGTCGGGCAGTAGGTGTTGAAACTTTATTCATATATTTTATTCATATAATTTATAATTAATTTATTGAAAATATATGAAATGTCTTAAAAAGTTAAAAAATATTTATAGATTCGCCGCTGGGTACGAAATACTACGCATCTTTCTAATCCAGTTACCTATTTGTATTGTTTATTCTAATCTTTGTACGAAAAATTAAAAAGGGAAGGTGCTTTGCCGTAATATGTATAGATTTCGAGTGTTTCTGTAGTTACTGTTACTGAGTAAGTAGTAAGTAATTGATTACTCAGATTATTCGCTGTAATAGATATGCTAAATTTGAATCCAATAATAAGTCATTGCATGTATACCTAAGTGATTCTAAACAGAGATGGTGTAATAGACAATAGCCTTTGCAAACTTTTTATAATTAATTTATATTACTTATTTAATGGAAAAATGTGTCAATAGTTCCTACAACAGTATGATTTAGACCTACTTTTTGAATTACTAAAATATAATAACTAAATTAGTTAAAAGGAGAGATTGTTATTTTTCGTTTAATTATCCAATTTTGAACTTTCATTGTGTATAAATATATATATAATATACATAATAATATGCGTATTCAATATTTTTAAATAGCCTTAATAACAGCTTATGAGAAACGTTACAGGTACTAAATTATCAAGCTTTTTGTTTTACAAATAACCAATTATTTTTAATGGTACCACTAGTACGAGAATCTACCTATAGAGTAAATCAGTAAATGATTGAACGATTGAAGCATCATGTTTACATTTTACTACTCCTAAAGGTACCGACAGAAACAAAAATACATCATCAGTCCATCAGACATTATTGTACAACCATTACTGATTTCTGAATACATTAATCGCTCCCCTCTAATCGAAAATAAGTGGCTAATATAGCAATAAGTCAATAACTAATATTAATATTATGTATTTTAAATTTCAATATTATTTACCTACATCATGATTCATGGCTAATAATTATTAGTAATGTACCTACAAAACTGAATTTTTACATTGGTGTATAACATACATAGATTTGAGGGATTACAGCATCTAATATAAAATATACAGAATTACAAATGTGAAAATTAAGTTGTTTAAGGTAAGCTGCACTAAACACTAAACTTACCATTTTACCAACATATTGTAATTTATAAGACCAAATACAGAAGTAGTGTCGTAGATCAGAGGTTCCCAAACTTCACCTTTTTTGCTCTTTTACTTTACGAAAAGTTATAGATGATAAAAAATGACATTACCTATGGTATAATTAATAATAAATATATATTGTTAAAATAATTAAATACTAATAATATAAAAAATACAATATTTTCGGAAAAAATTATATCATATTACTAAAATACTATAAGTATTATAAATTACTTTAATAGCTACATAAAAAAAAAATCGATTGGTGATATAGGCTGATGCCTGATATACCGTTTCCTATCAGAATTGTTTTTCGTATACAATATGATTATTGAATTTAAATTTAAATTTAATACACGAATACAATATTATAGGTGTTAATGGTGTTATAATAGTGATTCATTCGATACTGTACAGCAAAGCGTTATAAAATTACCTACCTTTTTTAAGTTTCATACATGTTGAATGTCATTATAATTTTTAATTTCATATTCTGAAGAAACTCAAGAAGCATATTTCTAAAAATTTCGATGTATAATAAATTTCTAGAATTTTCAACAGATAATTAATTAGTTAATACTAGTTATAGTTAAAACCTTATTGCTTATTAGTAGGTATTTAATACTTATATATGAGCATTGAGCACTCTGCTTTAGTTAATACTCATAAACAAATACTAACATTATGTGAAGATTAACAATACCACTACCTATATTCCACTTTAAATTGAAATACTTATAGACTAATACTGAAGTACTTGACTTATAAGTTATAACTACATTAATTTTAAATTCGATTTTTATTTTATATATGAATAACTCAAATTACAAATAGAGGAAAATTAAATTGTTACCAGTAGAATCTGTAGATAATAAAAACCAAATTAAAGTTTAAGTTATTAAAGCCCAAGATTTTCTATAATCCTTGATTGAATTCCAGATATTTTAGTATTTTGTAGTAGTTCAGTTAAAAGCAACATCCCTTCTTTCCAAAAACCTAGAATCTGTACGACTGTACATACCATTGACATGGTCAATACCAATTGTCAATGGTACATACTTAATGTATAATAGCATATTTATCATAGAGTACATAGAGTAAATAGTAATTACTCTATGATTCAAATTTCAGGTACCTATATTGTACATGTACAGTTAAGTATATATATACAATAACAAGTAATTATATAATCACAGGTAGTATAATAGGAACTACCTACTTTTGAACATAGTCTAATAATATTTTTTAATTTTTAAATATTTTATGTAGGTACTTTATCTTAATATAAATTGAACTAAATTAATCACTATATGCATGATATAGTCATATAAAATATAAATAGGTAATATCTATATTATATTTATGTAAGGTCATTTTTATTAGTTTATTAGTTTTAACAAAGTTAATTATAAATTAATAAAAATGTCTTAAGTAGATACTTATAGATATCATTCAAATAAAATACATTATGCATGAGTGATACATTACAATTTTAAATTTTAAAATATAGTACTTATATGTAGTACACTGTAGTGTTATAGGCTATAGTCCAGTAGGTACCTATATTTATTATCTTAAATTCTTAAATTGTACATATATAGGTTTTAGGAGTATTATTGTTATTCATACTCATAGGTGATTTTTACTTGCTATATTTTGTGTAGGAACTTACATTCATCCTAACAAATACAATACTTAAAAAATTACACAGCGAAATGAGTAACAAAATACTTTACAGTATTTATCTTACAAATAATAAAAAATAAATACATAAATTAGTTAACTAATACTTAAAAATCAATTTAAATGAGTAGTATTTTATTTACCTTGGGCAATGCAGTACATAAAATTCCGAGGAACTTTGAGGCCTGCTGCCAGACATGCTGCAAATGATGCTGAGAAATTGATTGCCATAATATCCCCTTCATCACTTCCTAAACAAATTAAAAACAACAACTATAATACCAAATTTACAAAAATGTTTTAATAATTTCAACAAAAAGATTTTGATAATGAAATATTGTTATATACTTATAACTCATGGCTAGTAATAAATAATAAACCTTATAGTATATTTACAGTACACTAAAAGATAAAATAGTAATTAATTATTAGTTTTATATTATTATTAAAAATATAAATAATAGTTATCTTATTATTAAAAACATTTGGTTTGATATTGAAAAATTACAAATTTACAAGGGCATCAGTGGCATACCTATTTAGTAAAATATATCTGTGGTGTTTGGATAAAATACATACATATTTATTACATTTATTTGCAAAAATAAAGGAAGAACATGAATAAAGTCATAATACAGTTAATCATTTATATATTATATATATTGTAAATATAAGTTATGAAATATTTGTTTTAGAGATTCGATTATCACTAAGAATACCGTAAAATGTATTTTTTTTTAAACATTATACAAGATAGTTACTATATTTTCAGTAGTAACGGTTAAATATAGTCTTCCTTGCTGTTTCAAAATAGAAAATAATTGTGCATACTGTGCTAACCTATTAACCATGTAAGTATAGTTTGATAAATATTTCTACCGCTTAGGAAAGTGTGTAATTCAGTGATTCCGTTTGAATAATTTTTTTAAACATTTAATTTAAAAAAGTAATAATTTGTTCTAATAATTATTTAACTGGGAAGCTTTGTTTCAAAATACTTCTTATTTTATCGTTAATTACTAGCATAAATATAGATTTAATAAACTAAATAAACACTTGAAAACAAATTTAACTTAAATTTTATTTTCTAATTTATGAAATTTATTTATTTATTTATGTAAACTTACTTAGATATCAAATGTTTATTTCTTTTTAAATTTTCCAATCAATGTAATATAAAAACCAATAACTATATGATAAAAAGTTATGCACATTTTAGATTTACATTAGATTTATATATTTCAATATTTTGGTAAAATTTTTATATACACATATTAAATATATTTTACCATATAATTTAAATTTTATTAATAATATTTTTTAAATATGGTTTGAGCAATGTTTTAGAGAAATTGTTATTTTTAATTTAATAGGTAAAACAAAATATTAATTAAATAATTACACAGCTACATTAAAAAAACTAACAAGATATAGATAAAGGTAATTTTATATTTTGTAAAAGTACCTATATAATTTATATACAAATATACCAACATACACAGCTAAGAAAAAACAAAATCACATTTAGAACAAGAAAATATATTAACAAATAATAATAATAAATAAGTACTTATTACTATTTTTTTTTAACAAAAATTTTAACTAAATTGTCCATCTTACAATTAACTTATACTTGCAAATAAAAATAAAGATAATTGATAAATAAGTTGTAATTAAATTATAAATTGACAATACATTATAAATATTTTTAGGCATTAAAATCCTTTTAGTTTTTGGGACTTCTAATTTTTAAATAATTACTAATAAGGTACTTAATACATTTGAAAATAATTTTCACGTCTTATCACAGAGTTATAAAATACAATAATGCTATAAAAATTATATAAAAAAAAAAAAAATGTAAAGGGAGCAATTAATACTTAAATCATTATTACAATACTTGCCAATGCTATTGAAATAACTTCTTCAATTAAAGACAGAATAAAAAACAAATACTTATGATAAATTTAATTAATTAATATTAATTAAATTATGGCTTATAGTTAAACATTAGGAGTACTACACGATCTGCTCATTTTTCTACCAACCAATCGTTTAATTCGTTCTTTTCTTGTTCGATACAGTTTTGAATGTTCATATCTTCTCTGTCCAATTGTTGTTCTTGATGGTGTTTGTGTTTCAACAGAGTAACAAGGTGCCAGGAATTTAGAACTCAACTTCCATACTTCCATTTCGTCTTGTTGTTGTTTTACAGCTGCCATTCCTCTATCAAGCAAAAGATTAACCACTGTAGAAGCATTTGGTCTATTATTAGGATTCAAGTCAACCATTTTTTTAAGCATTTTCTCAAGACCAGTACTAAAAACTGGAGTTTGAGGCAATGAAAATTCACCATCCCTTAAACGGTGCCATTCTGGTCCATTTTTGGGTAAATCTTTTTTAGTTGCTGCCTCATATACAGTAAGCGCAGTTGAAAATACATCAGCTTTCTGTAATTGAGAATAATCATCACGTAATAGTTCTTTAGGTAAATACCGACAATCTCCATCTTCAATAGTCCGGACATCTTCAACACATATTGTATGACCAAAGTCTCCAATCTTATACACAATATCTTTGTCAATTGTTTCATCATCATCTAGATCTTCAGCAAACCACAATGCACCATCAGTACGACATATTAATATATTGGCAGCTTTAATGTCTAAATGTGCAAGCTTTTTAGAATGAATATGAGCTAGACCTTTGCATACATGGCACAATAATCGTCTTAAAGCACTATCACAAAATACATGGTCAGATTCATGAATCATTCGTTCCAGCGTACCATCGTTACAAAACTCTGTTTGAATATAAATATGGCCTCTCTCATGCCAAGCTGTAAAATACGAAACTATGTTTGGATGACGTCCAATTACTGAGTGGGCATAAACTTCTTTACGGATAAAGTATTCTTGGCTTTTGTAAATTGTCTTTTTTGTCTTTTTAATAGCATATGTGATTCCATCTAATAGATTTGTACACTTGTATACCTCACCAAATGCACCAGTAGCGATAAAATCATCCATTCTGAACTCTTCGTTGAAACGAGAAGTCTGCAAATCATATATACTGACATTTGTCACTTCGCCTTCATTCATAAGATCTCTGATAGAAGGATCTACTGGAGACGACGTTTTATTGTCAGGAGGAGTGGATAGACTACTATTGCTGTCATGACTTGAATGATCTTCAGAACTAGAGAAACTAATGTTCTGTTTAGCTGAACACAGTCTTTTCTTATGTTTGTTTTTTAGTATTTCAATGCCAGTTGGAGTGAAAGGATTGACAGACAATCGAAATTTGTTAGAACGCGTAGATTCACTGCTGGTGTCGCTCGACGGTGATTGGCCCCTGAGGCGCACCTTGTGCAGGGCCCGTGGTTTGAGGAAGGGTGTCGAAGAGTCGACACCGATCTCGGGTGAAAATGACCGGCGACTGTCAGGCGGCGATGGTGCACTGGCAATGACCAATGCTGGGATCGCTCTATCAGCATCAAAACTGAGTCTTCTCATTTTCTGGACGAAAAACGAATCATCGTCACACTCCATCTTGTTGACACCACCGTCTGGGTCCATTTCACCGACGCCTGCTAGAAAATATCACGCGCGCCTTACAAATAAAAAAAAAAACCAATCCGAAAGTAATTTTATAACAATTATTGAAATTTTGAATTATCGACGCGTAATTATATATATTGAAAAAACCAGTGATAAAACACGAAGTTTTAAGCTCGTTAACCGACTGTTGTCACTTGTCAGTGTTGAATGTTGATACTTGATAGCAGCTGCTGGCCTGTGGCCTGTGAGTTGCGAGGGAAAACGGCGCGCGCGCAGTGCAGCCCCGTACGGTGATAACGTATATAATGTACACACTGCGTACGGGAATTTAAAAAATAAAATAAAAATTCATATCGTGATTTGCTATGCGGACGAAACAAATTTTGAATTTCCATACGCGCCACCTCGCAGAGATCAACGTCAGATGTACAATGGACATATTATTATAATTATAATTATTACGTGTGCATATTATCGATATTACCGTGTAGCAATGTGTTCGGTAATCCCGTGGACGTTGGTGGTGCTCATGACTCGGGACGAGTACTCTACGGTGAACCAAGGATATACAACAAGTCACAAAATACAAATATTTGTTTTCACGAATCAATCTTATTATATAATTATCGTTTATTATATTTTTTTTGTTTTTTACTACTACTGATAAGACGACAGGGCGCGCGACCTGTACGGGATAGAAGTATAAAATTTTAAAATTAAATAAATAATAATCGCGATTACCCGGAGGCGCGTCGTCAGAGACTCGTAAAGCTCCGCGGCGGTGTCTGACGATAATACAACACACGCTCGTGAACGACACCGTACAGTAAACACCGGCGGCGGCGGTGGCTACAGTACATTCGGGGGAGACGACGGTGCGTGTGCGACTGGCCGACGGCGTACGTAATAAACGTCGGTGGCGACGAGGGGGCGGGGCGCGGTGGTAAGGGGCGACGGAAAAAAACCCGGCAAGCGCGCGCGCGCGCGCGCTCCTCCGCCATAGAGAACCGGAATGAGCGGTGCACGCGGAGGCGGTGGCGAGCGGCAAAGACGGGACAGAAAAATGAAATGTAAAAAAACCAAATGAAATACCACCGGCGCGCGAGACGACGACGGCGACGAGACGATCGTACGGCGCGCGCTAGAGGGAGCGACGCCGCCGAACAACCCAGCGGCGTTGCCAAATGTATGTCCCAGACGAACCCTGTGTGCGCCTGCGACGTACTATTGTGCGCGTGTATGCGTTTTTGTATAGGAGAAGGTTGCTTAAAAAAAGCGTCCTACACTCACTCTCGCCGCCACCGCTCGGTCCTCAGCAGCGGAGCCGAGCAACTATCCGACAATCAATATTTTAGCAACCCGAACTACGTCGGGAGGAATAATAATAAAAAAATAAAAATAAATGTATATTATATACGTGTGTGTGTGTGTGTGTGTGCAATGTAAAAAAGTGATCCAAACATTATAAATATTCTCTTTTATTATTCTTACATACGCATTAAATATAAGCGCTTTAAAAAAAAAAAAAATTTCGGTTATATTCCTGTTTGTTTTTGCAAACATTTCCATAAGAATTTAATAATTTATTGCAGATAAATAAATTGCATAAAATGTCTACCTGCGGAATGCGCTTAATATTACTGGAAGTCGAACCGACAATAAAGTAGTTGTTTCGTGAGCACTTGTATTGTGCGATTTAAATCACTATATGCGTTTAAATTGGGGTTAGAATTTCGAAGTTGTTCGTAATAATTATACCGTTGAAAATTAGCATAACCGACGAAGGGTGGTTAGCTGATGTATAGTGTATTGGTGTTAGTTCAAAGAACTGACCCAAACTAATGTTTAATAATAATTAATATAGGTACATTAATACAACATTAATATTTAATATGTTACACCGATTTACTCCTTCGAAAAAAAAATATTTTAACTATTATTTTTTTTATTACATAGAAAAAGTTTAAAAGTATAAAAAAGTAGTTAAATGATAATAATATATGGTTTTTGCCGAACCATATTATTTTCATCATTTCTTAAAAAATCTAATTACCTAGTTTTTATTATTTTTTTTTTTTATATAATGTTTTATACTATTATACTATATTATAATTTATATTTTATACAAATTTTTTAGATGATTCTAAATCAAATCAATATCTTTAAGTAATATAATTAAGTACTTACCTACACAATTTTTATATTATATTTGTGGACGATATATTATTATTATATTAAATTATCATTATTTTTAAAAACCATTAATGTTTTTGAAAATACTTCCTTTCTAAAATTTTAAGTCATTAAAAAAATAATATATTTCTAAAAAAATGTATTATTTAATGTTTCTTAACTCAATTTCCTATTCTAAAGCATATTATCTTTTGAAGTTTTCGATTTATAAAAATAAAATTCCAGACAAGTTATTAGCTATAACTTTTAAGTATTTAAATTTTAAATGTATGGAGTTGGAGTAGTGGACCAACATTCCGCAGGGCACTATTGCATTGTACCTACCATTCTGCTACTTTAAATACTTATAAGCATGGCCGTACCTAGGTGGAGAGAGGTTCAACCACTTTAATTCCCCACCTGAAATTTTCTCGCATTACGCAAACTTAGAAATAATTTCATTATTATTTTATATACCACTTGGCACTTACTAAGATTTGTATAACACACGAAAATTTTTTCTTGGTACGGTCCTGCTTATAAGTTATAATGTATATACAATCGTCATTTTTACATCTAAGCACTCCAAAAAATATTCTGATTTCTAAATTATTATTTTAATAAGGAACTTAAAATGTTTATCGTCATTAAAAAAAGCAATAAAAATAAATTAGTAAATAGTAATTATGCAAAAACAAATACTTTCAAAATGGTTAATATATTAAAATATGATTTTTGAAATAATGAGCGTCTTACGTTAAATTAATTATAGATGATTTTTATTAATAAATTGTATTTATTTTCTTGAATACATTTACACAAATAAATAAATATTAAACGATTTAGGCCTGATCTCTGTCCAACAAAAAAACACAGATTCTACGCATCTCTAGTTTCTACGGTACACTGTTATCAACACCAATTACATTAAGACAGCGTGTCGTGCCGATTCGCAAAAAACCCAATTTTCGATATTCGTTGGTTCGTGGCGTATTTTCTAGCTAGACGACAATAACATAGATCGATGCCTATATCATTTGACAACTAGAACGTCTAGAACAATTAAAGAACTTTAAATCATAATATACTTATTATATTATAGACTATAGTAGTAGTTTGTATTAATCAAAAGTTAAAAATCTATTCAAATAATGAAACCAATTAGATAACTAGATAAGTATTAATGTAATATTATACAACTATAATATTTATTAATATAAGTACAAATTTCATCCTGTACCTTTAAATTATTATATTTTAAATCATAAATTTAAAAAAAAATCATATAGCACAATGCAGAAACAAAATTAGATTTTCAGTAGGATTTTATTTAGATTTTAGGTCATCACTCATCAGGCTCATTATGTCCGTCTCCATATTGTTAAACCACTGTGGCCCTTTGCCTGCAAAGTATTTTTCTGCGTAACATATTTTCTAGTTTTACAGTACTAAGAACAATATATAACAATGTATAGTTGATTTAAACTTTAAAAGTTTTAAGTGTTTAAATAATATAATACCTATCGAACTTCATACATTTTAAATACCTCACATCCATATATAATAGAAGTATTAAACTTTAAATTCTGTAAAAAAAAATTGTTTTTATTTAAAGTTTTCAAGTTGTATTCAAATCGAATAAGATTTAAAAATTATAATGAAAAAGTGTGCCTACATAATGCCAATGTCACACACTCGTAGACGATATAGCTGGTAATTTATTTCTTAAAATTAATATTATTAAATTTATTTAACATTAATTTGTTTGAAACATTAATGTTTAACAACTTAAATGTAGGTAGTTATTAGGTTGAACCTTTGGGGGGCTATAGTTATTTAAGTAAAATGATCCACACCCTTACAATTTACATGGTTAACAGATTTACATCATAGCATGTTACTACAATGTACTTTGTACAGTCATCGAAGCACCCTCCCCAGTCCCCACCCATATGACTATTGATAAACCATAAATATACATGATAATAGTAAATATTTAAAATGAAATCAAAAATTTTAATATAAAGAAATTCGGGATAAATAATAAAATAACTTACTTTAATAGATTATTATTTGTTAACATAAAGATTATTATCATCATACAACATGTAATTATGGGAGAAATTATGAATACAATATAGAAGATTATTTCAAGTATTGTGATACATTGATTAGTAATTTTAAAGTTTATTAGGATTAATAGAAAAGAGTCATAAATTTCATAATTTAATAATTTTAAAAGAAAATAGTTGTAACTTTATAAACACTAATTTTACATGCTTTTAAAGCATTAATTTTTAAGATTCCTAGAATGTTTTTGTAACTAGTGCGGAAAGTAGGAAAGTTATTGATATATTAACATATTGTAAAGCGAAAGACTTGGTTTTAAATTTTTCATGATGGTTACTACTATCCACTGACATTATTTTCAAAGATTATCGGCGGATATTCAAATACAGATCGAACAAGTGAAGTATAGAAGCATTTGAAGGTTAAAGAATCGTTGGATTTTGAGTATAATTAGGTTTAATCATATGTACCTAACAGAAATAAAGCTTTATTTTATATATGGTTTTTGAACAGTTGTTTTTAGTTGAATAATGTACTTAAATCTTTAATAGAGAGGCATGAAATACACTTAGTGTAGATATATTCGATTCACTACAGTACCTAGTTAAAACTAATTGATTTATGTATTTTTGAGTATGAGATGACTTATTGGAATTTGTAAGAATTTACAAAGAGATAATTTAAAGTACACCAGACTGTGCACATTATTTTGAAAACATTTTTAATAAATACAATAATTTTGTAGAATATATCATCTTTAATAAATTAATTCAGCGTGAAGATTTTTGCATCATTTGTGAATAGAAAATTATTCGAATATGTACCCCTAAGTAATAAAAAAACAGCATCAGCTTAAATTAATAAGTCGAAATGTGATAGAGAACTATAAAAGTTACAAATAAAGGAGATGATATACAATTTTTAAATATAAAAAATTAAGTTCATTCATCCAGTGGCGTTATTTGTGGGATGCAAGAGTGTGCAAATGCATCCCGTGAATTTTTTTAACATACTTTTTGTGCACATTTTTTCATAGAATTATAAAGTATAAAACAAATAACAATAGATTTATTATGCATCTTATGTTGTATGGTCTTAATGCTATAAATAATAAAATGGTACACCATACGAGCGACTTTGGTTTTTCTTAGATTTTCAATATTAGTTTTTTATCTCATGAAAAATGTGAAATGATGCCCCGGATTCATCACTGTGATAAAAAAGAATCGAAACATTAGAAAAAGGTGTATGCAAAGCCAATTTTTGTAAGTTTATGAATTGAAAGTTCGAGGTTAACCTATCAAAGACTTTAAAAATTAGTATAGACATAATATTAGTTTGATAATGATTTTTAAAATAAATAATATAAATAATATTGTATAGAAAATTTCATGTTTTTATTGATATTATGATTTTAAAATGAGTTATAGTTTTGTAAAATACTACAACTTTATAAAATGTTCATAACTCACTTTAAAATGATAATATTAATAAGAATTAAAAGCATATGATGACATTTATTAGATAATATTCTTACCTTTAAATTTGATAATAGGTAAATGTATTCTAATATTAAAGCTAACATTACAAAATCGCAAATTTGTTATGATGTACGTTATAGTAAGATAGAAACAACACATACGGGTATAACGTCCTGCTAATTATATTTAATCGTCATTTTATTGGTAATAGATAATTTATGACTTCGAAATCCATGTTGTTGGGGCATAAACCCGCCAATTTGATCTAATAGTGATTATCCATTCCAATCATTCAGATCGATAGACGTTTAGTATAATCATCACAAATTCACAATTATTATCTTATTATTCATACATATTGGAAAAATAAAAACAATAGATTCAAAGTATTAGATTAATTACTATTATCATTAATCAATGTAATAAATTAAATTGGAAACTTATCTGAGTGAAGCGCTTTAATTGACAATCCGTCAGTATTTATGAAAAATAAATATTATACCCATAAATCAATACAGTTATTTAATTATATATTTTTAGTGACAAATAAAATTAATCAAAAACTGTAATAATAATATTCACTATTAAATGCCTCAAAAATCATAACAATTTAGTCATAGAAAATTATATTTGCCCGCTAATTAAATTGTTATTCTTTAACTACAGGTACATATATATATATTTATATATTTATTCCTTAATGGCCTCAACAGTTAAGTACTGTAAATCATAAATAGTGGTGGTGAAGGAAGAATCTGGATGTCAATCTCTTAAGTCTTAGTCTTTTCACATTGAATATAGAATTTTAAAACAAAATTTAAAAGTGTTGATAGGTAAAATTTTAACTAAATAAATATTAAATTATTAAAATTTGAACAGAAAATGTATAGTTTACGCCTA
The DNA here is from genome assembly GCF_020882245.1 of Rhopalosiphum padi. Classification (NCBI taxonomy): domain Eukaryota; kingdom Metazoa; phylum Arthropoda; class Insecta; order Hemiptera; family Aphididae; genus Rhopalosiphum; species Rhopalosiphum padi. The sequence continues at coordinate 66,029,654 of NC_083598.1, read as the reverse complement.
TACGCTATATTATCAACTACTTAGCTGATTTACTATGGCATAACACTGCATAACTTATTAAAAGCTGTAAATCAATAAGTGAATACAAATAATATAATATTATAAATTATAATCATCCTTAGTACATTTAAAAAGTTAAAAATGTATTATTTAATGAACAGTATTTTTTGTTTTAAATCTAATATATTAAATTATTAAAAAAATCAGCATGATATACTTAAATTATAGATTCTAACTAACGCGAATAATATGTACTTCCTTACTTATAGTTAATACCTACTTAGAAGTTAGATTTTAACAGTTAGAACCTATTATTAAAATAATATATGGTGTTAAATAAAACTGATACACTAAACATAACAGTATAACACTATTAATACTGTCACTGTGTTAACAAAATATCTTAAATATCATTAATTATTAATTAGTATACTATTAATTTTATAATAGTATTATGTTATAATATGTTATAAAGCTGTCGGTTATACATAACCCTGTACGTTTATAAAAATACTATGAGATTATCAGTCCCTAGGATTTCTGAGGTGGTAACAATTTTGCGGTAGCAAAATTTTCTCAAACAATGAATTACATATTTATGATACATGTCTGTTTATAGATTATTTACAGGACATGGGAAACTGTTTTGTTTAAGCTATACTTTATTGACTTATCGTTTATCTTTTATTATAATTATTTAATATATAAAATTATAAAATACCTGGACTGTTTAAACGCTTGTACTAAGTACATATTCGTATGTATTATAAATAAATAAATAATTTTATGTCTAAGCCCTAAAGAATATTTATGGATAATAAATGAACACAAAATTTGTTGTATACTTGTATTCTTGTATTTTTTTTAAATATTTGCTATAGTAATTAACTAGTTTTTGGGATTAAAAAAATGGATCGTTAAATTTCTTTATCCTTATTATTTTATAACTTAGCCAATCCAATAATAAAAATATTAAATAAACCAAAAGTGTAATGCTATTATAGCTTTATATAGAGAAAGACAATTAAATAATTATTTTTAGTTTTATACAGATTACAAAGTACCAAGTACCTATTGAAGATTTTAATTTATAATAACTATAGATATACGGTATACGACTACACAAGTGTACATTTTTTTTAAATAATCATCCTTATATCTCATTTTACCCCCATTACTTATCAAATATATTAGGCAAATACGTACTTAATGTATAAATAAAAATTATTATTCATACATTCAACTAAAATATTATTATTGATCATAATACTTAATATTTTTTTTTCATCTTTTTGAAAAATTTTTTTAACAGATTTTTAAGCATTTTAGTAACCATTTTACAATTTTTACTTAAACAAAAAATGGTTAAGAGTTTATAAGGGTTAAGGTTCGATATAATAATACAAAATACCAACATATTGATACAATACCATATCATTACTTAAATATACTATTAAATAATTTTAGATGGATTAATCATTAATTTTTTAAATAATTATTAATTATTAGACTCATACTCACAGACGATAAACCTTGATTAAAATAAATAATTATATCAAATTATTTTTAACTATGCTTTAAAAAAAAATTGCTTTCTTAATAGGATATTATAATTAATATAAAATTAAGATTATTTTTTAAACCGAATGACAGATTAAATTAGTTTAATTTGTACAAGATGTTATGTAATTAATAATGATTAATGGGACTTACCATATTATCCTTGACATACTGCAAAACGTTTCGCTACTATATACACTTTGAAATCAAATTAAACTCTTGTAATTTTAACAAAAACAAATAAATAACATATTTGTGGTTCTTATAATTTGTAAAATGCAAAGAATACTGCAGTAGCATGCCATAATTAAAATAAAACGTAAGCATGTACTATATGGACATACAAAATAAACAAAATATTCGAATTCGAAGTTGCAAAATATATTATAATATTATGTATATAACTATCGATTGCAACGAGGCGTTATAGGAATGGAACGAATGAAAAAAAATGTCAGCGGTCACATGTTAAGTCGGACACTAAATACATGTATTAATTTTTATACATAGTTATATACTATTGTAGGTACTTATATTTAAATAAACGCTTATGTGTAGGCTATGCACATAGTGTGGTATGTAGGTATTGTGTGTATATTATATATTATTATTTTTTTTTAACTATACGGCGTGTGCATTATATAGATACACTACGGTTGACAGACGCTCGGAAGTGGTCCACCGGGTGGTTAAGCTGTGTAGATCGAACGAAAACGAAACTGGAAATATTCGCAATCCCAGACTCAGACTAAAATATACATATATATGTATATATATATATATTATATATAGAATATATACACACATAATATATATTATATCGTGTTATATACAACAACAAATGTGCCTCCCTTGTAGAAGATCCCAGAGCGTACGATTCCGTCTAACCGGTTATATTGTTATTTTCAAACACAAACGGCGCGATTCGAATACAATAATATAATAGGTAGTTGTCAGTATATATATAATATTATTATATTTGTATATTATAATAATTTATAATGAACGGATTATAAATATGCGACGATACAGCGATATCCACATTAAATCATATATGCAGATATTATACTAATATATCGTGAAGTTTTTTTTAATAAAAGTTGCTCATTCGTCTGTACGATTGTATTATTATGATACACATAATGGTATACTGCGAATCTGCAGATAAGACGAAGACACAAAATTTGCAACCCGAGTATGATCGACTGATTATATAATTAATATAGTACCTATATTATGTAATTGTCGATCACAAACTCAGATGCAAATGTAATATGTATAATAAACATTATCTATTATGTGTATTGCGGTGAGTATATTAATATTCTACGATGAAGGTTTTATGGAGTTCACATTTTATCTTGTATGAAAACACTGATTACCTATACCTATTGGCTATAAGATATTTAAATAACGCATTAAACGATTATGTTTATATTTCATAAAACTATTAATATTTAACTGTTTGATTTAGAGACCGTTGAAGTTTAAAATTCTATTAAGTTTGTGTATATTTTTATATATATATATATATATATGCCAAACACAAATATATCTAAACATTTACTTCATATATGAAGTATAAGGGAATTATAAATATAACATTTAGTGTGTCAATAATAAAAACTAAAAATTTGTATATTTATTTAAGAAAGCGTGTTTATTAAAAAATAACACAAAGGTAATTTTATTAAGCTAACATTTTTCGTACAATCCAAATTATTTTAAATAAATTAATGAAAATGCTCTATAGTAAATTTTTATTATCGGCACCGTTATCATAGGTACCTATTATGATTTATATCATATAACATTTTATATATATAATACTTATATAATTATATGGTTATATCTTATATTATGTAGATATTATCTAGTTGTGGAAAATATAATATATCGATAGGTACTCAAGTTTTTTTTATTTCTATTTCACTCAATTTATAAAAAAATAGTAAAAAATGTAAAAATGTCTTATAACTTCAATTAGTGACCTAAAGAGTCAAAAAAATGTCCTAAAAACGAAAAAAATTAGTTTTGTGTATTTACATGTTATTGAAACATATTTTAAAATCAAAAATCATCGTCTATGATGTTCCAAAAAAGATGCAAAATTCATCAACATCCGGACCCCATTAGAATAACTAATATAAGCTTAGCTTGATAGCTAGATGTATTAAAATCCAGTAATTATTGATTAGGTACCACTTATTGTAAATATCATAATTTTTAACTTTTGAGAAAAGTTATTTTTGCATTAATTTTATACATTTTTCTTGTCACGAATATTAATAATAAAACCGTATCATATTTTCGAATGCGAATATTCTTAATGTATTTATACAGAACAATTTTAAATACTATATAATTTGTACATATCAAAAGATAATTATTTTTATAAAAGTATCTAAATTGTTTTATTAGTGATTTCCATTTTTTTTTTTTATTGAAAATGTATTTTGTGTATCCAAAACTAAATTAAATTTATTGTATGAAATTGTATACCTAAGTATCAATATTGAATAACCATTTAAAACTAAAATATATTATATTACTTTCAGATTTAAATTAGCAAGGAAATGGTTTTATATTTGCGAACAAGCACGTGATCTAATTATGTAAAAAAAACAATAACCTGAAAATTAGAATTCAAAGGTTTATGCTAAAATTGCATCCAAGACACATAATTTATTTTTAAATTATTGTTAAAAATAATTTTGTAAAATATAACACTATAATAAATAATATTTAACGTAATTTAGTTTTAAACTGTTTAGTATTTTTTTTATAAAATTAATGTATATGAAAATAAAAATACATTTTTGAGACGCACTAGTTTACGACCTTGAACAGGTATTAGACAGACATAAAAGAGAGAGAAAGAAAGGAAAATAAGCCAGACGACTGGTCCAGCAGTATAAAAGTACAATAGGTAATATTATTCAATCCACTCGATTATTATAGGCTACATAAGTTATAAATATATAACAACGTAAGTATAATAATGGTACCTAATACCTATACCTTATAATATATTTTAGTAGATATACATAATACCCACGTGGTATTAGTAACCGGTAAGTTGCTAAAAAATCATTAATACATACTATATATATATATAGATCTGTATTCATAATATTATAAGAATTATTAGTTTGACAGTTTCTTTTTCATCTAAAAATATTATTACTAGGTAAAACTTCATTAAATTTACTGTTTACATAAACGATTTAAGATTACACAGTTTAAAAAACTATTATCGGTACAAAAATTAAGAACTGTCTAGAGAGATAAACTCCATACATAGGTTAAGAGTTTATGACTTAGGTCAAATAAAATCTTACGAACACTATCGTAGCTATAATAATATGGTACTATGCATAATAGACAATAACCATTAGGCATATATCAATACATGAATAAAATATATGATATGCATATTTGTTTGAAACTATTTTAGAAGTGAGATACCTATATAGTCTGATATATTTTTATTTAAATTCATTATAAACAAGAACTTGAATAATATACTGCCAAGGATTTGGTCGTTGTGTTGTGTTCGAAGAATATTATTTATACATTATACACCGTGATCCATTTAGCGTAACACTCATTATTCCAGAAAACACATCGTTTTTAAAAATAATTATTTTATATACATTTAAGTCGTTACAAAACAAATTAATTTAATTTTAAAAAAATTATATTTTTTATCGTTATTGTTTTTAAGGTTTTATTTTATTTTTTTATTTCATATAACTTATTAGAATACTATTCGGAGTATTTATAAATCTATAAAAATTAAATTTCGGACAAATAACTAATAACTAATAAGTAATAAGTTATTAGTTACAGCCGTTATGAGGACGCCATACCTACATGCAGGTCTGTCTTACTAACGTACATCATAACAAATTTTCTTTCAGCAGAATACATTTTATGATATTTGCTTTAATATTAGAGTAAATTTACCTATCATCAAATTTAAAGGTAAGAATATTATCTAGATAATGACATATGCTTTTATTGATATTATTATTTTAAAATGAGTTATAGCTATAATTAAAATGATAATATAGATAAAAGCATACGTTATTGTCTGGATAATATTCTTACCTTTAAATTTGATGATAGGTAAATTTACTCTAATATTAAAGCTAACATCACAAAATGTATTCTTCTGAAAGAAAATTTGTTATGATGTACGTTAGTAAGACAGAGACAATATATGCGGGTATGGCATCCTCTTATAGGTGTTTAAAGTTTAGATGAGCGATTATTAGACCAATATTTTGCGGAATTCTACACCATTCATCAAAACTTTAAGTCTTTAAATACTTATAAATAATTATAAACTACACGTTAAAAATTCGATTTTTATGATTAAAGTACTCCAAACAATATTCTGTTTACTACTTTGGATTATGTAATAAATAATACCATCATAAATAATAATAGTTTTTAAAATAATGTGTATATGTACATCAATATATTTATAAAAGTATAAAGGTACTAATATTTAATAGATATTTTTCTGATTTTATTCATAAGTTTCATTTATAATTAATAATTAATAATAGGTATATGATATTTATTTTATTATACAACATATATCATTACAGTAGACCTAAAAATAAAAAATATACAGTTATACAGTATGATAATATTATTATTTAAATTTAACAAAATTAATGTCAAAAACAACATTGCTAATGTACAAGAATAATTGATACATAAAATAGTTATTATGAATTCTGAATTGAAATTTATAAAAGGAAATAAGGAAATTTTTAAATTATAAAATATATTTTAATAGCTAATAATATGGCTTTGAATTGGACAACGTTAGATGAATGAACACATATTTTTAGCTATAGCCTATAGCCCTATAGTGTAAGTATATAAATATATAAATTATATAATCTATATCCATGCTATAATTGTCATTTATTTTTAAAATACATTGAAATAGTTTTTTAAATGTAAAGTAATTGTTTACATTACACACAAAACATAAGGAAAATAAAAATAAAAATATTATGTTTTCGTTTATGAGTATAAGTGTATATCCAGTATCCACAGTATATTTTACTTATATTTTTCTATCAATCTAGAAAAACAAAAGATAATCTTGACATTGTTTGTTTTAGTAAATATATTAACATTTGTGTGACATATAATATAACTATTACATTATAATATACATAATACATATTATTGTTTTACTTACGTTTTTTTTAAACAAATTCAATTTCTTATATTATACTTAAAAATATAGAAATAGAATCTTTAGTAATTTCTGGATACTAAGATTTCAAATTTTACAACTGATTGATTGTTTTTTCTTTATTTACACAGTAAGGCAAAAAATAATTCTATATTAAAATCAAGATAATAGGTTATATTGTGATAATGGAACTTAATTACATGCTTAATTTGGTAATCTAGAATAGGCATTTCATATTTACATTTGACATTAATATAGGTAGTGGGGTACTTCAGCAGTAGATATAAATGAGGCACTGGTACTACAGACTAATGAGTAATGAGTAATGACTGTACACAGACATAGGAAGAAGAACCTATTTAGTGAATCGTGATTAATCTATAGATGCTCTATAATATTACTAGGACTATTAGGATTTAGGACTATATTATATTATTATATTAATAATAAATTAAAATGTTTGTATGTTTATAGTAGGTATATCATAAGAGACATAAATTATAATTTTATTTTTGTAATGTTATAAATTGATTAAGGTATGCTAGAGAAAAAAATAATATCAACATTCTAATAATAAAGACGTAACTATCTTATTATTGTTATTCATACATTAAAGTTATAAATATAAAATTTAAATGTACAATTTTTAGAGTAGTCTATAGTGTAGTATGTACTATGTACAAATCAACGTTTATTGCTTTTTTTTTATAAAAATGTATCAGTTTAATTTATGTCATATTAATATTTTATTATATCTCTATGTACATTTTTCATCATCTTTGATACTAGGTACCAATTTTATTTATCACATTAATCATTTAAAACTATATAAATTCCATTTTGATATTTTCTTACTAATTATATTATATTTTAATTATGTAATTATAATTAATTCTTTGTACAATTAAACCCTTGATAAAATAATTAAATTTTTATTTTAAAATTCCTTTTTATTTTTTTTATAATTGCTAGCTATGTAGTAAAATTATAGTATATATTATATTTAAAGATATTGAAAAACTTATTACTATTTACTACAATTGGAATTATTATATTTTCAAGTAAATCAAGCAATCTTTTGAGTTTATACTTCACGGTATTATTTTATAATTTTGTGTTCCAAAATGGACAAGCTTTACGAGTTTGCGGTTATTTATTATGGTTCTCTTAAAAAAAAAAAAAAATTATCACCATCATAATATGACATATTATATCATATTTTATGTTATATCAATAAGCCTTTATTTAATAATCAATATAACGAATATTAAAATAAATAAAAAAAATAAAAAAAAAATAATATCTTATTTATTATTATTTATAGGTACACTGTTTTAAATTAAACATAGTACAATAATTAATAATAATAGTGTATTATCTGATATTAATTAAATTACTATATATACACTTGAAATTCAAGTATAAATTATACGCATTAAGTCATATTTAATACAATTTGATAATTTCAATACTATTTACCGTAAATTAAATTTAGGTCGCATTTTATAACAATATAACTATACTTGCTCACTAAATTATTTTTGTTTTGTGATTGAAAATAATCGATTATGAGGTTAATATATTTAATACCTTTAGGTACCTAAATGCCTATATATTAAATATATAATATATAATAATATATATAATAACTTATATTTTTTATACTTTATTTAATATTTATATTATATGAAAAAAAGTATTAAAACTTTGGTCTAGATAATTTTTGTACGTTATCTTTTTGGGATAAATTATGGCTATTTATCATTTTATTATGGGTATTTATATAAAAAAGGACAATCCCAAAAAATAAAAGTTCACAGTAATAACTAAAAAAATTTAAATATAATTGAGATCCAAGCAGGAGTTATGGAAGTCCAACTTCATTTGCGCAATTTGAGGGGGGATTGGGAGGCTAATTCCCCCCAAAATGGTTTTTATATATCCCCTTCCACCTTTATATATCTCAGGGAGCATACACACAGTACATACATGCAAATTATAACAGCTCCCCAAATTTATAACTCAAATAATTACGCCTATGCAGCACTCGTAGATTAAGTAGGTTTAAGTTAGGGTCGTAAGATGTGTAGATGTGATGTTGTAGGAATAGTAGGATAAGTGTCAAGTAAACCTACAAGTGAGTCCAATAGATGTATTGAATTTGAATTCAATGATTTATCATTCAATTTACATGAAAATCGATAGTGAATAAAAACTGTGTCAGATATTATTTCTAAGGATATAATATATGATTTATTAATAATACTATTAGTCATTAATTTTTCTTTTAGGTAAATGGTCATCCAGCATGCCAAACTAATTTTTGCAGAAAATATATCGTGTATATTGTATAATATAATATAATAATAATAATAATAATAATAAATCATAATATAGTATCGTTAATTTATATTATTTTTATGAACTTATTTAAGTTATTACAGATAATAAGTGTACTTTACGGCCACGGTGTAAATAAAATCTTAGTATCATGTATAATTAATGTAGATTAAAATTAATCTAAATATATTTTTAAAATTGCATTTTAAGTTCCCACAACTATTTTTTTTTTTTTGAATTAATGTCTGTGTATACATGGAAAGTAGTAAATAAAACGCTTCGATTTTCTTAAGTAAGGTTAATTATTAGTCATTAGGCCATTAAGGTATAGTTTGTGATTGAAAATTGAACCTAGTTGATACTTTTAAGAGTTAAAAATGGAAAATTAAAACAAGAATTATACGTATAAACCTAGTTTTTATGTAATCGATAGGTAACTCAAAAACAAATAACTGCAGTATGCGATAGAGTTAAGACAAAATAGTAATTACTGTAGAGTGTAGACCTAATCAATTATTTATTAATTATTATATATGTTAAGAATTTCGTTTTATTTGTACCTGAGAAAGAATGTCATGCTCTAGTGGAAAACCTGATCGAATGGAACGGGAACATCTAAGCAACCTTCAACTTGATAAGATGGTATAAATGAAGGCTATTATAAAATGATACTTAACCACAAAACTATTTGAATTTTAAATATGTAATGAAAATTTAATCTAAACCTTGCTTCAATTTTCTATTAACATACCTATATATTATAAACAATATTATATATATTTTTTTACATTACAATCCTTCACTCCATAGTCCATATTATTATGTTATTATAAATTCCTTCCATGTTGAACCATCTAATAATAATATGTCTATTGTGTAAGTATTTTTATTAATTTTTTTTTTAATATTTGCGTTATGAATTAATTGGTAATTATTTATGTTTGAGTGCAATACTATCAATATTCATTACTTATTAACCCATTAATGGATAAATAATATTTTAGTTTCTATTATTTATCTTTAACGGTTAAATTGTTTAGGGATAACAAATTATTTATAGATTAAAAGCAACTGATGAAAAAAGTTCCAGTAAGTTTAATTGGTGTATTTTTTATACTACCTAATACGTTTTCTTAATCAACATTTTAATAGGCAGACAAATACTTATAGCCTTATGGGGGATAAGAAATTGGAAATTACGAAGATGCGTAATCGTATCGGTCTAATAGGTACTAATGGTACTATATAATGCTGCATTTTTATTTAAATAATATACATTATGATCATTATATTTAATAAAATATTTATGATTAGACTTCGAAGGTGAATATTTTCAAAACTTTTTATATTTATATATCTTAAGTTATAAATTATTAAACATTTTATTCAAAAATATGATATTAAATCTACCAATCTATCAAGAATTCATAGTTGACAAATTATTATTGTTTTTATTCATGTTTCAATATAATTGCATTTTATAAAAGAATGATTATATTTTAATTATATAGAATGTCCTTGTTCCTTGTATTTACTATTTCAAAATAATGCACAAATGATTATAATTCTTAAAGAGTTTGAGCAAAATAGTGTGCATACCACAATTTAAAATACTTGAATCGTAATTGTATATCATAAAAAAATATTGTTGCACATAATTTTATATTAAACTACAACTTAAAATATTATTAAAAATATTAATTAGGTACCTAAATCAATTATTATTTCAGTATTTTTAATAAACTAACCTTGATTATTCTTATAAGAGAAGTAACATCTTATTTACTTGACCCTGTTTATACACTGACTGACTCTCGAGATAAAGTAAACCATTGAAGACAATCTAAATTATAATTTAAATATTAATTTTAAATGGTCAATCTTATTTAAAATTGTTTGTTTTTATTATATTATCATTAAATATAAATTATTGAGGACAAACTAAATGTTAAATCGTTAACATTTGATTTTTAATTTCTATACAGTTTCTACACGTATAAGTAATTAATAAGTAAAAACAATGTAATACATTTTTAAATTATTAAGGACTTAATAATAATAATAATAATAATAAACAGTAAAAGATTCAATTTGACACTTTATAGATTGTAAAAATGGAAATTATCTGATTGATTTCATTTTTTATAATACAACATTTTAAGAATGTTATATAAAAAACAATCATAAATACAGTTATAATATAAAAACTATTTATAAATCAAAAAATTAAAATTTTGTGTAAAATTAATATCAATATAAAACAATCGTGTTTTATTATTCACAATACAGATATTTATGTAATCATTCTATGTAATTATGAAAACGTTTAACATATTGTATAAATATTATATGTATAAGTACCTATAAATTGGTAACTATAAAACAAAATATTTTATAAACATAAATGAATAACTATAAAACTAAAATATTTTCACGTTACATTAATTATTTTCAATACAATTATGTAGACACTAGACGCATTACTAATTACTATCATACATTTTTTTTATTATTTTTTTAGCTTAATGTGTTTACGTAACTATATGTTATTATTTATTATAATTAAATCAAATACACAAGTGTAACATATATTATATTTTAGATAGCTCTACATTGTTACACAGAATATTATAAATTATTTATTGAAGTATTGGACTTAAATTAATAAATATCAAGCAGTAATGAAGGCACTGAAGGCAGTACATTATAATCATTACCTAAATTATATGACGCGTATTTAATGTAAATATGGTTTTTCCTATAAAAAGTATAAAATAATTATCAATTAGTATATAAATGTTTAAATGACAAACATATTTTCCGGTTGATTTCAAGTTTATGTTTTTTAAGAATATATTTACTTGTTATTTTATTATTCTGTTTAAATTAAAATACATTGAACTTAACTATAACGCCTTGAAACAAAAATTCAGCAATTTAAACTCACGTATGAAATATTATTGTATCATCATCTACTCAGAATGTAGTTTGTGTAAAACATACCACAATAAGAACTATAAAGTATAAAATAAATTAATAAACTATAAAATATTATTAAAATTGTATACTATAAGTCAACATTTATTATTCTATTATAGTGAATTATAAAACCTACATAAAGATAATGTATATATGTACGGACGTACAGCAATAGATATACATTACCTACATATTATAATAGATAAATCAGTATTATTGAATATTGATTTGTGTAAATGTTTCTCGGTGCCTAGTTAATTGAAGTTACATTAATTACATCGTTATATTTTGTATACCCTACTTATAAGTTATAAGTGTTATAACCTGCCTTAATTGGTAGATGGTCAAGGGCAACCGCCGAAATTTTCTCTGCAAGGGGGGGGGAATGTTTATATAATATATATTTAAACTGACGATATTATATTTACTGAACTTTCATCGTGCATCCCAGTGTCGTAGCCAGCATTTTTTCGGGGTAGGGGCTTAATTTTTGATGGCCAATTATAACAACAAATTAAGTTTGTACTGTATTTCTGACAATATTATAAGTCATATAATAAATAATTATACTAGTTATCAAATCAAGATCAAGTAAGTGAGAGCTTTATCACCACAAACAATAATTAAATTAATACAATTATTCTCACTTTTTAATATTAAACTAAAATAGTTAGCAATGATTTTGTTTATTGAAAAAAAATTGCTTTTAAAAATATTTATGAAAACATAATACAAAAGTTATCAAAAAATATGTTCCTTTGTGATTGCCCTTATACAAGGTAGGTTGTATAATATTATTTCAAATTACTTTTTGTAGTATATATTATAGAGTTACACTATTATTGTTTATTTTAATTCATCTGTAAATTAGATATATTCCTACATTGATAATTTATTGTATTACCCAGATGCCAGAGTTTGTTTATAAGATCGAAATTATTAATATAAAATAATGCCATACATATTGCATTAAAAAGTTATCAAGTTAATAATAAATGTTAAAGATTATTAAAATATATAAAGATTCAACTGGAAAAAAATGTATTTATAATATAATTATTATGAATATTTAACTATATATCAGTCATTCAGCCATATTATATATAAAAAATAGATATTGGCTGTTATGTAACTTTGTATTGAATATTGATAAATAACAAAAACAGTGAAAAGACGAATAAATTTATTTTTAATCTTATTATACATTAAGGATTAAAAATGTGTTGATTAATGATTATTACATTAATTTTGAACTTGTTTTATTTGAATGCTAATTATCTGTAATTAAACGAAATGGGAATACCTCAAAGGAATTTAAATTTTAATAATATCTACAATTACAACATTTATGTTGGATATACCCCATAATTTCACTAAATAAATGTTTTTACGACTATTTTATACGTTAACTTCTAACACTACAATTAAGTAATATTCCTAACCCCCCCCTCTCCCTCAAATTATATTACCTTTAAAAGCCTACATTGAGACACTTTTTACAATTTATAAAAATAAATAAACTTAATAAATTTTCTATAAAAGTATAAAGTAGAGCAGAATCTAGTATCTACACATTACATAAGTCTAAAGTCTCAATTTTTTTTACTGCTTAAGTTATACCTATAGTCATACAGGTACAGATTTATATAGACGTAAAATGTATGTTTAATAATTACACTAATAGGAAGTTCAAATAATTAATATATTATATACTACGACGATATTTATAAAATATATATAGGTATATACTATATTATATATCCAGTTTATTTGTAGGTACTTTGGTATAGTGAGTAAGCAAAAATTGTGAATTTTTAAAATTTTGGTGCTTTTTCATTAAATTTCTTGATAGATCTAAAAACTAAAGCAAAAGAAAACAGTAAAAATATATAATACTGATAATTATTAATCACAATACGTATTTTTGATTGATTCATTAATGGTAAAAAAAAACCTGCACTAAGATTTTCTGGCTCCAATTTAACTTACACAAATCTACATATACCTATAAATATACCTGTACATTTAATGAAATATTGAAGCATTTAGTTCATAAATTTGTACATTATGGGCTGTAAATAAAAAATTAAAGTTGGCACCTTACGTGTTCAAGTTCGAATACAACTATGAACCATTCGCACGTTCACGTGATACACAATAATATGTGTCATGCGTCCTCGTGTTTTATTATTACTTTTTTTTTATTTATATATAATAGACCCCATCCGAGAAAAATAATATAATAATGTAATTAAACCATTTATAATCTAGTAAATTGAGACTTTACTAATATATATCTTCGATAGTTCTAATTATATAATATAATATATTATTTTAAACGATCGTGTTTTATCTGTCGGGAACGATTACAATCGCACACAATATTACACGCACAATTATTACGGATTATGTTCAGTTCAATAAACTTTCTAAATATTATTGCGACGTAGGTACATGAACAGCCAGCTAAAAAATAGATATCTAACACGAAAATAATTCTTATACCTAGTTAAAAAAAAAATAATTTATAGATAAAATATCAAATAATTTATTTTGCACAATCGTACCGAAAATATACAACAAAGTATGGACTTATAAAAATTAAAAATAATATAATATAATATTATTTCCTTTTAAAATGTGTTCAAATTCTAAGAACCAGAGACCGATAACGGTTAATTAACTAGTAGTGGAGTGGAGTATATTATTAAAAAATAAATATCATAATACCTACATATATTGTATACTTATAATCTACGTGATTATAACAGATATAATAATACTAATATTATGTATGAATATTATCAGAAGCGATTGCATTTGTTTTTTTTTAATCAATATTATTATAATTTATTAGTATTAGACTGTTATTATATTTTATATTTATTAATTTATTATATTACAAATTACTATTTATACTAATCACGCGATCCTTCGAATCGCCAAGATGCCATAATGTGCTATGTGCGTCGTAGAAATTGAAAAATATTTATTAACAACAATAAAAAAATTCTCATACCTATAGCAGTATAGCTCAGATTAGATGAAGTTCAAAATTTAAATGCTTAATGCTTATCGACATAAGACATAGCATTTTATCGATATTCGATAAACGAAGTGCACAAATTATGGCGCGTGCGTGCATACAATATAGCGTCAATACATATTGTGTTATGTGTACATCGATATAATTGGTATTGGACGATTGCGGTTATTTATCGATACACAAACATGCCCTACTGGTTCAATGGTTGACAAATTTGAAATTAACTCAAAACCATAGGCTACAACTCTTGGGTTTTTGGGTAAAATTGCGTGTATATCGCTCGAGACAATTATTACAATATTTTCTATGAATCGGGCGTACCAGATATCAGTGTACACTTTACCACATTACCACAATAATAATAATATCGATAACGGACGTTCGATAGTACATTTCTCACTGTAATCGATTGTTGACATTATGACCCCTGTGTACGGAAACGCGATTACCGCCATCCACACGTCCAGGTTAGGTACTACTTCCATCGATATTTCTACCACAATACTACCACTACCACCATTACCCGTTCTATGTATTAATTTCCACCTCTACCTGTACGGCTGCTCACCTATGTACGACCACCACCACCACGAGTCATAACACGCTCCGACGCTCTGTTTTTTTTTGTTCACTACGTACGCCAACTGCTTTCACTTATGACCCCGTAAACAATTAGGATTTAACAACTGCCGTTAACCTCTATCGTCTGTGCCTTTTGCATTTCGCTGGGATAGCGTTTCAGTTCACACTCGACAGCGATCTATATTCTACTACAACCGAGCCACAACACACCGCCGAGATGAAGTGATTTCGGAGTCCCCGTAGACACCGTTCAACCCGCACACGGCCGTGTGCCCAAACCCAACCAAACGATCATGTCCGCGACGGCGAGGTGAGCGATTTGATTATTAATATGTCATTCGATTACGTTACGTCGTATTTGAGTGCATCTTCAACGCAGCGATTACAGTGTTATATTATAATAGTAGGGATACTAGATCGCATACACCGCGATCTACGTCTCTACCCGGCTTTGCGGTAGTATAAATAATAATTAGCCGGCGACATAACAGTGGCGACGATGGTGAATAACCGTGCGAACCTTCAACTCGACGACATAATTTGGTATCGATATGCGTGCGTATACGGCTGCTGCGCCAATTTCGCATACCCTGTACCTGTGCCGAAATACGTCACTGCCGTTGACGTGTGTGTGAACGGCACGTCACCGAGTGGTTTGTTGTGACTGATTTGCATTTAGCACGTCCGTGACGATAATATTAGGTACCTACTCACCACTATACTACCCCAATTCCTACAGATTTTCTACAACAGTAACACAGGTGTCAGCTTGTACTTGTGATGTCTACCATAATCATTAGACAATATGACAACAGAATAAATGTAATTTTATTATATTTATTCTGTGATATGACACTAATGTTGTACCCCACACTTTTTTTGAAGTGTAAACTTGAACCCCTATTTTTTTACTTTGCTGTACATTATGCAGGACTTGAAGAAAAATCAATCGCTGTTGTTGATTTTCTCTGTATTACATGTCTTGCCCTTAAGGTTAATGTGTCCGTCCACCAATTGGTTTTAGAATGTAGGTAATCCACTACTAGTTCAAATTGACTTTCTCTCAAACTGTGCTACCAAGTTAAAATTATTATTTAATAATCTTGTATAGTCTTATAGTTTGATGAAATTTTAAAATAAAATATTTCTTATAACGGCATAAAATTGATTAATTGTATTATTAGGTATATTAAATATGTGATGTCATCTGATATGAATTGGTTGAGTTTGTTGCGTTTTTGTCTAATAAAACCAAGACTATAAAAAGACTATAAGTGTAGCACATTAAACTTATATATATTTAATTAATATTCAAGTAGTAAATTATTATAAGGATTGCTGTTTTCTTATCTTTTAAACTTTAAAGGAGGTACAACAAAATTTAGTGTACTAATAATGTTATAGTATTAATCTTAATGAATAAATATAGATAAACTAGGTTCAGTGAAAACTAGCTCTTATTAATTTGTATTTACCTTTTGTTCATTATCTCGGATAATAATATAGTATTAATAATATGTATTTTTTCATTAAAATTACAAGGTTATACTAAACTAAGGTTAATACAATGTAAATATTTTAACATATATTTGTATGCCCCTAAATGTATTAATTTATATCAAATACATTATAGGTATTACTTATTTATAACTTAAATTTGTTAATTTATGAAGTAATGAATTAATACTAAACAATGAAGTTAGAAAATTATATTCTTGTTTGACTTTAATTTTAAAACTAGTGAATGCTCAGCAGTGTTGTTACTATAAGTTATAAGTTATTATTTGTTATAATATAGTCAGTCCTAAACAATTAAACAATTAAGGTTATAAAAAATATTAAAATGTTGAGTTAACATACACCATAAATGTTTATAATAGCCTTTTATTTCTAAGTGTTGAGAATTTGAATATTTAAATTTTTATGAGTTGTCTACTCTGTATATTGTATTAAATAAATATTTTCATCTATTTTTAAAGTTAGAAATATTTATTTATGTATAAATTGTTTTATAATTTGAAACAGTTTATTATAAGAGGTATAAAAAGATTATTGTCTATTATAATTAAATTGTAATAGTTATCCAATTGAAACAATAATTATCCTACTAGTGTCATTATATTTTAAATGATTTAACATGTACAGGTATGAAATATAATATATATCATCTTGGGTAATAAAATAGTTTAAGAACGCAAGGTGTAAAAAATATTTTTTTAAATATAAAAATATCTATTGGTTAAGTGTAAGAAAATATGTATTATTTTTTTCTGAAATATTTTTTTTAATTTTTTTTTTTAGTGCCAATATGGCTTCCCTATTCAAAGATGGTGCCACCATCAAGAGCATATCAACGCAAATCATCAACAGCATACTTTTCACTTCGTTTAATAATATACCCAATCCATTACAAAATGTCAGGAATGTCGCAAGTAGTACAACCAAGCTGCTCGTTGCTTTTAAGCAACGAGCCAACAACAGCTCTGTCTTCTAAAGCAATATGTAATTTAAACGATACAGAATGGGATAAATTAACAAGGAGTGACATGGCTGGAAAATTATTAGAATACCTAGACAAATTGTACGATAAAAACGATGGTAGGTATTTTTTTTTCATTTATGAAATAATAATACTATATTTTATAGAATTAACAAATAAAAAAAGGTTATAGCATCTATGTAAAAGTAGTGCCTATTTGATATTAAAATCACTGCACATAAGTATGTTTTTAATGTAAAAATATTTGAATTGTTCTTTAATATTATGAATCTATATAACTTTTTTAATCAAAATCCAAAATCGTAATAATTTCTGACTGTTAGTTTTTAAAATACAAATGCCTTAAGTTTGGCTGTTTTAAGGTGTCTATATTAAAAATCCATAAACTACCTAATAATTAATGTTTTGAAGTCTGAAGCACGTCATTATCAATAACATAGATTAGTTATTACTAATCCTTAGAAAGCTACACAATGTGTCTAAAAAAATTATAGATAACAGACGTGATTTTATGGTTTCCGATCAAAATATTCATTGGGCTACACTCTACAGCAGCTTTGAAGTATCCTAAGCTCTAATCTATTATTTTATATAGCTGGCCAAACACTGATGCAATTATTGTGGAGTGTTTAGTCACTTTTCTACCATTAAAGTAATAACATTTAGTTAGTCAAAGTTTACGTATCAATTTATTAACGACAGCATCTCATTTATTATTTGGAAATAGTCATTGTCACAAGTTTAAAATGTATGAGACTATCTGCTCTAATGTCACCATATCTGAGATGATTTCAGGTAAATTTATGTCTGTTAGTATTTTACCTTAGCCTTAGAGTTATATATCAAGTGTTTCACAAATAAGGTTTAGATTAATATATTTATTACCTAAGTAATTTTTAATATAAAAAATATTAATTGGTTAACCATTATATAGACCTACAAATAATTACAATAATTCAGTATAAATAAATTATAATCAATTAGTGACTTATATAAAATATAATAATAATATATATCATATTAATTCAAATGTATCTTTAAATTAGGCACTATATCAATAATAAAAATATCTCGAAAAATATATAATATACAATTATGATGATAATGAAAAAAACCTTAATTATTGAAATTAATTAGCTTAAACATTAAATGTTAAAATACTGGCAAAATTATTATTTTAAAATTGTTATTAATTAATATAAAGAAGCATTCCGTAATTAAATTAAATACAATCTACAAATATATTAATTTAAATTTTAAATTAATATTGGTTTATGAAATGTTGTACATATTTAGTTTAATTATTATATACTTTTGACACTTTAATCATCTATCATTATCTTATTTTAAAGATTTTTTTTTTTTTTTAATAATTAAACCAACTGATAAAATTATAAAACATTCATTTTTAATATATTATTTAATTAATTAAGTGTTGATATAAACTTGATTGTTCTATACAATTTCTGATAGTCTTTGAGCTTTGATCGCATTCAAAAAGTTGCGCAGCAATAAATATTAAATATTTGTATTTATCATATAATTTTTTGTTAAACCTTGATGATTATTATATAACATGTACTTAATATATGAATATAAATAGGAGTTAAACAGAGTTGATTAAAAAGGAATATCAAGTATTTAATTTAAAGAAAAAATCGGTATTAATAGTTGGGTATTAACTAATTTATTGTTAAAAATGTGATGAACTGGGATATAAAAAATAAAATTGTTCTATTTTTAGTGTAGTTTTTAAAAAAAATGTCCTTTGAAGTCGATAACTTTGTGTCTAATTATGTATAGAAGTGTGAAACATAAAACTTGTTTGGTTCCAGAAATTATTTTTCAACAACAAAAACCTCGTAAAATTCATAACTGCTTCTACTTTGATAAATTTTTTATACATCCTAATATCCTACTGTTAAAATTGTTTTAAACTCAAATTTCTTGAAATGTTATTTTATTACACAATTACATTTGAACATGACATAATTTTGAATTGGAGTTTAATAATTTATAACAATATTGATCTATGATCAAAAATAGCTATCTATATATATTATGAAGACATTTGGTTTATTTAAATGTTAATTTACATAGATTAAAATTTATAAAAATTCTCAAAGTCCTATCAAAAATGTTCAATAATTATTACCATCAGTTGACAATAATTGTAATATAATATTTTTATTTATCTTGAATCTCCAAAAGGAGTGAGGCACAGGCCCCTTATATCTTTCATAAAATGTCACTGAATCAATACTGTTCATTATCTAATTACTACTATCAGCCATCAAACTGTCCAGTGTAACGGATGTCATTGTCAGTCATTACGTGCATCTATATTTAGCCATTGTGTTAGTAATTAAATAATCTATTTGCATTATCTGGCATTACCAAAGTTAAAATTGACATATTATTCTATCGTTTTTTATTTTAGTTGAAATATATAATACAAAGACAATTATTATGATTAATTTTATGATTTTCCACTTTTTAACTCTGGATATATTTTTGATATAAATACTAAAAATTCACTAAATTTAATATTGTTGATTGTTATTTGCTTTAATGCGCTAACATCAAAAATATGTCCTCATTTAAGAGAGCAAACCATAAAAGTAATTGTTGTAATTGTGTTCATAAGTATTTGATTTTTAGATTTGTTTTTTTTTTTAATATACTCTTATTTTTAAAAATATTTATATTATTTGCTATATTTCAGCTAATTTTAATAATAATATAATTTGTAACTAATAGCTACCATTTAAATAAACAAAAACCATTAGATTTTTGCTACCTAAAATTAAATTTATGTGTAGAACCACCTTATAAGGTTGAAAAAATAATCTATAAACACTCAGAATCTCGAGGAATTTATTGATATAACGTTTATTAAAAATGTTCTCATAGTTTTTGAGGACAAACAAAAACTCATTTATTTTGATATAATTATAGATTTATTATAATATGCATTATGCTGTACAAATATATGTATATATATTACGATTTAATTTGTTTAAAAAAAAGTCGAACTAAATATTTATTAAGCATAACAAAATATGAGTTATTTTACGAAATAATTAATTTTTCTGGTATACAACATAATGTATGTGTATTGGCATACAAATTACTAGTATTCAATTCTATAAAACAGAAAATTGTTTTATTCTAATAAATAAATACTTATATGTAAACTTCATAATTTATAACTGTGAAACTCTCTCTAATGTATAGTAGATTTAAGTATATGTATAAGAATAGTTTAAATTTAAATAATTATTAATATTTTCTTATAATTCAATGGGTTGAACTACGTTAGTTTAAACATCGCGTTTATTAAAACTTACAAACCAACACCGACTTACTAGAGATTATTGGTATAATAATTATTGTATTAACAGCTTAAATGAGTCTAAATATTTCGAAAAATGGATTGTTGTTGAAAATTTTAATGTAAGTAATAATGAAACACAAGTTAGTTGAATAACAACGAAAACTAAAATCGTTATTTTAAGTTTGAATATTTAATTACGTTAAAATTTGTCAAAAACTGATGTAATGGATTATTCTTGTTTTTTGTTAGTATTTCCCAAATATTTATAAGATTCCTGGTGATTTCTTACTTTTGGTCCCCTGAGTTTTTACGCATCTAGATACAATTTGTTACCAAAAATCACACTCGAGCCTCAATTTTGAATATTGAATTACTTTTTATGCTCTTAAATTTTATAGCAGACATAAAAAAAATAATGAAAAACTTCATGGTTAATCGAATCTAATAAAATAATCTAGTGGCTCTTGAAATAATAAATATGGATTGTTGTGTCGTAAATATAGTCGTTTTAGTGAAGTAAGAAAAAATTATGATCATTTTTACCTCAAAAGTAAATCTACAATCTATATCAGTGATTTTCAACCTGTGCGTCACGGCTCCCAGTGGCGTCGTTGGTTATTATCAAAAGGGCTGCGTCCGTAGTATAAACTAAAAATAAAGTTGTAAACATTTTTTTAAAATTATTATCATTGTTCGTATGGAGCCGTTTATTTGATTCCAAAATCAAAAGGATACGTGAACCCAAAAAGGTTGAAACTACTAGTATATATTATAGTAGACCCCCATAATTATTATTATTTGTTTAGGACGACCCTGAATAATACAATATTACTATTCCTACTTATTCAGACTACAGTTTTACTGTTACTATTACTTGTACAAGTTCTATAATTCTTTCCTATTATTTCTTCAATAATACTAGTCACTAGGTACTAAATACTGGTGCTGAACTCAGAATTCCTACTATTTGTGTTACCTACCACCACTACTATTACTATTATATTTTGATATTCGGTTGCCAACTATATAGTAAGAAATTATCCGGCTTTAAATCAATATACATAATAATAGCGGTTCACCTTGTTATACTTGTGTGTGTGAATATATGCGTATAATGATAAATATATTTACAATATTAAATGATATTTTAATAATATAATACATATTATGTATAATATACTGCAATTATGTTTTATCTATGTACAAAATAGAGAAAAACTTGTAAAAAAATTAACAGGCGCGCGCATCGTGAGGAACGCGTAAACATGCTATTAGAAGTAAAGGAACAATAATAATAACAATATTAATAAGACAAATTGCAAATAGAGGAGGAGGGAGATTTGTTGTCGGGAGTCTTTGTGTGTGATAGAGGAACCAAAGCGGTGGCGTGTCTGTCCGCCCGCAGTGTTCAGTCAACTTCTCGCGCGGCGCAACCAGTTGTTCGTTGAAAGTTTTTACACTTTGTATAATAGATGTATTTTCGTTCACATGGTAGGTCGCAACACATCACATAGTTGTGTGATTATGAAGTTCATCTATCATTACACCTGGAGCAGGCAAATTATTTTCAACTCGCAAAAATTGGTAAAAAGAAGGTGAACGGTAAAAGAGCAAAATTTTGCACGCCTTACAAGTGAAACCAAATATCGAAATTTACCATTATTATTTTGTTTTAATTGTTATTACCTAAATTTCATTTAATTTAGATACCTATATATTATAATTGTTTAATTTTTTTGTTTCGATTGTTTTATGTACTATATTATATATATATTATATTAGTATATTACCATAGGACTACCTACTTTGTATATATATTCTGCTGTCTGGTATTTACATAAATTTCGCAATAGCTAGATATTTGGTTTCGTGTCAAAACACGCCAAGGCTGATGATAACACAGCACATGGCTACCGGAATGATTTCATCTCATTGGTGCTCCTCTGGTACGTTGATGCATCTACATTTTTTTTTTAAATTCATTTTATAGGGTAAATATGTAATTAGATAGGCATTCCATGTTGATGAAAACGTATTTTTATTCATAGTTATCGCAGTTTTTTTCTCGATGTTGCGTAATTAATATATTTTATAGTATCAATGTGCTAATAATGTAGGGTAGATATAATTTAATCTTTTTTTAAATTTCAATATATTATGTTTCTAATTTTCAACCATTAAGTGTACTTTTAAAGCACGTATTTACATATAAGGGTATATTAGTATATACAAATGTGACTTGGAAATGTATTTATGATTATTAAGAATGGTAAGCATATTGCATAATTACTAACATACAATGTTTTTCTGACGGTTAGATCCGTGGGATTCCTGTTCAATCCAGTTTTATTTTTTTTTAAACATTTTTTATACTAGTTCTTTCTTATTATTTCACAGAATAAAATTGATACGTAATTTTAAATTTGATGACCTATATTTATTGAAAATGCACTAACATTATTTTATAATATAATAAGTTAACATTTAATTATGTAGGTATTTAATATATTTTTCATTCCAAAAGTTATTAAAATATTTATTTGTTCATAACTGTTCTTATTTCCGAGAAAATCCATAATCGACCATTCATAGAAATATTAATATTATTCTATCTTGTTTTGAATTTAATTATTTAAATATGATAAGTATTAGACAATTTTTATTAATTTTTAAATGCTGGTGTCCGGAAAATGAATTTATTTAGTATAGTAAAACAGATTTTAAATATCGGCCTAAGCCTAATTTCATAAAATAAACGCGAGAGTTGAATTTGATTATAAAAACATTTTAACTAGAATATTAAAGTATAGTACCTATTTTTATGTCTTTTCAATTCGAGTTTAAGAAATATTTAGCCTATAATATACATAATCTTATTATGTAGGATAAGAAGTATTATTATAAAAAAGATATATTAATGTTATCCAAATTGGAAATGATACATTAGGGGCTTACTTGGGGAAAAATTAACGTGGAAGAATGAAATTTTATTTCTTGTTAATTGAAAATAACTACTAAATAATAAAAACAATTTTATTGTCTACGAGAAGTTGATTTAAGTCTTGTTGGTTACAACAATACTTGTAGCACTCTCTTAATTTTTAAATTTAGAATACTATCGAAATGGATTTTATGTCGAACTATTTTCCTATGTTTATTAAACTGATATGAAGATCCCTTGAACATTTTTGTAAAGTAAACAGATATACACAAGTATTTTTTTAAATTTAAGTGGCTATGGCTCCCAATTTTTTTTTATTCTAGTTGTGCTTACTATATATAAATCCCAAATGAAATGTTATTTATAATTCATACTTATATAACTTAAATATTTATCAATTTCTTAATGCTATACTTATAACAACATGATCATTTAACTACTCTAATTGATAATATTAAATTGTTTTTAATTGAAACATAACATTAAAAAAATATACATATGTTATAATATCATAGAAAATACTTATTAAATAAAATTATTATTTGTAAGATGTTAAGCACAAGGTCCAGTGTACTGAGTATTCAAAACGTATTTTAATATTACAATTTTTTTTAATCTATGTCATTGTGATATTCCTCATATTATTTGTATTAATATAAATATTTCTATTAAGGAAATACATATAATATCTTGGACTTTGTAGTTGTATAACTTAATCGATGCTATATATATATACTTTTATAAAAACAGTAATATTTAGTAGAATAGATCATACAATTGGATATATATTTTAGTCTATTTATTCAAGAATTTCCTTGACATATTGACTGTGTCTAGTGATATAAATAATAAAAATATAATAATCAAATTATAGTATGATAATAAATTATACTGTCCTTTGTTACTTTTGAAATTCGTTGTATTTTACTGTAAGCAAATACATATGATAATATTAATATATTAATAACATTCTGCTACTCGGGGGACATGTACAATAATTAAAATAATTACAGTTTATCGCATGGTTCTTTTCAGCTTGATTGACATCCAAAGACTTTTTTCTTATATTTATACACTCATATATTTAATGACAACTATTATAAGTCGGGTTGACTATTTAGATAAGCAGACAAGCAGCAGTTGTCTTAATGTTCTAAGAGTATTTGGGTCATTTCATCAAAGGTCATTACTTATCATAGGATAAAAATATGCTGGTACATTATTGTATTGTATATTGTCAGTGATGGTTTTGATCAATCTATTTCTTAATATATAGTTTTGTGATTTACCCAGAATTATAATGAAACTATTAACTAATCATAATTATTAATGTCAATCATGTCTACATGAAAAGAAATCATATTTTATCAAATCAAATCATTAGTATTAGTATTAATTTTCATTGGTTATATTTGAAAGGATAGAACACTTTAATTTGTCTTGCTGTTATATAACAGTATGCACTATAGCATTATCAGTAGTTATGTTATAACTTGAGTTATTATTAGAGGCGAGTCCAATTTTTAGATGAGAATATAATATTGCTTTTACTGAATGGTGCAGATTTCCATTGTGGAATTTTTTAGAATAAAAGTTAAATTAAATTGGTTAAGTTTTCATATTTTTCTTAAAAAATAAATTAAAAACTAGTTATAAAATTAAAATACTAAAGTAAACCACTCAGAAATGTTATAAATAAAATTTACTCTAATAGTCTTTTTATGGTAAGTCAATTATGTCTGTGACAAACATAAAATAATATATGTCAATATATTAGATCCTCTTAAGTTTAAAATTTTAAATACTTATTGCTGTATTGAATATAGCATAAAAACAGTTAATAGCTATAATGTCAACACAAAATAAAATATTATTATTTTAAACTATGTATAGTATATTTTATTTGTAATTTGTGCTGTACTGACATTAAGTTACTTAGATAAATATAATTTCAATATTATACTCACATTTAGTTATTTTTTGTAATAGTTTTGTGAATGTGACCTAAGATTTAAAAATACAATTTAACACGGTATATATATTTTTTTTTTTTAGAATCTGAAACTATCACAGATTGGTTAAATGAAGAAAAATTTATTGACCTTCCAATATTTGATGATTTCATGACGAACACTTCTCCAAACAACATTGAAATGAAACCAATGGAATATCAGAAATTTGTCCCTTCCAATAAAGCTATTCAGTACCAACCATATCCAACCCAACAGTATGCACCTATGTATTGCCATGAAACATCCATTCAGCCAAAATTCAACTATGTTCCACCCGCTTCATTGACACCACCAGAAAGTCCCAAAGACACTGATGTCCTTATGTCTATGCTGGATGATATGCAACCAGAAGAACTCAGTCAGTTGGTAGTTGATGAAGATACATTGTCAGACTTCATGTCATCAGACGCCAGTAGCCATACCGATTCATACAGTGATATAACAACTAAACGAGACAAACCATATTCCCCAAAGGCACCCAACGAAGAAAAGCGATTACGTAAAAAAGAACAAAACAAAAATGCAGCTACAAGGTATAGAATGAAGAAAAAAGCTGAAATCAAGGAATCTGTTGTTGAAGAGAAACAACTTTTGCAAAGAAATGATACACTCAAGGACGAAGCTAAAGAACTAGCCAGAGAAATCAAGTATTTGAAATCGCTATTGAGGGATGTTTACAAAGCCAAAGGACTATTGAATTGAAATACATTTAAAATTTTTGATCTGATTATTTAACTTGTATGGCGTATATTTGATTAGTAGTTAAAATATAATGTTAAAAATTGTCATTTAGGTTTGCTAGTGGGTGTTCTCGCATTTGCAGTTTTTATTTGTATTTAAGTATAATTACAGTATTAGAATATTTGGAAAATCTACTTATAACACCAGTACAGCCATTATCTCCTTGTAAATATATTCTTATTCTTTTCTACTAGTTTTATTTTTAAATATTTTGTATCCATTATTTGCTTGTTAGAACTAACCAAGACAATTTGTATCATTTTCAAACATACATCTGATCTTGTGATATATTAAAGACATACTATTACTACTAAAGTGTTTGAACTGTTTATAATATAATATTTTGATATTTTTCTAAACCATATCGGTGAAGCATTTTTGACATTTTAACATATTTGGTTTAGTCTATTATCAGAAATCTCACAAGTTTTGTATGCTTGATTATTACACTAAAACCCTTGGTTCAGTTTAATATTACACATTTATTTAGCATTGTTATTATTAGACTAAGAAAAAATAATAATACATTATGTAACCTAACCTATTCTTCTTTTTTTTTAATTCAAAATCTTATATTATTTTAGTGATTGTAATTTATTTTTTGATTTTTAGTTTTAGTTTTACTTTTAACTTACATGTGTGCTTTTTGATAAGGTTGTTATGATATTTGTCTAAGAGCCGTTCTTACAATGTCCAGTTAAGTGTCTGTTAATGCTAATCGACAAAATTCTGCCGATAACAAAATCTGCTAACTACCGATTAAGCGTTAATAGACACTTAACCGGACATTGTAAGGACAGTCCTAAATGATATTGTTGTTTCAACTAAGGAATATATAGTAAAATTCATTTATTTCTCATAAAAAAAATGAACAAACTTTTTTGCAATTGAAACTAGTAGGTGTTGGACAATTTTTATCTCAATTTTTATTTGTAGCAGGATGACAACTGTATTTTTATTTTATTTTATTAAAAAATATACATTAAGATGACTGTTTTAATTTTTAATAACTAATATAAACTATTCGAAAAATATATATTTTATTGTATTTTAAAAAATTGTTTTTATTTGATTTAGTACATTTTTTTATGACTGTTTTAAGAGAATGTTAGCATACAATTTGTTTTATTTTTGACCCTTGAGCAAAACAAAGATAAAATACATTCACATAAAATATTTTTTAGATTTTGCTTTTAAAATTACTCAAATTTACTTAAAAACTATAAAAATAAAAAATATATGTGCTAACATCATCTTAAGCAGGTATGTCATATGCACCACTCTCAAATTTTTTTTAAAACCTACAGCCACCAGTATCAATTGAAAATAAGGACATTTTTAGAAATTTATTTATTCTGGTAAACATATTATCTCTAAAAATATATGTACTTATAATACTTAAATTAATTAACTTTAAAAAAAAAAAAATTGTAATTATTTTTACATAACATTTAGATAATAATAATATTAATTTGCTAATTTAAATATGGAGTAGCTGAGAAAAAGAGGACCTACTAGCTACTGTAGCTTATTTAAGGATAATTTAAATAAGTTTTCAGTGTTCTGTAAACGTTCATTAAAAACCATGACTATAAATTATAAAAAGAGGTAAGTAGGTAACTTCTTTGCTGTTCAGTAGATCTCAAGTCTACTTAGTCTTTGAGGATTATGTCAGTGAACAGCGAACGTGTGTATTGAATTTGATTGATATGTATCAAATGATAAATCTTAGCATACGATAAACGATTTTGAGTGAAAACCGTGTGTCAGCTAAATATCTTTCATAATATCAAATGTAGTGTTTAAGTAATTTATTTTACTATTAAAAATAGGTTGGATTAATTTTTACCTAAAACATAGAATTTTAAAATATCATTTGTATTTGTGATTTATAAAAAAAATGTGTTAAAATACCTTAAAAGTTTTAAGTACCCGTACCCATAAATAATAATTTTAAATGACTACCTACTAAGTAATTAAAATCATTATTCTTTATTTAAATATCTAATTTCGTCACATTTTAACTTGAAATACTATTTATTTATTTTTGATTTTATTGATATTATCATTTTAAAGTGAGTTATGAACATCTCAAAGTTGTTATATTTAAATATTTTACATAGCTGTAATTCACATTAAAATAATATCATTAAAGGCATATGTCATTGTCTAGATAATATTATTCTTACCTTTAAATTTGATGATAGGTAAATTTACTCTAATATTAAGGCTAACGTCACAAAATGTATTCTGCTGAACGCAAATTTGTTATGATGTACGTTAGTAAGACAGAGACAACAGTACAACACAAGTTATAAACACGAGTTATAACAAAAATACCTTGTATTAGATTTTTAAGCTTTTAAACTAAGTGAAATTTAATTTAATGATATTTGTAGAGATTAAATTAAAATTTCAAATGTTTATAAATAAAATTAAAATTCAAAATATTTTGAAAATCAAATCATGTTCAAAAATTCCAATTTCCAATATAAACATTTGGAAGAAATTTAAAATACCTATTATGGTTATTTGTTTTTGAATTATTCAATATAAGTTATATTATGTATAACCTGTAATCCAGTCATCAAACGAATTTTTCAGGAATTAAATCGGAAAGTATATTGAAATTTTGCAGAATGTTTGATTGCGGATTCCTGATTAACCAAAAAAAAGTTACCATTGCTCCGAGTTCCAGAAGTGTCCGCTATCTTGGATTTTATGTGCAATATTTCAGTATTTTTAAATTATCTTGAAAAATATTAATTTTATTACAAAAATATTGCTGACAAAATTTACAACAAATTTATGTATTTTTCTAGCTTAAACACGTGAACTGTGAAATACACTCGACACTCGCGCGTTGTAATGTTTGATATGGCATGCTTTAATAATCTATTCATAGCCACATAGGTCATAATAAGCTGCACGTAAGCGGTGCGTCGCACTCAGGGACGTACACAGGGGGGTGTTTTGGGTGTTCAAACACTCCCCGAAATATTTGGTTTTTGTATGGTTATTTACTTATTCTATTTTAATGTTAATTGTCATAATTATTATTATACTTTGATAGACAGGTATGATATTACAGGGGCTAGGTAAATTAAGTCCGAAATACCGTTTTTGTGGTAAACTGAGTCCCGGATTTTAAAAGGTATAAGGTAAACTGAGTCCCTGGTTATAATAGGTTTAGTTTCCAAAACAGCACATTTTCTTTCTCACTTTTACAGGCTTATCTGTTCATGGACGGAGATTTGATTGAATTTTAGGGGGGGCTTGAATCTTTCTTTGCAAAATAAGCCGTGGGGGCTTTGCCCTCACACCCCCACTAATATTAATAATACAGTGGACGCCGTTTATAAGACTCACAGATATAAGGTTCAGACGTTTAATCACTTATTAGGCTCAAAATCGTCTGGAACAGTCCGGACGTATCCAAATACATTATAAAAAAATTCGGTTATAAGACTCACCACTTCGTTTATAAGATTCAAATTTCGTAAAAAATAAACATTTTTGGTTAAAATATAGAAATAAATTGGTTTTTAAAAATTACATATTTTTTGGATTATTTCTGGTTTCAATTCATGTTTTTTAATGTGTGTATTTACAACAAATGTTATCGCATTTCACATTTTTCGCAATTATAGTTGTTGTAATATGAGTACGAGGTATATATTTTCGAAATATTAATACTCAAAACAAACCAAAATTACAAACTTTTTTCATAAATAATAAACATCATACATCTTTTATAATTTTTTATTAATATGTTAATATGTAATCATTTTTATAATATGTATATGTATTATAATTTTAATTTTCTTATCAGAATTTTTAAATTTATTCAATAATAGATATATCATAATATGTAATATTATATGCATTAAAGTAAATTAAAATTAAAGCAAAATATATGGTAAAATAAAATTCATAAATATGTAATTCAATTTTTTCTTTCTCAATTCGCCTATAAGATTCATTCGGTTATAAGACTCACTTGGTGCTGGTCCCAATAAGCGGCATCCTCTGTATTACCACCTCCAAATTCCAATACGAATTAACTACTAATTAACCAACTAATAATTACCAACTAAAAAGTATAACTACTAAATACACATTACTAACTACATATAACATATGTATTTTAAAATCATTAATGTATAATACAATAAATATTTTAGTATTTTAGTATAATAAACCTATTTTTATTAGAAAATATATTAATAATGTTCTCAATACTGATATTGATATCTTTTTCAATGTATAATATTGAAGAGTTATTGAATACTTTAATCCGTCGCTACGGTCGCCTGGTGCGCACCGATGACGAGTAGGTATATGTTGTAATAATTATTATATTGACAAAATTTCGGGAAAAAAATATTTTATAAAGTTCCAAGATTTTGGCAATTATTGTAAAATAAGTTCGATGTCCGGTCGGCTAGTGACTTTAAAAAATATTCAATAATTTGGGGGGGCTAAGCCCCCCCCCAATCATCGCCTATGTATCTGTTATGTTAAAAATGTGCGTTTTTTGCTTTTAATATCTAATATTATTCACAACGTTGTACATAAAAATCACAATTAATTATGTATATAACTGGTGTAGTTAAAAATGTGCTTTTACTCATTGTAAACGATGACGATTTCTAGGCATTGAGAATCGAACACTGATTATTTTTAAAATTACCTAGTTTCATTGGAAAAATATGTCTGTAGACTTAAATTGAAAGAAGAAAAATTAAATATAAAAAAGACACCTTCTTAAAAGTATAAAACGAGTACAAAATAATACAAATCCTCGTTAAGATATTAAAATATAATATTCTATTTGCCGTGGGTAGTACGTGTTATACATAAAAATAATCGTCTATAGAAAATAAAAAAAGGCGTTCATTCCTAAATCTACTGGCCGTTCAGAATAATGAACATCAGTACATCACACTATAGCTGGCTAGTAATAATAAAAAAAAAAATGTTGTACTCGTCGTCTGGAAGGCACGGCATCGGACGATACCAGAATTTAGTTCATTTGCAATTCAGAGTTCAAACGTCAAACACCACTCGAGAGTAAATGGCTACAGTCTACGAATCATAGCCGACATCGATGAAATCGAATACGCCGACTCACTGTTGTTATTAATGAAATCATCGGTAATCGTACTCGTATAATATCATTAGCGCAACACAACGATTTCGTGCATTGACGATACAGGCGATACAGCAGTTGACGAACCGACGACGTACGTAAAATTGTAGTTCTTAGTTGAAGCCGTCGGATAGGACGACAGAGAGTAGGTACGTACCCCCCAGAAAGAGGAGGCACGGAGTCTGGCGATAAGTCACCAACGCGCGTTTTCCGGCATCCCGATGATGGTGTGACGAGTTCACGGGTGTCGCATGCTCGGTTATGGACGCGTTAGACGGCACTCGCCTTTTACAATCGCGCGGCCCGACGGCGACACGGCGGCTGTATTATAAGCGGTACCGGAGTGGACAACGGTGCTACCTTCTTAACGGCACCAATAGCAGTTATAGCAATCGTTATACTAATTTACGAGTGATCGACAATTAATCGTTACGTAACAATGCGACCGATTGCTCGATGCGGACACGAAACGTCACGGATAACGGTATAGTTAGAGCGACAATGTACTGCATCGCGCGTACAAAGGTAAAATAACGACAAACGGTATAAAAGTTGGCGGGCGGCGACGGAACAGCTGCGGCGAAGAAGCCGGACAACAACGATAAAAACATTAAAAACGTACTAAAGCGTTCAACGTCGATAAGTGTTGCCGCGAAACGGCGGTGGCACACTAGGACGCGTGTCCAAATAAAACCGTTCCGGTGTACGACGTTTACCTGTCACGACACGGCCGGCGGAGGCTGACGAACGGCCGAACGCAATCGAAGACGCATAAAAATAATACGGTGACCGACAAAGCAGCCGATCAAAATCGACAAAATTGCAAATGGTATTTTACGATCGTACAAAAATACGATGTCGGTGTCGGAGACGTCTCAACAACATACTGTTAAAGTAAAAAAAAAAAAAAAACAAATCTCGTGTGACATGGATTGCGGGGACCTACAACCAATGGTCATTGGTCAACATGTCTTTGAATGCAGTGACACGGCGCGGTACTGAACGATATCCATATATACATATATATCCCCGTATATATAGCCGTGAATCGTGATGGTGATTGGTGACGACATATATTTTTATTATGTATCAAAATACTGTGGTGACATCGCTGACATCGGGTCACTATAATATGTGATATTAACGTCAATACGTCATTGATAACAATAATAATAAGCACAACGGAACAATTACAATAAGGTGACCGGCCGGCGTTTGCATCACCGGCGAAGACACGCGATTTCGATGTGATGCGTCGTCCGGTTATAGTGAATTTGACGGGCCGTAGGTATTCATAACGAAACTGATGCGCCACCAATAACACACGAGGTTGACTCATGGCAATGCAAATTACATACCTACCAAGACGTTATAGACCAGGGGTCGTCAACCTTTTCAAACAAGTGGGCTACATTTGAAATTTTTAGTCCCAGGTGATCGACATCTAGGAGAATTTAGGTCTTTAGAAAGAGATTTGTTTTATGAGCAAAAAAAAAAAAAGGTCTGAAAAAAGGTGCACACTTGCACGTGACTGAAACTGAAACTGACAATAATTCTGACTATTTATTGTAGCCGAGGCATTATGGTAAATTCCTAGAATACAATAGTGAATAGTATACAATATACATTAACCGATTATTTATTACGCGATCGACCGATAATGGTAAAATTATTTTTAACGATCGACCTATAGTCCTAGAAAGATCGTTGGCGACCCCTGTTGCGGTCTGCCTTGAGGATTAGTGCGATATCATTATTATTACTTTGTTATTAATTATTGTTATCACTTATCATTTGAGGTAATTATTTTGTTTGTTTTTTTTTATTTTAATACAAGCCTACAAAAGTAGGTACTTTTGTTTTAAAAACTTACTTCTTTTAAACAAACTTTGAAAATGAGCCGCGAATTCACGGAAGAGTTTATAAAGTTATATGAAAGCGAGCCTTGTCTTTGGAATGTAAAGTCAAAAGAATACCATGACAGGAATAAAAAAGATACAGCATATCGGAAACTGGTAAACAAACAACAAGAAATCGAATCAAACGCCACAAAAGACAGTGTAATAAAAAAAATTAACAACCTCAGAAGCGCTTACAGAAAAGAGAACAAAAAAATAAAACAATCCATTAAGTCTGGTACGTCGGCTGACACTGTATACAAACCAAAATTGTGGTACTTTTCATTGTTGAGGTAACTAAGTCCAATTTTCTTTTACAAAATTAATTAATTAGATATATTTTGCAGATTATTTTACCACTGTTTACAGTCTTGTAAAGTATTCGAATACAAGTATTTGAATACTAGTATTTAAAGACTGATGTATTTAAATGGTATTTTAAATACAATTTTTTTAATAAAATTTTTAAGTTTGATATAGCTGTAACTAATACCTATAGTATATCATTTATAGGATACTGATTACTTTCATATTTTACTGAATGTCTGAAAAGATACCTATTAATATAAATATACTTATATTATGTTTTTGTTAAGTAAAAGTACCTAGGTAATAACAATGTTTAAAATTTAAAAAACACAATAGTAAGTAAGTAGTAACATAATAGGTACCTATATTGATGTACAATATATATATATATTATAAAATATAGCATAAAATTAATAAAAAATACTTTTGTACCATTCAAATACTTTGTGAGTATTTGTAAATAACAATAGTATTTTAAAAGTATTTTTAATACTTTTTAATTCTACTTTTTTATTATTAGTATTAGTATCTTAATAAATTTTCAAAAGTATTTTTTACAAAAATGACTATTTATCTTTGCGCTTGTAATTTTTTGATTTAGTTTTCTGGGTGACCAAGATACACCAAGAACTTCCCATTCCAGTTTAGAAAACGATTTTGATAATGACAACAGTATTTTTGGAAACGTAAGTTATAATTTTAATTGAATTGGCATACAATAATGACATATTTTAAATAGTATAGATTTTATTTGATTAATATTACAATAAGTATTTAGTTAGTACATAAGTATAATAAAATAATAAAATTTCAAATACAGTCCTGTTGCCAAGGAACTTGACCTTCATTAGCAAAATATTTCATAAAATCCTCACGCAACTCTTTGGCCGATCGAGGTGGGTTTCCTAAATTGCTTCTATTTAATCCATATGTGTGATCGTTTTGTGCTTCATATCCTGTTAAAATTGTGCCTTCACTCGTATTTTCACGGTCAAAGCACTCTGGAGGAGCATACGAACTAGGTACCATTTTTAGTAAAAAATTATGTAGTACACAGCAAGCCATAACGACGGAATCAATGTGTTCGGGTTTCAAGTTGATTGCTGTATGAAATATTCTGAATCGAGCCACCAAAATTCCGAATGCATTTTCAATAATGCGTCTGGCTCGGGACAAGCGGTAGTTAAATATCTTTCTGTTGACGGAAGTTAATTGAGCTTGTCTAAATGGTTTCATCATGTTTTCTGTCAGAGGGAAAGCATCATCTACGACAAAAACGTAGGGCACATTGATATCAGAGTTTCTGATTCTATCAGGCTGAGGGATGTTTAATAGATTTTTTTCAAGTTTTTCATAAAATATCGTGTTTTTCAGAACTCCACCATCTGAAATTCTTCCATTTGTACCAAAATCACACATTATAAATTGATAGTTGGCGTCAGCTATAGCAAGTAAAACCATACTATGCCTTCCTTTATAATTGTAATAATTAGACCCACTTCCAGCAGGGGGTACAATGGTAATATGTTTTCCATCCATAGCTCCTAGGCAGTGGGGAAAATTCCATTTTGTGTCAAATTCATTTGAAATACCCTTCCATTCTTGGGCCGTTCGAGGAATCTATAATAATATAATAAAAAAAAATGTTTAAGTATTTCAATACTTTTAGATTCTGAACGGAGTGATGAATGTATTGCTTTTACAATGATGTGTGTTTTTTTTTTTTTTTTATTTTTTTTTTTTTGTGTGACGACAACATTTGGAGCAGTACTAATGCTCCGATTTTTGATTTCAGCCCCTCTTTGAATAGGAAATTGAATCTAGTTGGTACTTTAAACGGGGTCAAAATTAAAATTTTCAAATAATTTTCAAAAAAATCGAGAAAAACAAAAAAAAAATGACAGAAAAATGGCAATTTTACGGAAAAACCACTTTTCGACAAAATCGATTTTTTGATTTTGCTGTAACTCAAAAACGAATCATTGTAAATACTTGAAATTTTCACCAAATGTTTATATTATGGTTATCTCTTTACAGTTAAATTTTCAAAACATTTCGACCATTTTTAAGCTACTAATAGATAATTGAAATTTTCGACTTTTCTAAGTTTTTTTTTCTTCAAATGCCGATAAAAAAATTTTGGGTGGCTAGAAAATCTTGAAAATTTAATACAAGGTTTCTTATAAGTTGTTCTTAAAGTGGTAAAAAAAAATCCGAAATCGTTAGTCACGATTTTTTTTTATAAGTGCTTAAAGTTCGAATTTATACGAAATATGTCAAAATTGCGAAAATTGGCAAGTAATTTTGTGGTCGAAAAATCGTAAAAATTTTTTCTTTTATAACTAAGATTTGAAAATTTGGTACAAGGTTCTCCATAAATTTTTCTTCAACTATCTGCAAAAAAAACTCTACCGGACTAAGACAAAAAAATTTTATGAGTGATTGAAATTTAAATTTTTACAAAACCGCGTTAAATAACAATTTAGCCTCAAACGATTTTTGATATTTGTTGTTATTCAAATAGTATAAGTCGTAAATACTTGAAAATTTTACCAGTTATTTAGATTGCCATTTTCTTTACGTGATTTGATTTTCAAAATATTTTGACTTTTTTGAGCTATTTATAGACAAATGAAATTTTCAATTTTTTTTTATTTTTTTTTTATAAATGTTGATTAAAAAAATTTAGCTGGGACAAATTACTTGAAAATTTAATTGAAGGGTCCACATAACTTGTTCTAACTTTCATTCAAAAATTATAAAAATTTTTTTTTATTAGCATTTGAAATTCAAATATTGACAAAAATTCGTCAAAATCATGAATATTTTTCACTATTTGGTATTTAAAAATTTATAAATATTTTACTATCAAAAGCTAAGAATTGAAAATTTAATACTATGCTGTCCATAAGTTAAGCTTAAAATAATTATAAAAAAGTTTGAGGATTATTCAATTTAAAAAATTTTCCGAGTGTTTAAAGTTATAATTTTAATTTGAAATCAAAAATACATGTGTAAAATAACGTTTTACTAATAAATAATTTTCGATTTTTGTTATTTTTAAAAAATTACTTCACGTAAGATCTTGAAACTTTTATACTTAAATGTTTGAATTTGTTTCAAAATAGAATAAATGACAATATTTAAGTATAATATATCCTAGACTGACAAATCATCTCCGTTCAGAATCGTTTTTCGTATACAATGATACCTATCATTGCATTCAAATTTAACCTACCCTAGTCCGAGGTCCACCCCACCCCCTAATGTACAGCCGAGCGATACTCACTTACCCGCTTTTTTTATTTTTTTATTTTTAAAAGTAATTAACAATCTGTATCAATATTAGACACAATAAGAAAATGTGGTAAAGGTAAACGAGTCATGAGGTTTTTGTTGAAAGGAGCCACCCATTGATGACACTTTCTGCTAGCTTGAATTATTTTAATTAATTAATATTTCAATACTAATTGTTTTATTTAACATCAATATATTATTGAATTAGAACGATATGTATTTTTTTATTTTAGGACAGTGATAATGAAGAACAAACGCCCCAGGCTCTTGCAACTTCAAGTGCGGTAAGTGAGGAAAATATATTTCATGATGAAGCACAATCCAGTGATCAGGAACGAACACCACTAAATATTTGTCGAAAAAAACAAAGAGTTGAAGTAGAAAAACAAGAAGGTTTAGCAAATGAAGTGTTGCTGACTGTAAAAGATCATTTTAGAAAACCTGCCATTAAAGAAGATCGTTTTGACATGAGTGGTAGAACTATTGCCATGAAACTACGAGACCTGCCTAAAGATCAAATGCTATTTGCTGACAGGATCATAAATGAGACTTTATTCCTAGCAGAAATGGGTAGCTTAACACTGAACCATAGAGTTGTTAATACGGCAACAGAAATAGACGAATGGTGAATCGTCGGACGGCCATACGTTTTACGCACCAAAACGGTATATGGTTTTGAGTGTACCAAACACTCGTCACTCGATCTACATTCTACACTAATTAATTTTTAATCATATGTATATCATTTATTTTTTCAATATATATAATAAAACTTTTAAACCTTCAAAAGACTTGACATTCTTAGTGAAGATATTCTTAACATAATAGCTAAAACTTCGCGAAAATTAGATTTAATATTGTAATTTTTTCTTTATACCAATGTTCATACTTAAAAAAGTAGGTATTTTACTTAAGTAGGTATAACTAGTTTTCGTAAAAAAATTTCGTATGTTTATTAAAAAAAATGTTCTACTTTTCTATAACTGATTTTCAAAAACACCCCCCAAAACTTTTTCTGCGTACGTCCCTGGTCGTACTCATGTAACGAGGTTTGATGTTTGAAGTGTTTTGTCGCATGCAAAACGTGTAACAATCTTTCGTGTTCTACAAATAAGTAATAACAATTGCTCTATTGTAATATTCGTAAATAAATTATATGTATTATTATTATTTATTACTCGAAAAAAAATGTAAATAAAATAATTTATGTTAAAAATGTTAGTTAATTGAATGCTAAATAAACATTGTATTCATTATTTAAGCTAGATAATATATTATAAATTGGTTAGTAAAATAAAATATATACTATAGTGTACCTTTAACATAATACATCAATACAATAATACGTAATATTTATCAATAATATAGAATAAAATAATTATTATTACGAAATGTTAGAACATACAAAAAAACGTAAATATTGCGTTTTCTAGTTTACACGAGTGCTTACGCGCAGCCTATGACCTAGCTATGTATAGATTATTAAAGCACGCCACATCAAACATTACAACGTGCGAGTGGATTACACCGTGCACCTGTTTAAGCTACGAATATAATTGCATTGAAATATAACTTTAGTTGCCACACGCTGAACGCTGGCTGATTTTTATTTTTTTGTTTTTATAAAACATATACAAGATTATTTCAAACTAAATAGGAAATTATT
This sequence comes from Rhopalosiphum padi, assembly GCF_020882245.1. NCBI lineage: Eukaryota > Metazoa > Arthropoda > Insecta > Hemiptera > Aphididae > Rhopalosiphum > Rhopalosiphum padi. The sequence goes on along the minus strand of NC_083598.1, from coordinate 65,990,070 downwards.
ATTAATTATTTTCTTGAGTCCTCCTCCCTTCTAACTAAATGTATTCTTTTTTAAAACGTCCTGAAGTTATCTGCCGAAAAACGGAAAAACAAATTACACTTTTTGAAGCGGCTGGAGTAAACAATGTTATGGCCTTATGGAGTCTCAAGGATTTCAACGGTACCTCTGTAAAATAAAATGCAAAACAAATAAAAGTATTTGCCGATCTACTATGCGACTTTATACATCAAAGTGCAATGCACCTTAGGTACTATGTGAAAATAAGTGATGCTCATACAGATACAGCCGTCAGCCATACATAAACATCATTTCCATATAAGTTATAAAATTATGAAAAATTTGATTTCATCGTGTATTCTTTATTTATAAATAGTAAGTATATGTACCTTATCACAACCCTGTTAGTTCTGTTAGTTTTCTATTGACTACATATTTTTGGTCAATAGTGATTAGTGACAAATGACAATGACTATAGCCAATCATAAAAATGTTGTACCACTATTGTACCTCCTATTACTATTAAATTGTTTCTACCATTTTCCATTGTATATGTATGTTACGGTTTATTTTTATTTTCTGTACTATACTTTTGTTACCTAAGCTACTTTTTATTTAAGACACTAAGTACTCTCCTCCTTCAACACAATCTTTGCTTAAAGTAGATAGATATGTACTCATTTCCAGTAAAATTGTCTTTCTTAGTTAGACATTCTCTAAAATTACTAATCAATAATATCAATGCCTACGAACAATAGTCGGACTGACAGAGTCAATATAAGATCAGCCATTTTAAATAATGCTTAATTAATTAATTAATATTATCATTAACGGTAACAAACTAACAAATATATAAAATTAATTAATATCAGAAAGTAATTATTGTACATGGAATTTAGTGTTAAATGTTGAGTGCGTGTGTACCTGTAGCTACAAAAAAAATGTTATACCTAACACCATAACTACTCAATGCCCGATACCTGGAATCCAGTACTCCATACCACATTGTAATTATCGCCCTTGTGCCGAATTTGATGAATGATAAATAGATATCCAAAAAGTAGAAAATGAATCCTAAGAATGGTGTAGCCAGATTGCCTATTCAAGACGCCGAGTATGATATAAGTAAAAATTAATTGTATAAATTGTAGACAATTTTTTATGAATTCTAAAAAAATACTGAAAATTCAACGAATTAAGAATCAGTAAGTTACGAATCACGCAACTAATAATTGTAATGCTCTTAATCATACTTAATTACAAAGAATATTTTATTATAATATATTATTTATATTTATATATATAATTAATTCTTATATTAATAAATACGCGTATTGCGTATTGCCCGTATTGCACACAATAGGTTAAGTGAATTTTTACCAAAAAAAAAAAAATGGGTATACTATATTAAAGTAATTATTAATTATTATAAAATTACTTACAATTATTATTTGGTATACAATATTGGTGAACCATAGAAATAAAAAAATAATAGTGTATAATTATATTATGTGTATGACATAAATAACTTACATTTATATAATTATACATTAATCAAAATATTTTTAAAAATACACTGAGAATAGAAAATTAATATATATCAACGTAGTAACAAACAACTTCAATTCCATACAAATTAAATTTTTTTTAATTACAAAATAATAACTGAAGTCGTTATCTTTCGTTGAAATATTTATTTTGATAGCACTTAATTAAAATGTCTAAAAAAAATTTGCGCCAATATATTTAAATACTTAAATATTGCTGGAAGAGCAACATAATATGTGGGATCTCGTATTAAATTTTTTTTTACTCGAATCAAGTAATATAAATCAATAAAGCTAAAAAAAAAAAAATAGAAACATTCAAATTTCTTTAAATAACAAAAAACTCGAAATATTTGGAAAATTATAGTATAAATATTAAGTGAAAAATTAAAATCTACAGTTTATTGTTTTTAAATAACAAGAACCAATAACCATCGCATTATTTATATGAAAGGCGAGATGATTTTGTTACTAATTTTTTATAACCATATTATAATAATATTGCACTATGACTTAATTTAAAAATATTTTAAAAGAAGTCAAAGAAAGAAATAATCTTTGTAAAACATTATTACATTAATGAATAATACATTATTTATATATTATATAAACTAAAATTCTGATTGCGCTCTTATGTTAAAATTCCAGCCCTGTATATTATTAGGTAATTTTCTATTTCAATAAAAGTTTTGATAAAGTATTCTCTTTTCAATTATTTAGTTTTTTCACTCAGTGGCAATCAGCTCGGGTAGGCAGCGCTCCCGGTGGTACTTACAACTGGTACACTTTTTTGATACAGTAATGGTCACGAACACGATGTAAATAAAATCTATAAAATCATTATCAACGCCGTGATAATGGTAAGAGATATTAAAAATTAGAAATTTTAAGATGAAAACCCAATACTATTAAAATGTTATGTACTTGTATATTTTGTTCATGATTGAAGCTAGAGTGACACCAAAATTCTCATAAATCCATCTTCAGTAATATTAATTATTGTATAACGACTTCTGACTAGTGAGTAATGTTAAAATTTACATCGATATAATATAAATATATATATATTATGTCTATGAAAATGTAATTATAATATAAAAATTATTGTATGCATGTATCTATGTTTATTAAATGCTGTAATGTTGTATGTGGTTATACATTAATATTAATTAATAATGTATTATACTTTTTATGTGAATTATATTATATATTAATTTGTAATTGTTAAAATATTTTTTTTTAAAGGATTGAAGACAAAACCTCAACATGATTTATTATAAACTAATTTTTATATTTTGTTCAGTGTTTAGTAGTATTTACTGTTCTGTAAGTAAAATTTATTGATAATAAACCATGTCTAATAATTGTAATAAATCAATTTATCTTTTCAGGATTCAAGTTATGATACAATATCTGATGTTTATTTAGAACATGAATTGATTCCCAATGCTGGTTTCACCAAACGCAGTTCTATTCTTGTCAATTTGGAGTCTAGGAATGATGTTGTATCTATTTCTACAATTAATGATTCAGACATACAGTTATTAAAAGTAATAACTTAATGAATATTCAATCAACTGTTTTGTTTTAATTAATTAATATAAATACATTTATTTATAGCAACTAGCTTCTAAAAATGAACTATACAGATTAAAAGTCACTGTCAGAACATTATCTGGCAAAGAAACACATTTTCTCACCTTTACTAGAGCATGTCTTATAGTTGGATCTAAATTAAATGATATTCTAACGTTACATTTGGATCACTTAGATTCTCCATTTGCAGTTAACTTAGCTACTACATCTAGCAACTGTAATAGCTTTAATGAATTGAACACAAATAACTTTACAACTACAGTATTTTTCAGAAGACCAGAAAGCAGTCCAGTGTTTGTATTCCAATTTTTTTTTTTTTTTTTTTATTACATTAAATCAATATAATATAGCGAAAATTTTGGTTTTTTGCAGACCCGATACAGCTACTTATATTCAAAAGATGGAACGTGAGCGTGACGCAAGAGAAAAAGGAAAATCAAGCAATAACAAATCAATGCTTGGAAAATATGTAAGTACAAATTTATTGGTACTTGTTTGTTATCGCCCCCCATAAATAAAATAAACAATAAATTATATATTTCTAATTAGAAAATGTATTATAATTATAATTTACCAATATATTATTATTAAAATTAATTTAAATAACGAGAGCCAGCAATGTACTAATATATTTTGATAGAAAATGTAAGTTTCTCATTGCTTAAAATAGATCATCTATCACGAGCTTAACACAATAATTGTAGGAACAATAACAGCACACTAATATAGCTATATAGTAGGGCAATAAATGTTATATGGAGTACTAGCGAGGCAGGGGCGGCACTACACAAGGGAAAGGGTGGGAAAGTGGCCCTCCAACATTTGATTTTGCCCCTCCATTGCCTCCCTTATAATTTAATGTTAAAAATATGTAAGTAAATAAAGTAATTGTAAATCATTATTAGTAAAATAGTATTGATTACTTTCAAGAGTTTTTCAACTTAAGTTTGTCTGTTATATTCAAATTAAATATGCTTTTTTTGCACTTAAATACTCAATAATACTAACTCACACTTTCTAAAATCTCTTACATAAAAAAATAAAAAGTTATGTATTGTTATATATTACATACAAATAAAAGAAAACGGAGGAAATTAGAAGTTTTACTGTATCTAATACATTAGCGATAAAAATATATAGTAGGTATATTTTTTGATTATTTATTTAGAAATATAACATATTATATCCAAAATATTTTGAAATATGAAAATATTTTCAGTAATACTTTCCTGAAAATGTGGTATAAACAAATTATAGGGTGATCAAGTAGCCATACATAAATGCCTCACCAGAAAAAAAATTTGGCCCGATATCATTCCCCCCTCCAAAATAAAAAATATCTAGCGCTGTCACTGTAGCGGGGCGATAACAAACAAGTACCATAAAATTAAAATTAAATCTATTAATTTTTCTAGTTATTTACAAAACACATTACACTTATATGTAAATTTGGGCTTGAATTTTTAAGATTTTTCAAGCGAAAAATAATTTAAATTATTATTTAATTACATAAAAACTCAATGTAATGTATTATTAAAATTTTAAATATTAACTTACTAATAAATATATTATTACAGTGGATGTATATATTACCATTAGTCATATTTATGATGATTGCTGGCGCATCAAATCCAGAAGCAAGACAGTAAATGGAAAAATGTACTTCTAAGTTTTATTTATTTTATTTTATTCTTCAATCAATTAATGGGGCTATTCCATTAGTGTCTTTATGTTTAATAATTTAAATTTCATAATATGTACATTAAGTGATATTATTGTCTATTTAATTACAATATTGGATTAATAATTAATAAATTGTTTAGTAATAATTAAGAAATATTTAAGTTGTTTTTTTTCACAATATAACCAGCTCCACTACTATGTTTAAACACACATTGTCCATTGATCCAAGTTGATTGAACATTCAATTTATTTCCCAATAATACAAAATCAGCATCAGCTTCATAGTTAAGTGTACCTTTAAGTTTTTGTATTCCTAAAACCTTAGCTGGATGTAAAGTTACTGTCTCAATTGCTTCAGCAACACTACAATCTTTAAAAATATATATTTTTTTTAATATACCATTGTGTCAAATATTTTACTTAAAAGTTTTGAACTTACTTGTTGCTTTAATAAAATATCTCATACATTCGTCTAAGGAAGTCACACTTCCACATAATGTATCAGTGTTTGCAATGTATGCTTTTGAATTCTTTACTTCAATCTGCTTATCACCCAAATGATGAATTCCATCTGGTAGCCCTATAGCTGACAATGCATCTGTTACCAACACAAGTCCTTCTGGGTTAACTTTATGGGCAATTTTTAATGCTGCTGGATGCGTATGAGTACCATCAGCTATAATACCAAAAAATAATGGCTTCTCAACCCTAGGTGGACATGCTATGAGTCCAATCAACCCTGGATCTCTATGATGAAACTATAAACACAATTTGTTCAAATAATTGTTGTTGTAAAACTAAAGTATACCTACAGAAAGCATTGCGTTGAATAAATGTGTAATAAATGTAGCTCCATTTTTTACAGCTTGTATACTAGTTTCCATATCTGATGACGTGTGTCCTAATGATACAACAATTCCATTACTGGATAATAGTTTTATTGCTTCCATTGAACCATTAAGTTCAGGAGCAAGAGTAACTATTCTTATATTGTCCAAGCTACCATAAGTATCTGTTAGATTAGAATTTTCTAAGCTTTTTATATTAAAAAGGCTATGTGCACCATGTTTTAGTTTACTAATGAATGGACCTTCAACATGTGCCCCTAAAATTGCAGCTCCTTGTTCATTACCTCGACAACGTTTGAACTTTGGTAATATCTGCAAATAAAATATATTTTATATTATTAGTATTAATAAATTATAAAATTATTACATTAATACATTTTTAATGTTTTCATTATATTGATATTAAGATATACCAATTAAATAGTTTTGAATTTCCATAAAAAATTAATATATATTGTATCAAAATGTACAATCAACCAAAATTAATAGAACCTAAATAAATTAAAAGTAGTTTAATACTATACTTGCTTCATGGTAATTTGAACTGGTCGTTGAGACTATTGTAGGGCAAAATGCAGTAACACCATATTGTAATAATCCTTTTCTAACTATATCAAGTCCATCTCCTCTATGGTGAGTAAAATCAACTCCAAAAGCCCCTATAGACATGTTATTTTTATATTTTAAAGTTAAGTTTCATGAACAATTACTTAACATTTGATAAATCAGTAATAGTGAACTATTGGTTCTTTATATAAAGGGTTAAATTAGGTTGAAAGGTCGATTACATTTTAATGAATTAAATTAATCGATGATTTTTTTGTACAATCTAACATAAAATTTCCTTATTTAGTTTATTTATTTTTAATGTTGTATAATAATTGCACATTAAATGCAAAATACATTGTAAACATATTGCATAAATAATATTTTACTTTAGTTTATTGTAAAATATTGGAAATTTAAATTTATAAAATATTAAATTAGCGTTGAATATATTATATTTATTATTGGAAAATTAGGGAGAGCCAAAGAGGCCATTAGTCTTAGCTAGTCTTGCAGCTGTAGTTATTTTAACATTCAATAGATATAATTTAAAATAAATATCACAGTAATTAGCTACAGACAACAATCATAAAATACATAAATACTGTGTGTATTCAATAATATATAAATATATGCAAGAATATTAAAATTTTAAATTAACATTAAAAACATGGCAAACCAAGTCTTATCTGTTTTTGTTTTGTAAATAGATCAAAGTTTGTTCTTTGAATAACATAGTTTATAATGTCTTGTCAATAGTTGAATAGTATTAAATAATGTTATAAACTGCATATTATCTTTGGTAACAAGGTCATATAGATAATATTATTGAAAAAAAAAAGAATATGGGTAATCTTCCTTAATTATTAAAATAAACATTTAATGTAACCATCAACGTTTTTGCAACTGATTTGTGGAACTATAGACTAACGTTGGTTGGAAATCATCCAATCAGATGATGAGAATGAAACGAACATAGTTATTTTAGCTATGTTAGATATATAATAAGATATTTTACTTTATACTAACCATTGATTTGTAAATCTATAAATCCGGGAGTTATTAAAGATCCTAGGCAATCAATTTCAATGTCTGGAATTTTTTTCTTATCATAAAATATAATTTCTGGATTAGCTATTCGTCCATCAACGACCCATAGATCTTGTGTAAGAATTTTTCCATCTTTCAAAATATTGCAGTTAAAATACTTGGTGACAATATTCATATCTATTGGACCACTTACACACAACTATAACTGCAGCTAATTGAAAGATAACTGAACAGTATTTGTAATTTAATTTAACACACGTGCCATATGACTTATTAGGAATCAACAAGGTCATAAACTCATAACGCATTACACATTTTGTTGCATGTAATTGTTATCATTGTTTTTGTATATAATTATCTGCTTATATAGAGTAAACAAATTGTTTTATTGCAACTTAAAATAGTACATAATAATAATATAGAATAGATATAAATAATTCGGTAAATAAAACAATTTCCTTAGTTCTTAAAAATAAAAGAAAAAAAATAACAAAAATATCACCTAATATTTTTTAGCAATTCAGTCTTCTTAAATATTTACAACAAAATTAAATATTTAATATAATATAATTATGATAAATATGTTTATAACAAGGAAGAATTTTTTCTAAACATTTTCACATTTACAAAATAAATAAAAAGATTTGTAAAACAAGAGCAGATATCTTCTCATCAACAATTAGTGATAAACATTTGATTCTTGGTTCTAATATTGTTAACTATTTAAAATTAAATCCATTTTTTAATTCAGCAATTATATCATGAAATTGACTTATTATTTATTTTTTATGCCTTATGGCCATTATGAAAAAAATGGCTTCAGTTAGATGACTAGATATTTAAATTAATTTCATGTTATGATATGAATGTAGAACCAAGAAAAAAGTTGTTAAAAATGTATCGCAATATATATTTTAAATAAGCTTAACAGGTTTGTTATATTATCACGGAACGTTAAAGTTTGAGCGAAAAAGAAAAAATAACTTGTATATTTTAAAGTGTTAAAAAAAAGTAATAACAAAGAAATTACAATTGGTACTAATTAGTAACCAAAATAACAAAAAAAAAAAAATAATATCTTAATATTGCAATTACGTATGAGAACACCACAACGAGTAACTAACAATTAAACAACATGCATGTTATATAATATGTATGAGTATATATATATATAAATATATAATAAAAATTTCAAAATATTTTTTTGCCTATATCTAGATTAATTTGACTAAAATGTTCACTAGATTGTTTAAACGAGGTAAACGTCCATTATTTACAAAAAAAAAAATAATAATATATATTATGTATATAATAAATGATTTATGATATTTAAAAAAAAAATACAAGAAATTTAATATTATGAGACTTTTAAAATAAAAACAAAAACAGCTCATACATTTTTTTACCTTTTAATAAATAGGAACTAAAATTACTTTTTCTTGTTGAGGAAATAAATTAATTTAATAATAATAATAATAATAATAATAATAATAATAATATAAAAGAAAAGAAAGTCAGTAAAATGTCAGTGTTCTTAAAAATAAAAATAAATTTGTTAAATCTAGAAAAACAAAAAAATGCACTTCGAGCAGTCTCAAAAATTAATTAACTATTTATATAATAAAAATTGAAGAATAACAGGAAAAATAAGTTAACAAATACATTTTCGGGAGAAAGCTTTTAGATTTTTTTTTTAGAGTCACTTACACAGTTGCGTTCAAAACAAGAACATGGTGATTATTTTTTGCTAAAGTTACAATATGACCACCACTAGTTATTTTCAACCCACAACAACGAGACACCTAAAACAAATTTAATTATTTTAATAGAAGTATAAAAATTTATAAATTTGTTACTACTAAATCTTAACAGAAATGTAAGATAAGAATAAAATGTAATAACTGAATATTTTAGTTTTTATACCAACATTCAATAATAACATGATGGTACAAGCTTTACATTTTTATACTATACACCATAATTATTATTATACTAGATTTTTTTTCAAAAATCAATTCAAGGATTCTTTCATTTTTTTAAAATAATTTTTACTGTGCTTTAATTAAAAAAAAAAATCTAATTTAAGATAAAGTGAAACCTCCCTTCTTAACAGTTAATAGACATCTCTAAATAGCAGACGTTTTTGAGGAATGGGGACATTTTCACTAATTTTCTATAGAAAAACCTCTAAATAACAGACACTTTTATGGCATTGTATCTTTTGATTTTAATAATTTCTATCGTAACTTTGTGGAATTAGAAAATGCATTAACATACAAAATGACTGTGTCAAAATACGAAACAATCTAAAGCAACTGATTTTTTTAATATATGTATAAATAACTTTAAATAAATAAATCAATTTTTTAATTATAATTTCAATTTTTTATTTCTCTTATATTATATTTTTCCCTCTAAATACCGGGCAAAATTTTAGCGACTGAGGGTGTCCGGTATTTGGAGGTTTCACTGTATTTATATTATCCTATAAAAATAAAATTAATTTATAAAAACATATACATGAAGTTACAATATATTCCAATATAAACCACTATTATAATACACTTACTTTAATATAAGGGCACTCTAAATCTGTTAAATGAGTGCCATCATGAGAAAAAACAGCAACATGGAAACGATTGCCATGAGAATCTCCAACTAATATTTCTCCATTTTCTGATATATCTATGCCATTCGGAAAACTAGTGATGTATTCGCCACCAATACGTCTTAAACACACACCTTCATCATTAAACACTACAATTGAGTGTCCTTTGAAATCGCAAACATAATAATCATCATCTAAAAAGAAGATAATAATAATAACATATAACACAGATGAATTTTATTTGAATGCACAAACCTCTGACAATAATGTCTGATGGTTCTTCCATATATGAAGCACAATCAAACCATTTCATTATGCCGTTATCTTCATTTACATTTAAAACAAATACTGTTGGGTGTACACTATCAACCAGTGCAAGATGTCCATTAGCAGTCACAGCCACTCCAGCCACAATTTCAATAAATTGAACCTGAATCTTTTTTATAAATTTACCCGTAGGATATTCAAATATCTGTACTCTAGATCGATCAGAACCACGATCACAAACAACTATTTGATTATGGTTTAAGAAAACTACTTTTCTAGGATAAAATAAGTATCCGTCCTCTTTTCCTTCTCTGCCAAATTCAGTCTTATAAGTACCATCTTTTTCAAATACCTAAAAAGCATTTAGTTTTAAATAAATTTCAATTAGTTATTTTACAGAAATTACTTGAATCCGATGGTTGTGCGTATCAGCAACAACAATATCTTCTGTAGGACTAAGACAAAAGCCATGAGGTGAATGGAATTGTCCAAGACCACTCCCCATTTGACCAAATTTTGCTACTATATCCATGCTAGGCCTACTAGAATGACGTTTTGGTCGAGTTGGCGGAGCTCTTCTTTCTTTGCTGTACCAACTTGAATTAGTAGCTACTCCATAAATATCTAAATATATATGTTTTACACATTTTCATTATCATTATATTAAAATATATAAATATAAAAATTACCAGGAGATAAAGTAGTTGTAGGAGAACTCATAGATGACACACTACCAACAGAAAATGGATCTAAGCCAGATTGATTCAAAACTAATGGACTCATCAGGCTTTGAAGCATACCTAAATAATATAACATATGTAATAAAATATTATTTATTTTAAGTTTAAAAATAATATATCTTACTATTATTGTTATTGTTGGTATTCAAATTATCTAGTTTAGCAAGTGCTTGTAAGTTATTCAACGCAAAACTACCATCCAAACTAGTTGGTGTGTTCAATAAATCACCCAATGAATCAGGAGATGACATTGTTGATAAAATAGGATTATCATCAACATTTAATGAACATAAGCGAGCCAAGTTTAAATCAAATATCTGTGAGTCGACCATTGGTGACAACATAGGTGAAGGAAATACACGGTCAGTTAAAAAATTGGTTCTTGGAGTAGGTGGAGAGATAGGTGCAACTGCAACATTCATCCCTTGTTCTGTTTCAATTTGGCCAAAATATTTCTAAAAATATAAATTGGACAAAGCCCATATTGCATTATTACAATAAAATAAAATAAATATGACTAAATAGTTTTACATAAATAATGATAACTTACTCGGCAATGATTTTCAAATCCACTAATATCAGGAGAATACATAAGTTTAGCATCCACATCAACATCTGGTATTTGACCAAATAGCTGAAGCATCTGAGTAAAAATTAATTTTTTTAATGCCATAATTTCAGATTCACTTCCATTCTCTAATAGACGTGTGGCAAATTGTTGCACTCCACTGATGTTGTCAGTAATTTTCTTCACTCTTAAAATAAAAAATAAATTTATTAATAAACATTTAAGTAACTTAAAAAATGAATATTATACTCTTCAAATTTATCCATTATTTTTAATTCTTGTTGCTTTTGGGAGGATTTAAGCTGCATCAATACCTCATTTTTACATGTATCTAATATAGCTTTAAAACTCTAGAAAAAGAATAATTGTTAAAACATAACATAATGTATGAAATTATAATAATATAATTACATGAAAAGTTTCTTCCACGTTTGATTTTACATAATCATGAGAAGTTTGTAAATTGTCCAGTGCTTTTTCTAAAGTAGCTGGTAAAGTTGAAACATTTTTCATAACATTCTTACTTTCACGTACTAAATACTCTAACTCGGTTCCATATTTTTTATAAGCATTGGAAAGACTATCATAACTATGTTGGCATGTCCTTGGAGAAGGTATATTGAGACATTTAGTACAAGCCAACTCCTATAAGTATAATTTTGCGTTATGATAAGTTATAATAATTTTATTAAATTAATACAAATCTATATTCATTTGTATTACATTCGTTAGCATATAAGTGAAAAATCTTATTTAAAAAAACATATTATATTAATTAACTATCAAAATATTATTCTAGAAACGGGGATATTATATTATTTAGCTAAAATATAATTAAATAAGTGTTAAGTTAATTAATGAGTTTCTCTAAAATGCAACTAAATTATTTTCCAAAATAAATTAGTATATTTAAAACATTTAATTTTAAACTAAGATTAAAAATTAGAAGAAAAAATGCATTTTAAATCAGATGTTATACTCACACATGTTGTCTTACTAACGTAAATCATAAGAAATTTGCCTATAATCAAATTTAAAGGTAAGAATATTATCTTGAAAATGTCATGTTTTTATTGATATTATGATTTTAAAATAGCTATGTAAAATATTACAGTTATATAAAAATAATGTTCATAACTCACTTTAAAATGATAATATGAGAGAAAAATTAAAAATATACATAGACCTTATACTAATAGATGTACATATGATATTTTCTAAATAATATTACCTTTAAATTTGATAATAGGTAAATTTATTCCATTATTAAAACTAATATTACAAAATGTGTTCTGCTGAACATAAATTTGCTATGATGTACGTTAGTAAGACAGACAATACATGCGGGTATAACATCTTCTTAGTAACAATTACAACTTACATTACAAGTGTTACAATAGTACACCATTTGTTCATTATTATGTTTTTCACATAAAACCATTTTATGTAGAGCAGTTTTATCCTGAGCACTCTGAATCATTTCCTCAATGGATACCATATAATGATACTGTCCAGGCGTCACAAGCATCTAAAAAAAAAAAAAAAATATTTAACCATCAAAATTATTTATACCTGTAAATATAAATAACTAAAATTAAACATTTAAAACAATACCTTATGCATACTTTCACAACCAGAACACAAAAAATTGCAGCAAGTAATACATTTATGAGTTGCCTCTTTATTATCTCTACAAGATTTGCAAACTAGTCTATGGGTTTTTAACATTTCGACTTCAAGAATATCCCTAGTCACATAGTCTTGAGGTAATGTCAAAGTTCCACGATTTAATTGAGTCTAAATATTAATTATAAATAGTTTTATTTAAATGCATAATAGATTATAAAAAAAAAATAATAATAATAAAATATATACAGTTGTTGGTTGACTGCATGTAGGACATATTATATTAAGAACACTAAACATTGAGTTAACATTTACAAGTTGTAAGATACATTTTTCACAGAATACGTGCAAACAGTTCAGTACCCTTGGACACATATACTCATTTCTGTAACAAAATAATTGTATTAATATAAAAACATAATAAAAAGTATTAAATAACTTACTTGCAAATATTACAAGTATTAATTTCCAAATTAGTTTCATCTTCAATCAAAAAGTCATTACTTGAATCTAAAGATGATGTATCCATATTTAAGGATTTTTAATTATATCACGACGGATACTTGTATACACTTGTATCAATTTTTTTATTATTGGAATACTATTTTAAAATTATAATTCTAAAAGTAAATAATAAAAAAAAATGATTAATAATTAAATACTATTAAAAGCTACTAAGTGTTAGGTTTTTTTGAGTTAAATTTTGGTTTTTGTTTAACACTTTGAATGCGGCATGGGTTGACCTGAGCAACCCCCTGTGTGGAACATTTTTATAATAATAGAAGCAAGTATAATAATATAAAAATATCCGGAATTTCAAACCACCACAAATTACACAATTTCAACTTTTTATCTGTGTGGAGGCACAAACACAAATAGTTTGTTGTATGCTGGTATTATTGGGAGAGGTCAGAAAGTAAATACAGGTTGTCGACGATGCATCGACACCCGCCCCATAGAACAAAAACGATTTGTCGGCAATGCGTCAACGTCAGTAGTCTAAGTATTAATATTAACTTTGTAGACTTAATTGAACTAATAAAATAAATATATTCCATACATTAAATAAATAGTAAAACAATAATTTTCTTTCATTAAAATTAATAATTTTAATACATTGTTAATATATTGTTCTTCCTCGTTTTAATGTGTACTATTTTCAATATCAATAAGATATTTTCTTTAATTTTTATAAATTTAATGAAGGAAGAACTTGAAATATAAAAAATATAACTGGTATAATTTTATATTTATTTGTATTATAGGTATGATAAATATTATCTCATGACACATACAGAAATATGAATATTATTATATTAACATAAATAATATTGTTCAGAATTAAAGTAAATCCTTATTAAAAAAAAGATATAAACCTTTACAATTTACATCTGTTAATTATTATACTATTTTTTTTTTTTTTGTGGTAACAAGTGAAATAGAATCCATGATAGGATTACTTTCTACCTAATTATTCTACTCTGTCCAGCTAGAGAATACACTGATACTGCTCAGAATAACTGATTATTGTTGAACCAAGGTATGGATTATCACTAGACACATATTATAAATAATGTTATTATAAATTTAACAGTTTTTACTAACCTATTTACCTACCATTATAGAAACAATTGTTTTTATTTAAATTAATTCACACATTACTTATTATTTGTGTATTACAATAAATAATTACATTAATATAATTTAAGTACTAGATGCAAAAATTAAGTTACTATATTGTTATTATACAATAGTACATTGAATTGAATTTAACTCAAAATTAAATTTATTTTTAATAAATTATAAAACAAATTATTATTTAGTCATTTTAAATACAGAATCAAGAATCAAAAACCTAAAAATACAATATGAGGATTCTAGATATTTTTTCTTGATTGATTTTGAACTAAGCATAAGACATGAGAGCTAGTAATTAATAAAGTTCAAGAATATTAATACAAGTTAAAAATATAATACAATAAACAACATATTGAATCACATTGTGATAGCATTGGTCTAATTACTATTTTTTAATTATTTTAACTATTAACAGATAATTGCAATACAATGCACTTAAAAAATACAAAATAACTTATAAAGTTATAATAAATAAAAAAAATAATTACTATAACATAAAAAATTAAGAATACTATCAATACTAAATATTATTTCATATACCTGTTAATAAATATCAGATGTATTCTACCAATGTAAAAATTTATATCATTAACAATAATGGATCAACAGAACATTCTTTTTGATTAACGATTATTTTTAAAGAAAAATATACCTAAGGACGTAGGAAAGTACATCACTAGTATCCCAGAATATAAATATTCATCACAAATTAATGTACAGTGTGTATGTTATGTAATCCAAATTTACCATAACACTTATAGTATAATATGAACTATTAATTTATTTTTGAATTGAATTAGTAGCAATGACTAATAAATTTAATTATTTAATTACACTATAAACAATATATTTAAATTTAAAAAACAAGAATTAATAATGATACAAATTAAGTCAATTTTAACAATAATTTTAAGATTAATGTATATAAATAGGTTAAGTTTTATAAAACATTAGTTTGAGTATTAACTATTAATTAAGAAATTAACTACCTAAAGCAGCATCAGATGAGTTACAAATGTACACTACCTATATTAATATTATCAAAACAAGTATATTATTAGATATTATATTCATAAGTAAATAACTGTTTGGTTACATATACCTATATTTTAAACTTTATTAAATAATTTTATGCATGAATATTCATTTAAAAAATATAATGAACGTTTAGCAACTATTCTAAATGAAATGAACGAATGGTTTGAGTTTTGGATACAGATAAAATAATGTACTAATTACAGACGATTAAAATATGGAACAGAAATGAAAATATAGTCTTATCAATTTTCACAATTTTTACAAAAATTTTGAACCCCTCCCTCTAAGAGCATCACTATAAACCTAAATTGTTTCACTACCTTATCGAAAATAAATACAATTTAATTTAAAATAATAATCTTACCAGAACACGTTGAATAAATATATCGTGCGAAAACGCTGATCTTAAAACAAGTAACAACGCAGCTGAGTCGCTGAGAAAAGTGACTAGACGAAAAACGGATTGCAACATGCAAATAACGGATGATAGAGAAAGGGGTCGGGTCGGGTTGACGGCCATTCATGGTACACCAACAATATACACTATGACCATGGTAACTAGTTATTCAGTTATTATCTAGGAGCAACAATTTGAAAATTGGAACATACTCATTAATCATTATTCATTATAGTCATTACCATATTGATTACTATTATTTACTTATTACTTATATTTTCTTCTCTACTCATTTTTTATTATTTCGCACAAAATATAAAACAATACAACAATTTTATTAAAATGATTTAATACAAATTAAATTATTGGTTGAAAACTTATATAAAATGATTATAATTTAAGACTGATACTACAGAATACAAATCATGATACAAATTAACAAATAAAAACCAGTTGTTCTGTTGTTCAGCAAGTTGGCCCGTGTAGAAAACTGAAAAATCGCATTGATTATCTTATTTTATCAACGCATAATACGTTTTAAGATAATAAATAATATCATAATGATATGTTTATAATAATATATGATAATGATAAATATTAAATATGTTTTTCCAATAAGTGGTATTGTTATTTGTTTTCATTTTTCTTGCTAACAAAATTAATATAAATGTAAAAGAATGTTTTATAATTAGAAATTGCATTTTAAAACAGATTATTATTATTATAGAGTTTTGGAAATGTAAGGTTCTGTGCTAAATTATAAAATATAAACATTTTGTTTGTAATTTAATGATTGTTACTACTTTGAAGTTTGAATTGAAATTTTGTTAATATGTTTGTATCTCGGTAATTTTATTTTTATAATTTAAGTATCATTATTTAAATACATACCTATTTATACTTAATAGTTTTATACTCTTTTAATTGTTTTTGTATTTTATTGAATAATATTTTTATGTCTAGGGGAGATGTACCAAAACTGGAAGTACAATGGTCTCCTGTACATAAAAATAAATTTATCACATGGGGTCCTGACATTCGAATGTATGAAGTAATAAACACTGCTATTTCTGAAGGTTCAAAAAGTAGTGACATTCCAAAAGGTTTTATTAATTATCCATACATAATTGTTTATATTTTATATTTATGTATTCAATCTATAATATCAAAAAAAAATTATAGGTTTAGTTTTGTCTTCTAATACATCAGCTAATTTGTTAGCAACAAGTACAAATCACCGTTATGTTAAATGTATTGATATATATCCAAAACCAGAGTCTGAAATTATGCTTGCTATTGGACATGCTAACGGTAAAGTGACTTTTTGTACGTTTGGCTTAGCAACAGTCAATAATACATTAGCTGGACTTGAATTAGGACCAAGTAAGAAATTAATTAAATTAAGAGAAAAAAAATAGCCTATAGCTTTTATATATTTTTAGATTCACGCTTTTCTCGTCAGTGTAATGCTATATCATGGAATCCAGTTAATTATAATTTGTTAGCTTGTGGTTTGGATAGACACCGTTCAGATCAATGTGTTCAAGTATGGGATGTAGAAAAAAGTCCTTTGATTAATGCTGAATTATCACCAGGAAAACCGTTCTTTGATTATGGAACGGGAGAAACTGCTCATTCTTTAGCTTGGTTTAATTCATCTCCTCATGTTTTAGCTGTTAGTTGTAATGGTAAAACCATTCGTTGCATTGATATTAGAGGTAAATTTAGTTAAATGTAACTTTATAATTATTAATTGGTAGCTTTAAGATTAATTGATTTCTTCTTTTTTTTTTTTTTTATTCAATTAATTTTATAAAATTGAATTTTAAGATGCATCTAAATCAACAAATGTAACTCAAACTCGAGCAGTATATGGTATTAATATAGCTGTATATAACAATAACCATATTGTTTCGTATTGTGATAATAGTATAGTTTTGTGGGACTCAAGGCATTTAGAAAAACCTGTTGTAACTTTAACACAAAGTAAAAGTGTTTCTAAAGTTCAATGGTGTCCGACAAGGTAAAATCTTGACATTTATTGTGTAATGAACTACTAACATATAAATGTTTAAAATCTTATATTTTATTTTATTTACTTAATTTAAATACATAAATTATAAGTATATTTTCTACTTGAACACTGGTTTATACATCATGAAATTTATTCCATTAGGCATAATTTATTAGGGTCATTACAAAAAGACACTATGGCTATAAGCTTACATGATATGCAACAAAGCATGGATGAAGCAGAACCTTCAGCTTTAGAAAGAACTGTACATCCCGGACAAGGCAACATACATTTAGCTTCATTTTCATGGCATCCAACTCATGAAAATAGACTATTAGCTATTTCTCAAACTGGTAATATAACTTGTTAATACAACCAATTGTATTTCTATTAGTATTAAATTTATTTTATTTTATTATTTTAGGTGTCTTAAATGATTATTTTGTATTTGAGAGGATGACTTTGAATTGGTCTACTAAATCAAATATAGCTTGGACATATGGGCAGCACAATCTTAAATATATTAGTGATAAAGACTTGGTTTATTCTTCATTTGAAGATATATCAACTATTATTAAAATGCGTGCGTTTTCACAATATGGCATTAAAGTATAGATATTTTAAATTATCAAATCTTTAAATTAATTTTATTATCTTTGTTCCTTACTGATTTAGGACTTTGCAGAGAACGCTAAACTTGTAGATGATCCTATCATAAAAAATGTATGGAATTGGTTGGATTTAAATAGGAAAGTTACTAGGGGTGGTATTGTGCCTACAACTCCAAATGTACCATTTCCAGGAATAAAGTAGGTATCTTTCTAAGATACAGGGAACTAATATAATTAATTTGTCAAGCAATTTTTATAATTTCAGTTACTCCAAATTAATTTATGTTTGATAGTCAAAAAATTACGGTTTCTTTATATTTAAGTATCATACTAACTTATTTTAAATAAAACAATTTATTTGATAAGCTAACTTTTCATAATTAACAAAAAATAGTATTGTAAGTAAATCTTTAAATGTTTTAATAAACCCAAAAAGACAAATAGTTTAAAATACAAATTCCAAACATTAATATACTCTCAAAATTAAATCTCTCCATGTAAATAATAGTTCAATATTGAAGTGAATAGAATTCTCAAGTTATGTCTTTATGAAATATATTTTAAAATAATTATAGCTTTTACAAGATATGAAATATTTAGATATAACACCTAAAGTCAGTTTTGCTTTTAAATTATACCTTTAAAAATACTTAAAAATATATGAAGTCACTTCCAATAAACTATAGTTAAAGAATTTTAACATATTTATAATTGAAAAAAAAATATTAGAACTGTTCTAGGTTTAGATTCTGGATCTCCTATGCCAAAATCAGAATTAAAGCATGTGCAGTGGGTCGATATTCAAGGCACAGTAAAAACATACCGGTATGTATAATGTTAACATTATCAAGTATATTGGAAAAAAAATTTTAATCTAGACAAATTTAAATGTCAAGTTTATGCTTAATTAAATACCTGTAGTGTACCTTAAGTTTGACAAGCTAATTCAGATGTTACGTAAAGATTATACAGTGGCTCTTAATTCATTTAAATGTGTCGATTTGATATCTTAATAACTAGTATTGGTTTTTAGATATTTCATTGTATTTAGACTGTTTATATTCTTTTTTTTTTATATTAAATAAAAAATAACTTATAATTTAAATTTATAATAGTATTAATAAAATATTTGTTTGAGTATATTTTAAACTTATTAAATAGTAAATTTTTAATGTAAGCTACTTATATTTTAGGAGTCCAGCCAGAGATAATGCATTGTTTTTATGTGACTGGGGATTTGATCGTAATAATGCATTACATATATCTGCTTTGTTAAGAAAATTAGAAAATGAAAATGCTCATACTAGAGCAGCTTCTATAGCAATTTTTAATTTAAGAATGCGTGATGCCATTGAAACATTGAATAAAGGTGCAAATCAACAACCCAATTTAAGCATGATTGCAATGGCTTTATCAGGTATAACTTTGTTTAAATATACATTTGTTATTTTATCAAAAACACTATATTAAAATATTATTCAGGATATATATACATATTAATATTTTAAAGTAAACAAAAAAGAGAGTAAATAATATTTCTATATTGGTGCAATATAATGTATTATTTTTAAACTGAGTGTTAAGAATTGTCTTAAATTGCAAAGCAATGATTTGTATCTTTTGTTAAATTCTATTAAGTATCAAAATAGGTTGGTAATACTTGACAATTTTTCTTTTAATAATTAGAATGTCCACAAGTCATAAAAATATGTTAAATGTCTAATCTCAAAAATAATACATGACTTTTTTCTTGAACAAATTTTCTGGAATATAAATTATCGTTAATTAAATACTAATAAAAAAAAATAAAAAGGTATTTTTAAACCAAAATATACTTTATATATACTTATTATATACTTTCCTCAGTTGCTTTTAAATAAAAAAAAATGATTTTGAAATACTAGAAAGTATTCAAATTGGTCATATTTTAATAAATATACTTTAAAAACAAGTATTAAATTAAATTATCAATGACAATATATTATTTTACTATTATATAACAACCTATTTAATTCTAAAAAATTACGTTTTTCTCAAATGGTTAAATATCTAAATTATGTCAAATTTTAAATAAAATAACCTATACCTTGTCCAGCAAGTGAATACATCGCGGCCTGATGAAAATCTGTGCATCCCTACATAATGTCTTTCTATTGAAACTGATTCCACTATGGCGGATGTGTAGAATTAACATGTTCTCGCTGGATAGAGTTTAATTAAATTATTTCAAATAATTGTACAAGTAATTTTTAACATAATAGACAGACAATAAAAATTTAATCTTAAAAAATTATCAATTAATTGTCTCACTAACTTTTTCATATTTAAATATATAATTATATATTTTAATAATTATTAACTTTTTAATCAATTAAAATATATATTTTTAGGTTATAGTCCTGATAAATATAGTATGTGGCGTGAATTATGTTCTAGAACTAGAGAAAAATTAACTGATCCATATTTGAGAGCAGCATTTGCTTTTCTTACATCAGAAACAGAATCGCATGATGCTGTTTTGGTAAATATTTCATTTTCTAAAATTAATATCAATATTTGTTTTTCATTTGTGTTTCAATATATTTTCAGAATGAAGTTGGCATACCATTAGAAGACAGAATAGCATTTGCTTCAATTTTTTTATCTGATGTAAAATTAACAGAATATATTAATACAATTACAGATAAATTGTTAGATCAAGGAAATTTAACTGCTATATTTTTAACAGGTAAATTTTTTTTTAAGTATCAAGAAGGTAACTATATTTTGGCAAACAGTAGGAGTTGAATTAACAAAAAAATGTTATTTAAATATCCCATTTTATGTATAAAAAATAATAAAACGTAAAAACTGCAAGGATTTGAATAAGATTTTTAAATTTCAACAAAATAACTAAAATTGTTATTCTACATTTAGATATATAATTTTTTCCAAATTTCATCTTTTTTAAAAAAATATTTGCGTTTATATATTATATATTTTTAGATTATAGTATGAATATATAAGGAACCTTGTATTCAATTTTTAGTTTCTTAGCTATAAAGATTGCAAAGTAAAATATAAAAATAAACGGTTTTTTTTTTTTTTAGGTATGAATAATAAATTATATTAAAATTTAACATTACACTTATACAAATGTTTATAGAATCACTTTAAACTATTTAATTCTTGTAATAATTTATGACATATGACAAACCTAGTATTACATTTATTTATCTTATCGAATTTTTAACTAATTTGCAAATTATTGATATTTTGACTAAATTTAAACTTATAAAAAATGACTGGTTTTACTCAAATTATATCATTTATACCCAGGCTATAATATAATGACCAGACTCAGACATGTTTATGTTAGTTTTTGCACAACTAGATTGTGACTGTATGATTTGTAAATAAATGGTGACATTTGACATTGAAGATGTTTTGACTATACCTGTTATGCACAACTGGTCATCTTATTCCGGCATAGGCTTAGAAGAGTGGTAACCAACCTTTTATTTACCGAGGGGCCATAACAAAATTTAAAAATTCTTAGTGGGCCAAGAATTTAAACTTTTTTTCTTTGAATGTTATATTTTATTTTAGGCACATCTTAATATTAGTATATTAATAAATTTAATTATTTATCACATATTGCTTGTTATAAATTAAATATAAATATATGTAATTGACGATAATACATAGGAAATATTTTACAAATGTTACATTTTTTGAATATATAATTTTTTTTAATTTTAATTAATTTGACAGGTCGGTTAATAAATGATCGCGGGCCGTTGGCCACCACTGGCTTAGAAGATACTTTCATAAACATTTAATAAAAGTTTTTTTTTAAATTAAACAAAATAAGAAGTGATTTTAGATGACTGGTTTTGTATAAAATTCACGGTTTTCAGTTAAGTGTTATGTGTTATTTACTTTTGACCTCTAAAGTACCATATAAATTCACTATCTCCCCAAAAAGATATTAAAGTTGAAAAAATAAATAAACAGAAAAACACAAATTATTATAAAATAAAGAATCTATAACATTAAATTAATGATTACCGATTTAAATGTTTTTTTTTATTATTAGGGTCGTCTCCAGATGTAATTCCATTACTACAAAGATATTTAGACAGTACAGGAGATATTCAGACAGTTAGTATATTAGTCTTAAAGACAATCCCAAGTGAAATTGTTCACGAAAATGCAGTGATGATGAGTTGGATCAATAGGTATAAATCATTTAGTTCTGTTTTGGATTTTTAATTTCTAATTTCCCATTTTGAATTAATAATTAGTTACCGAGAAATGTTAAACCAATGGCGAATGTGGCATATACGAGCCAAATTTGATATAGCCCTCAAAGCTGTTAAACCTCCACCACAAAATGTATTTTTAACCTGCAATTACTGTGGAAAAAATATCTGTCCAGCAGCTGATGAAAAAGAGAAAGAAAATGAAAAAGAAACAAAAGTACTAAAAATAAAAGACCAAACAGAAAATGGATCAAACAATTTTAAAGTATGTATCAAGGATAATTATTATTCTTTAAATACTTGCAGTGCTTTAACTGTTGAAGTGACTTCTATAGTCAAGATTTCTTGAAATCTTTTGTCAATATTTAAATTTTTATATTTTAATTTATCCTAGCCCAATATAGTAAAATTATAAAAATTCTTAGGAATTTAATTATACATCTTGATGATTTCAAGAAAACTTGAAGATCCTATCAAATATATAACAATTTAATTGAAATGTAAAATGTTCTTCGGTTAAACTTATGTGTTATGTCCATTACTAAAATTATCTTAATAGTTACACCTTACAACTAAAGTACTAAACTTTATCATAAAAATTGAATTTTTTTTATTCTGTATTAAAAATAATGTAACTAGCGTTTTGCCTATTCCAATATTTATATATATTTTTAATTAATAATATTTAATTTTTTCAGTTTACATCATGTCCTAATTGTCAAAGTCCGCTACCTCGGTGTGCATTATGTCTTGCACATTTAGGCACTGCTAGTGCCAAAGTACCATTAAGAAAAACATCTGGCAAACAATTAACATCTAACAGTTCATATGTATTAACTGGGCAAAGTGTTAATAGTTTTTCGTATTGGTTTTCATGGTGTCCTACATGTAATCACGGAGGTCACTCTAATCATATCAGTGACTGGTTTAAGTAATAATTTAAATAGTTATACACTTTAATACATGATATACATAAAAATTTATTTATTTTTAATCATTTTTTTCTTAGGAATCACTTGGAATGTCCAGTCGCTGATTGTGTTTGTCGATGTTATTCTTTAGATTCAACAAGTCGCTATTGTTCTGTATAGCGCCAGAAGTCAGTAAAAAAATTAATAGCAAATTTTAGGAAAAGCAATAATACAAATAAAATAAAAATATTAACAGTAACAAATGAGTATTTCTTTTCTTAAACATCAAGATGTGAGAGTATTAGTCGAGTTTTAACAGAATAACAAGAAAGTAAATAAATAAATGTAAGGGAATCATAACCATATCCTGTCATTACTAGGCTATTTGTTACAGGATGTAATGGTAATAACTAGATTAAAACATTTTTGAACATAAATAATAAATAAATTTTGTTTAAATATTAAATTTACAATGATAATATAATTATTTTCACTCTATAGGTTTTTTATATATAAAATAACAAAAAAAAAAAATCTTAAAAATGTTCAATAATTAATTTCTGGTCTATAAATCGTAATTTCTACGTTTTTAGCCTGAATTTAGCTATAAAAAAAAAAATATAAAAATACACTTATTACTCCATTCCAAACGTATTACTTTCATCTATAGCTAACAATAGTTTTTCGCAAAGTAAATTTTGAGTAGTGTACGGTGGTAAATCAAGACGATTGAAACATGTATGTGCCCTAAAAAATAAAAAAAATTAAAAAATTAATATGTTTTTCAGATATTTAAATTTTTTTAACATTAACATGAAACCTCTTAATGAATTAATACTATTACATTGAACCAAATTATTTTTGTTACATTGTAGGTATAAATTATCACACAAAAATATTAAATCTACCCTGATAGAAAATTATAATAATTAAAAAAATACCTTGGTAAACTGTTGGCTTTGCCCCATTTTTCAATACAAAACTTTCTAGCACTATTAGACCCACGAAGAGCAGAAAATCCTTCGTATGGTATACTAGACGTGCCAGTTACAAACTGAAGTAGTCTTAATCTTTGTTCATTAGTAAATTGTTCTATTGAAGACCAAAACCATCTAATAACTTGATGTCCATCATGGTAACCTGAAATAAATTGTGATATTGTTAAAACAATGCAATTTTATAAACATGCAAAATAACAGTTATTTATCTTTACAATAATTATTACTAATTATTACACTAATAATAATAATAAAAAAAAATGATTAAACAGTTTTTTCCCCATTGTATCAATATATTTAAACAAGTAAATGTATTATAATAATAATATAAATTTTATTAATCAGTAGGCAAATGTTTTAATTATGTGTATTTAAAAATTTAGAAATATTCGACATTACAGTGATGTCATTGTGGACTTAAAATATATACATAATCATTGAGTTTAGTAAAATTTAAAATTATTATGTAACAATTTTAATTACATTAAAAATGTAGTTATTATTCATTACTTTTTAAAATTAACAAAAACATACAATGAATTATTTTTTAACAAAATTTTAAATTATTTTGGGTAAACAAAGCTTGTATTTAACTTTATTTCTAAATACAATTACAATTTAAAAGTGGCAAAACATTTAATTACCTGATCTATATTCTGTGTTACTTCTCCAGTCAGATAAATCTATTTCAACAGTTCCGGCAATGACTAGTTCTAATTCTTGAGCATCGAAGACTGACACTAACCGTGGATCAACTACATCATAAAATCCTTGAACCAGAGCTCCAGTTTGTTCAGTAACACCACGCTCTAATCGCCATTTTACTATTTTATCTATGTACTCCTATGAAAAAATGAATTTTAAAATTAAATATACAAGAAAAATATTAAGTTATTAATGTATTAACCTTTTTATTTTTGTCAGTGACAAAAATGCGTTGACCTCCAGGTTTTAATTCTTTTTCAACTGTTTGACCAAAGACTTCTTCAGTAACTGAAAATGTGAGGTCTAACATTTCTCCTGATATATCTCTTTCTTGTACCCAACATAATGATTGATGGAATTCTCGGTCAACAGATTCTAAGTCGCTCAAACTCATAGGTCTAAATTTCAAAGTTTATTAGTATAATTTAAATTAATAAAAACAATTAAATTTTATGCTTACAGCTTTAATAGAGTTTTGTAAAATGGCCGAGTAAAAAATGCATCCAATAGATATTGGTGGACTAATGCTAAACCTAAAACTCGTCCGCTAAATCTAAACCAGTCTTCTTTATTATTAACAAATGCCGCCGACATAGGCGATATTTGAACAGTATAAGTATCATTAGCCGAATATTCAAAAAGGCCGTAATAGGGGTTGAACAATTCTCTGGATATTAAAAAGAAAAACTCTCTAGATGGTCCACCATAATCAAGTCCTTCTTCATTATCAAACTGTGCAGATAGTTTACATTTTTGTAAATCTTTTTTAGGCATGCTCATTATTTTATTGTATGCATCTTGGAGTAAATGATCTCGTCGTACATCAATCCTAAAGAATTTATAATAATTTAATAATGGTATAATTTTTAAGAATTTCATTAACATTACTTAAGTTTTCCTGGTCCTTGTCCATATCCTTTGGTTTCCAATTTTTTGTAAAAGTTCCTAAGTTTTGCTTCAAAATCTCTTTTGAATGGAGGAACCGTTCTATTTGCCCTATTCATTATGGGAGATTGTTGAGGAGATACTCTTGTGTCTCTGACTCTAACGGGTACATAACTCATTATCTCGTTCTCAAATAAACTAAAAATTAATATTAAGTTGTCTTATTATAAATCGTCTATATAAGTGATATTCAGAAAACTATTATGCGATTCATTAAGTAAATGATTTAAAAAATAATTAGATGAATTATTTTATAAAAACCAAAAATAAATTGAATATTTGTTTAATAAAAGATATTTTAATAATAAACACAATAATAATTGTATAATTATTAGATAAAGCCATAAATATTATTTGATACTTTATTTTTATTGTTTTAATTCAATTTATAATAGCAACTGATATTTTTAAATATTACTTGTTTCTATATTAAAAAAAATCATAAAAAACAATTATAAAAATAAAATACTGTGCATAAATTAGTTAAAGCAAATTCTAACTTATGAATTTTAATTATTAATTATATTATTTACAGTAAGTATATTCACCTTAATAAAATGTTGAGTTCTAGTTCATTTCCAAACGTATCTAGAGATGGAATACCATCAATTCTAATTTGGTTTATTTTATCTTTTAGATTTTGGTCAGTAGACAATTGTGGATACCGTTCAGCTAATATCTCCAATATATTTGGTTGGCGTATAAAAGCTACCACTTTTTCATTATAGGCTGTTGGTATATCCACTGTATCACAAAGCATACTATCAATATGCGTAATAGTTGGGCGCGGGGGAGGTATTGGAGGTTCTTGAGATGTAGACGGCAATGGCACAGAAAGATCATTCAATGGTAAACGCGGGTCAATAAAAGTAGTCATTTTTGTAGCATGGTCCATAAAAAATACCTATAACATTTTACAAGTTTTTTATTATTGTTATTCTATATATATATATATATATAAAAATAATGGATATATATATATATATCCATTATTTTTCTACTACCACTAACCTTTCCAGCAGCATCAGTTTTAGATGTCCATCCTCTAGGAAGCGTAATTCTTGTATTGGCAAATAAATTCAAAAGGCTTACCAAATCACTATGACTTTGATACCGTTGAAATAATGATGGATGATTTCGAATTTTAGGCACAATATATTTAAGCGATGATGAGCTATTATAAAGTGCTAAAGCTCTCTATAAAAAATGTTATAAATTATTAATTAATTTACTAAGAACAAAATATATTCAATCATACTTGATTTTGCTGCAATAAAGTTGGAAATTCTTTTTTACTAATAAACTGTAATGCTATACTTGCATTATCTCTAAATTTAGTTTTAGATGAATCTAATCGTAATGAATCAGTTCTAGATAATGTGTTACATTCTGGTTCTTGTGAAATAGTTCTACGTATACTTTGGTACCTAAAATTATATAACCATATATCTAATTAATATTTACAGTTAATTAAGCAGAAGCATAAAATAAAAGTAAATTATTATTGAATAGATAAATTGACCTTCTGTCTAATTGTTGTCTTTGTTGATAATAATGCATATCACAATTTTTTCTAGAAGGACGATGCCAAGTAGTAGTTCGATTAAGATGGTCTATATAAAATATTCTACCATGACTATCCATTCGAGCTTCCCAATCTGGTTAAATAACAGAATATTAATTATCTATATTTTAAAATAATTAAAAACCACTACCTGGTGGAAGTGTAGTGTCTCTTCTACTTTCTGTTCTTCTTGGCTTTCTATTTTCATCTGTTAACATCATAAATCTTGAGTGTTCTCTTGTATCATTTGATAATGTTTTTTGAACAGAACATTTCATATTAACATGATCTCCAGCTCGACTAGAAGCTCTAGTTAAAGGTCTGTGTGCTTTAGACTCAACAATAGGAGAAACATTGGTAAAATCAGAATTATCCATTAGACCTTTTGGTTTTAACTGACGCAATGCATCCAACGGGATATTAGTAGTTGGTGGCATTGCCCAAGTTCTTTCTAAAGGTTTATGTTTGTAAGTTCGCGGTGGAAGAGGCGGAGGAGGGGAATCTGGAACAGGAGTATCTGACCAGATTTTAAGGTAGTCATTGTTTTCAGCAACTGGTAGTTTTTTATCAACATGTTGAACATGAACATCAACTTTAGTTTCAATAATTTTAGTTCCAGATTGTGGTAATTTTTCTGAATTTTCACATGTTTCTGTACAGTTTTCACACACTTTAGACTGTTTAGCATTCTCGTTACTGTCTGCTGCTAACTTATACACAGAGTCAAGGTCAACTGGCTGTGATTCAGCCAGACAAGACAAGCCGCTACAGTAACGGAAGCAAAAGAATTTTCCATATCCTAAAATTATATTTTTTATAATATTATAAGAGTTAAAGCAAAAAATAAGAATAATAATTTAAATATAAACCTTCATTCATGGATGAGCAGTGTGGAAAATCAACTAACCACATTGCACTTCTTTTTGACGTGCCATTGATAGGTTGTGTGTATCGAGCTATACAGGTCATAACATTCTTCTCATCTACAAATTAGAATAAAATAAAAATCAGTCATATTACATTTTAAATCTTACTAAAAAAATTATTTTTCACAACTTTTAATCAAATCCTTATCTACTACCTACTTAATAGTGGGTAAGATATTGAATAGTACATTAATCATACTTTTAACTATTAATCATTTTATGATATTTTGTACTTTCATTTATTTGATTTATTAATAAAAATACTTTATGAATATATATTATTTTAAATTGAAAAATACTTTTCATAAATAAACTTTGTACTTATGAAAAAATTATATTTATCATAGTTTAAGGATGAAAATATAGTAGAAATTTTACTTTAAAAATACATACAATTTAAATAACAATATATTTTACTGTAAGAGACACATGAATTCTCACTATAAATAATTAAAAGTATAAAATCATATGATAGATATGATTTTTAGTCTTAATAGATACTCTAGTAAACTAGAGGTGTCATTATTTTAATATTATCAATGTCTGACAATCAATTAAAACACGCATATTAAACAAGACATAATGTGCCAGATATAAAAACATTTTTCCATGAATATGTCTTAACTTCTTATTTATTATACATTAGTTATTACTTAGGAAATAAATTGGAGAAAAATTTATGTTACATTATTCATAATTATAAAGAATTTATAAGTATTACTAATATTCATGTATATATTATATTAAATACTATAATAATATGTCTGTCATCTATTACGTTTTCAGAGTAAAATCACTAAAATGATTTTAAAGGGTGGGAAAATTTGAATAAAAAATGCAATTTTTGGTTAAATTAAGTTTGTTATTAAACTAACTTTTTCAACACAATTAATGAAAAATATATTTTAATATTAATCAAAATTAAAATCTCAAAGAGATGAAAGGGGATGCAAAGTTATAGTGATTAGAGATCATTTTTGGTATGAATATTTTCAAGTGATTTTTATAAATGATTAATAAGTTAAAAAAGCAAAGTAGTTGTATTTTCTGTTCAAGTACTATTATTATTTATTTTAAGAAATGCCTCTCAAACTTAAGTCTAATTTAGAGCATAATTTCAAGAAATCTCAAACTACAAAAGGTATTCTTATCTTGGACTAGTTTCAGAGTTTCAGATCTACCAGATATTAAATGCAAAACATCATGCAGTCTCAAGAACTAGAGAGAAGTTAAAGCAATCTTAGGCTCACTAAATTTTAGGTACATAAGAATTAGATATTAAAGCAATCACAAAACCATAAGAGTTTAGATACTGAGTATAACCATGTCTCTTTTAAAGTTGTTATGACACTAAAAGTTATGGCAAACGTGTAATTTAAATGCTGAACATCGAACATCATCATCATGCTTTTATATGTAAGACAGTAAAAAATAATGTTGCATTTGATTATGACCCATTTGTTGATCATGTTAATAAATTAGTTATCTAAGGAAGAAGTCTATGTGGTTATTCTCGTAGCAAAATCATATTTCATTATTAGGTGACCAAGAGCCCTAAAGCAACCCCTAAAACAACTTTGGTACAAATGTAATAAATGAAGATGTTTTTAAATAGATTTGTAAAGTATAATTTGTGCTTTCAAATGACATAATTTGGTACGAAAACAGAACTTATAATTACTTACTTAGTCATTATTACTCGTAATAACAAAACTATGACATATAGACGAAGCCTCAAATATATTATCTAGTACAATTAATAGTAGTTTAAATATATTTAGTAGTGCACACTAGAAGATTTAAGGGTAGCTACTCCTACCCCAGAAGTTTTTGCTGGGTGGTCCCCTTTGCCTTAAAATACCTATATTATAAAAAATGTACCATGTATAAAAATAAATTATAGAATTATAACACCGTGGGTCTTTTTTTGAAAGCAATTTGATGGGAAGGTGATATATTTTTCCATTCAATAAGCAACCCTTATTTATTTTTCAACATATGCGCCATGAATATACTTACAATTAAATAAAAGTTATTTTGATGATAGAAATACTTAAATAATATTATGAACATACATATATCATATTTAAATAATTAATTTTTAATTTATTAGAATTTTCTAAATAGTTATTTTTTATCCTTAGAAGTATTTATAAGTTATAATTGAAATATTTAACTTAAAAAATTAATGTCAAATCAATTTTTATCCCTATTGAGATTCAATTTATTGAGACTACTATAATTTGTAATTTTAATATCTTTATGCCGGGGTAACAAAAAAATTGATTAATTTAATGGTTCAACAAAATTTAATGAACCTATCACAAGCCACCAAATTATATTTAAAGAATCATTAGCTTAATATTGATTCATCAAATGTTTCGTGTTTGTTCATGCAAACTGGCATTATAGTGGTGGAAAAACATGAGTGGTTGATGACTCCTCCTCCTATCGACACCAGCAAATTAAAACTTGATATTTTTGTATTTTAGGTAATGTTCTCACACCAAAGACACGTGCATTTCAAATGTAAAAGATTAAATAAAATTATTTTTTGCTGACTCAATGTGAGTAAATGCCTACTATCCTGTGGAATTTAAAAAAGGCGATAAAATAGTGATTAAAAATATTTGTTTTTAAATATCTCGCTAACAGCTGTTTGTGTTTGAAGACTTATCTTGTGTAATATCGCCTTGAGGTAGATGGAGTCACTAACCGCACATACGTTTGGCCGCTACTCTAGTATACTCATACTTACAAATTATAAGCAGTTATGCATCCAAGGAAAGAAGGGGGTTTAGATATTCAATTGAACTATGTGTTATATTCTTTTATAAAGAAATAGTCTCCATTTTGATTACTGAAAGTTTTTTAAAAACTATATTGTTTAATGTCTAGACCAGTGTTTATTAATCTTTTTGATATCATGAAACACCAAACAATAAAAAAATTTTTATGCAAAACCCCTATGAAAATTATCTTTAAAAAATAAGGTACACAACACATGGCAATAAACCTCTAAGTAATCTTTGCCGAACCCTAGGGTTCCGCAAAACACAAATTAAGAAACAGTGGTCTAAAGTTCTAGACTATATTGTACATGTTTGAAATGAAATACAATTAATTCCACATTTCCTACAATAACTGACATATAAATCAAATGTAATAATAAAAACCTGTCGGTAAATCATCACACGTACCAACAGACCAAATATATATGAATACAATATGAATACCAATTTAGGTAGACTCGAGAAAAACTAGATATTACTTGAGGTGTTTATAAATTTACTTTATTGATCTACTATGATAGTTACTTAATAAAATTATGAACTTTTTAATACTGATTATAATAACTTCTATTTTTTTGTATTTTAATATTTTAAGCTAAACTATTTAAGAACTAATGTATTCTTCTAAAGAAACTTTATATAAGTAAAACTTCATGAGGTTCTTTAAATGATGGAGAAAAAATATATAAAACAGACTTGGCAAAATAAATTAGAAATTAAATTTTAACTTAAATAATTAATTACAGTAGAACCTCATTAATTGGGACTAATTGAGGCTCTAGGTTCTGTTTTAATGAAAGCCCGGATTAAATAAAATAACCAAAATATGTGTATTATATATTTAAGATTATGTATTATAATTTATTTATTTATTTTTTATTAAAAGGATTAAATAACCCAATTATATATTACATAGAAAAAGAGCGCACAATTAGGTGACACAAGATAAATAAGTACATAGTATAAGGCGAATAAAGGGAAATGTGCGAAAATTGTAATAACTTGTATTTTAGAATAAAATAAACATGAAAAAATCCTTAATCAACTGTCCATATTAAGCAAAGTCCTGTCTTATAGGGTCCGGATAAATGAGGTTCTACTATATTAATTGACATAAATAATTAAATTTATTAATATATTATTAAAATAAAATAACTATCATAAGATTAAAAGTCAAAATATTATTACAAGTAACTATGAAGTAAAACAATGTTATTATGTAAAATATAGTTTTATTTTAACAAATTTTAATGTAATGAAATCAAAATTTAAACATATATTGAATAATAAAGTTATATATTTATATAATAGTTAATTTATTTATGCAAGTATCTAAAGCAATTGAATATAAAATACTTAATTATATTGATAAAAAATAATTTTAGTGTTATAATCATAATTTCAATTCCATTCATTTAAGCTGTTAAATTAAATCATTAATTGTACATATTTCACTATTATCCTTATATTATTTAAGTATACCAAAGCTTTGTTTAAAATAAAATATAAATATGTTATCACAATACATAACAATCCTTTCCTGTTTAAAATATTAAAAATATTATAATATGGTTATATTGAATAGCATAGTTTTGAGGCGAATAGATAAAGATTTTACATTTTATCAATAAAAAAATCAAATTATCTATTTTATATTTACATTAGGTACCCAGTCTTTAAAATAAAATAACAAGTTGCTAAATAATATTAAACTAATAATAGTATGACATATAATGTACCTAGTACCTATAGCCTATAGGTACTATTATAACTATGATCACAATGAGCAACGTTAAGAATGTTTTATCAAACATAATTAGTGCCTTATGCATTAAATGATATTAATGTATAAAACTTGGTCATGCTGAATGAAATATTCTTGCGCAATATAAAATCAACAATGCTAAACACATTGAAGGCCTTATGTGATCGTATATTATGTATGTATACACATATACATATATATCTAGCCTATAAAGTATAACTCCTAAACTTACCTTATATGTAGCATTGAAGGGTTTGCAACTATTATTCGAGTAACACTAAATTTTACAAAAATAAACGCGAAAAACATCAACCGGAAGTGAATAACAGATACCAAGTCCGTAGAATACGATTTAACAGGATTTTAAAAACACGCTCACAGAGAGAGAGAAAAATAACACTCATATAAAAAGCAGTGCCATGCCCTTAGAACGGATATATATGACCATTTGCCAATGAATGAAGTGAATAGATGAATGAAACGGAAACCCCCCGCCTGCCGACCCCACTCTCACTTCCGGTACATAACCCAAAATTACTATGGGCCACGAAAACATGAATGAACGCAATGCTACCAACTTAAATAAGACTCATTTTACAGAAATTGATTTCTATTATTTTTTGCCAACATTACAGTTTTTAATAAAAAAAATTATATTATATATTATTGTTTATTATAATAAAATAATAAATAAGTACCTACAAAGTACATAATTAATAAATTTGATGACAAATATTAATATTTCATCAAATTTGTGTACCATACAAATTAATGAATATACAGTAACACCTCATTATAAAGAAAATTAATAACAATTGTGACAAGAGTTAAATTTTATATTTACTTGTTATTTAATGTTAAAAAAAAATAAAATACTAGTTTTTCAAAAAAAAAAATATAATATACGAACCTAATTTGAAACATCCAATCCAGTCTTTTGTTTGTCGATCATCTTTAACAATGTTCCATAATACCTTTATCGATAATCGTAAACCATCTTCAGATATGTGAACTTTATTAATAGAAACTTTTAGATATGTGTTGTCCACATCTGAATTAACATAGACAGGTTCGTTTTTGTTGTTTTTGGGGATACTATTATTAACCGATGTTGACAATTTTTCAACTGAATCATCATTTGTATTAGGGTTAATCCTCACTTCCAATATATTCACAACAGATTCTTCTGAAGCGTTGTCTTCTTGCAAAATTGCATCTGTACCTTGTAAGATTTCTGCAGCCAGGTTGAGAATTAAAAATAAACAATACGTAAGAATTACTTAATGAAATATTTTTCAAGGTTTTTTAAAAGGTTTTTAAAATTAAATGATTAACTTGTAAGTGAGTTTTTTGAAAAATGCAAAAAATACTTAAAACCGAATTACAAAGTTTAACTGAACATTTAAGTATTTAAAATTCTTTTGATACAAACTTGAACTAAAAATTTTCCCAAATTTTAATATGATAATATCATTCATTGTTAAGGACCTTGAATACCGCGGTAACGTATATTCATATCCTATATGGCCCCTATAGTGGTAACCAATGACATCATAATTTGAGTGATAAGAAAAAGTAATGTTATCAAATTACTGAACCTCTCGGATACAATGACGATCCATAGATTACATATATGAAAATAATAACCATAGAATTGAGAATAATAATTAATGACTCGTATCAAGTATTCACTATTCAGTAATTCAGTATTTCAGTTGTAGTCAATTATAGTCTGTATTCACATTGATTAAAATCAAATAGTATAATATACTCATAACAATTATTGTTAAGTAAATGATTATACTTTATTCCATGCTGACATAGTTATTAATGAAATCACTCAATCACAGAATTTTATTAGTGATAAACGTATTACTTATTTAAGACTACTTATGTTTTAGTAATTTAAACCTATACTTAAACTTAACTTAAACACTATCTTTTTTACGATTTTACCCGTCCTCTTGGTAATGTGTAGAGATATCAGATAGTAAATACAAGTATACCACAATACTTTTCTCTATAATATACTTTATTGACACTATATTGTATAATTATAAAATTAGAGTCTTTTCCTTTATTGATTTTGAAGACAATAATGAATGTATTAATTTAAATAGGTAAGTACTTTACTGTTTTATAGACTGTGTACATATTTGTATTTTTAATAGGTTCCAGAGCTTTATTTTTGTAATATTCTTATAAATATTTTTCAGGTTATAATGAATGATAATACATGCTTTGACTATGATAATATAATTGATGAAATATTGATGAGCGAAAAGTATACAGCCGAAAAATATTATATTCAAGGAACTGAGAAGTCTTCTAAAAATGCATACAAGGAAGGTTTTACGATAGGTTATCAAAAAGGTTATGATATTGGATTAGAAATTGGTTTTTATGCTGGCATTTTAGTTGGTATCGAGAAATTATACAAGTCAAAAATAATTATACTTTCTGAAAAAGAACTTAACATTTTACAAAAGCTTTCAAACTTCATAGAAACATTTCCTCAGATAAATGATAAAAATATTAATATCATTGATCAATATAATGAACTAAAAGGTTTATACAAGAAATTTTGTTTTAATCTAAAAATCAATAATTTAGACAAAAGAATTCTCAATTTTTCAAAATGGAACAATTAAGATCTAAATTAGAAGAAGTTATTATTTATTTAAAACCATATTTACCTATTGCTAATAGCCATGTTGTTAATTTTATTACTCATAACTTTTGGGAAACTATAATACCCAGTAATATACGAGAAGAAATTGATTTAAAAGGTACAGAATTTGTGTTCACAAATTTTTGGTCTGAAAATCAAATTCCTGATTCCCTTTCACAATTTGTTGCTTCTTCAAAGCTTAACATCTTAAATTCTTATCCAAGTAGTTGTTATATGAAATTAGATGATGCATATAATGTACTTCAATCTTGGGGATATAATCCTATTAATAAATCACTTAATTTAAAAGAGTTTATGGCTGCTAAAAAACTGCATGAAGTGGAAGTTATGGCCAATTTAGTGGCAAATTTTTCTACTTATGCTGATACGGACATGATAGTTGATATTGGCGGTGGCAAAGGATATTTAAGTTCACTATTGGCTTTAGCTTACAATTTCAATGTGCTTGGTATTGATTCACAATCAATCAATTCTGAAGGTGCTAGAAATCGAACAATCAAATTTGAGGTTTTTACTTAACATAAATAAGGTTATGATTATTTTATTAATATATATATAATGACTGTTTTTTTTTCAGAAATATTGGCAGTCCATAAAAAAAAAATCAAACAATTTTCCTGAAGAAAAAATAACACTCCCGATAATAAAAGAAAAACTTAATACTTATGAAGAATATTATGAAAAATACAGCAGAAAATCAGCTGTACTAGGTAGTACCTACAAACAAGTTACAGAATATGTTACTGAAAATACCAACATTGCACAGTTAGTACAAACTGAATTTAAAGTAAATAACAAAGAAGAATTTACTTTAATTGGACTACATACATGTGGTTCTTTAGCTACTACATGTTTAAAGTTATTTACTGAACCTAAAAATAATTTAAAACTATTGGTCAATGTTGGTTGTTGTTATCATTTAATTGAAGAAGAATTCACCAATGATTCATTTTGGAATGATATTGAAATTGCATTAAACAAGAATGAATCTTATGGTTTTCCTGTAAGTAATTGTCTAAAAGAAAAAAAATTTGAACTTGGGCGTGATGCTAGAATGTGTGCATCACAATCACCAGAAAAAATATTTAATTCTAAAGACGTAAGTTTTTTTATACCTAAGTACGATGTAAGTGTTAAATGTAAGGTCTTGAACATTTTTTTTATAGTAAATTACATTTATTTAATAAGTTCAATAAATTATTGAAAAACTTGGAGCCCATCTGTTTTTCTACGTAATTACTATTCACTTTGATGAGCTTTCTCGATCATATTACAAAGTTTTTAGCCATATGAAGAAGCGTGTTGTTGTAATCCACTTGTAACCAACAAGAAAAGATCACTCATAGTAGAATTTGGTTTGGAGTGTGGTGAACTACCCTCCATACAGTTCCAACGTTGCTTCGAGTGACTTCCACATATTTTTTGCCTTAAATAAACAAACATGTGTGAAGAAATTTGCAAATTGCAAAGAAGTGCGTGATGCGGTTTACTCCTTCCTGTGAGAGACAGTAAAATTTTGGGTCAAAGAGGGGATATAGATGGTTGTAGTACTATTGAGGAAACTCATCAAAGTGAATGGTAATTTTTTAAAAAAATAGATAGGAGCTTTTCAACAATTTTTCAAACTTAATAAATAAATATAATTTAGTGTGAAAAAAACTTGCAAGACCTTACATTAAATAAATGTATATGCCTTGTACATTATAGCCATGAATATCACAATAAAGTCAATAAAGATAATAATCAATTTTCATAGATAATCAATCCAACAAAACCATTATTCTACAGAGCACTATTACAAGTCTATTTAATACAAGAACTTGGACATGAAAATATTAGTAGATGTCATGTTGGACGATTAGCACATAAATGTTTGACATTTAATGAATATGTGCATAAAGCTGTGAAACGTTTACAATTAAATATTGAGGTATAATTAAGTTGTATTTGTATATCTATTTTGAAGTATAAATATTAATATATTACAAAAATTATTGATTTAAAAAGTTGTTTTTTTTTTAGATTGACAATGAAAAAATTAATGCATTTTATGATAAATATCTGATTGAATATGAACGATTGAAAGTATTTTTTATTTTAAAACAAGCATTAGCTCCAGTTATTGAAGGACTTATAATAATGGATAGATTGCTCTACCTTCATGAGCAGGTAAAATAAATGTTTGTTTTACATTTTAAAAGTGTTATTACACGTTGACTGCCAGCATCCGTTTAAAAATAATTAGGTATTAATAATTTTTAGACCGCTGGCTGCCGCACCATATTATTCATAGGAGGCCTTACAGCCGCGGACTGCCGTAAATTAATTTAGATTTATATTATTAACTTTTCCATGGCGCTACAATAATGATCTAGAAAATGCGCTGTGGCGTAGCAGGAATAATTGCAATTTTTTGATGTAATAAACATAATTTTAACATGTTTTTTCAAATTCAATAATATATGTACAAATTTATAATGACACTGAAAAATGTCTTCGGCATACTCATGATAAATATTCTTGTGGCCGCGTGGCAGCCAACGTGTTCAGTTTCTATTAAATCGGTAGTTCTCAAACTTTTTTTTAAACAGAGACATCTTAACTATAATTTAAATAAATGGTGGTACACTAAGTTAATATATAAATTAAAAAAATATATATAAACCATAAATTATTATTTACATTTTCTATTTTATTAACATAATAAAAACAATGTTTTTGTGATTCCACTGGTTAGTAGTTGAGTACCAAGATATCATTACTATTAATTTATCTTAAACAGACATTTTTAAATTAAATTTTGGTTGAACAAATAAATTAATATATTTAAATGATTTATTATTATTTAACACTAATAAAAAAATAATAAATGCTGTATAATTTAAAATAAAAATGTTTTAATGTTCTAAAAATTAATTCCAACATATAAAAAAAATTTTGATAGATATTAAAAGAACTATTTGTATGTACAATCACTTATAAAATTGTATATTGTTTGTACAATATACAAATTTAATGTACTACCAAATTGAAAATTAAGTTGGAAAAATAAATAAATTTAAATAATTTTATTACATTAAGTTTTGTATGCAATTGTGCTTACTGTGTTATAACAAAAAGTTTGTTTAAATACAACATTTTCACCATATTTATACCAATATTATAAGAACTGTCTTTATTTTTAAATATAATATATATATATTTTAATTTAAGAAATTTATCATTAATTTATGTATATTTATATGAACATTAAAATGAATAACAATACGTTTTTGTTTCAGGGAATTAATGAAGCTTTTGTTGCCAAACTTTTTGATCCATTATTGTCACCTAGAAATCATGCAATTATTGCATTAAAAAAAAATTAAACTTAAATAAAAAAAAACTTTATGTTTTATACTGATTTTTGTTCTTTTTATTTTATCTACTTAATAAAGCTATTTTAGCTATTGTTTAATTGATATTAGCTAAGCGTTGTTGCCTTGATGACTTCATTGTTGGTTATTGTTATCAAGTCAAAATTGGTGTCTGTGAGTAATGAGGACAAAACACACTAAATGCAGAATTGAATGTACAGATATTAGATTTTATTAGAACAAAATACTTATATGAATTAATCTCTTTAACCCATAATGTTTAATATTCGGTAGTTGTCATCATGGATCTGGTTATCCATGAAATATATGGCCTTAGCAATTCTAACAGGTCTGTAAGGGCCAGTTGTACCGTCTGATTAAACTCCGATTACGCTTAATCATTGATAACAGATAATTCGGCCGATTAAACTGTGATTAACTTTAATCGGAGACGGTACAACTGGCCCTAAGTATCAGTCTCCAAACCTACCTCTCCTGTGAATGGGTAAGGTGAAAAAGTGAAATGAATCATATTTTTCTGTTTGTATCCTAAAGATTTAATTGCTAAAAACAAGTATCAGCAGTGATACACTTCAATGCTTTTTCTTTGTTCTTACAACTACTGTGGATCACAATAATCTAAATCCAAAATAATGATTAAAAATTTATTAATATTGTTATTTTTTTTTTTTTTTTTTTTTATCGAACAAATTTAATGAGTATTTTTATTTAATTTGCAAAACATAACATACTTTAAATTTGTAAAAATACTTAATTATGATTTTTTAATAATATTAATTAATGTTTATGAATCATGACTATTTGCATTTGTAAAAGCTAAAAATAAATTTTCCAAAAGAGTTTAAAAACATAAATTATTTTTGTATTATCAAAATAAATTTTATTTGAAATATTTACCTTTTAAATCTATACTCGGACTGTTCTCTAAAAAAAAAACTTTTTTAAACTAATTAGAAACCTTGTGTTAAATTTTCTATCATTTTAGTCAAGCAAAAAAAGTTTTTAACAATATTTATAAAAAAAATTATGTAATGTCTAAAAATAGCTCAAAAATTTTTAAAATTTTTAATTTTAATATACAGGTTTATAAAAAGTACTATTTAAAATGTTATAGATTAATCATAGATACTTGACATAATGACATTTTTTATACAATATAATATATAAGTCCCTAGTTTTAGAACCAAATTCTAAAAAATGTTTCAAATCATAACAGCTTTGATGTGATTCAAAATTATTTTTGATGAGGATTTGAAACCATTTAAACATACATATATCATATTATAAAAACAATGACATTGTTAAAAAATTTAGATTAATAAAAATGCTACTATTTATTTGGAGTTCATATTATACCTACTTTCTCTTGTTTTGTGTATGCATAGTGCTTACATAGAAAAAATGCTTTAATTTTCAACTCTATTTTGTTGTTTTAGTTATAGGTGCAAATAATGTTAAATAAATTGTTTTCTTTTGGATGAGGTAGGAAGCAGCAGTTCAGATCCACACTGGACTCATTTGAAACTTTTTTGGTGTTACAAAACCCCTAGACAACTTTTACAATCTCTTTTTCTTTGTAAGTTCGATTTCGATCGTTGTGACCATTTATAAAGTGTATGATTGTTGATATTTTTCCAAACTTCTTTGTTTTCTAATTTTTCCATGATTCCTGTTGAATTTTTAATTTTTTCAATAAATCGCTCTCTACCTGACCACCTGTCTTCCTTTAAAATTATCCTTGAATAATTATTTTTTTAGGCTATCTCGTCTTAAAATTTCAATATTTGACGTTTTTAAGGTTTTGTTCTAAGAGCTGTTCATGGAACTTGGAGCATTTTTCTTCACACTATCATTTCAAAAAATTATATTTATTTTTATAGCAAGCTGCATTAATATTTCTGAGCCATATATTGCTAATGAAAACACCAGATTTTCATTAAACATGACTTTATTTCTTGTCATGTATGATATATCTATTAGTAATTGCTCTGAATGGTTTGATTAGTCTGATACCTACTGATTCTTGATCTTGAACCACCCACAGATATATACAATATTGTATATATCTGTGGAACCACCTTTGCTTAACATGTGTATTCCTAATAATAGAAGAGTAGCGTGATATACATAATGAAGACTTATCCAACCAACCCCTCGTTTCACCAGGAAGTTCCCATAGTTCTGAATTACTTCTGATTCTATAAACAATTAAGTTTTTACGAATAACGAACATAAATTATACGTCAGATTATTTTCATATGTTATTTCAAAATTAATAATTTAATTGTAAGAGTCGCGACTCCCATTTCTTCTTTGGTAAACTAGTAAACTACTACTTAATTGAATCGTCCACTTGAGATCAGGTTATTACATTTTTTTTCTTGAAATGCCGATAAAAAAAAATTGGCTTTCCAAAAAAATTTTAAAATTTAATACAAGATTTATTATAAGTTATACTTATTGAAGTAAAAAAAAATAAAAATCGTTAGTCACATTTTTTGTTTATAAGCATTTAAAGTTCAATTGTTTACAAAATATGTCAAATCGTGAAAATTTTCAAGGAATTTTGAAAACGAAAATTCATAAAATTTTCGTAATTTATAACTTAAAAAAATCCAATACAAGGTTCTCCATAAAATTTTCTTCAAATAACTGTAAAAATATCTCCAGCATCAATAGGTAACGAAAACATTTGAATCATTTGATGAGCGTATAAAATTTAATTTTTTACGAAATCGCGGAAAATAACGATATCCTAAAACGATTTAAAATATTTGTTGTTATTCAAAAAACTGTAGTTGCCTCGGGGCTCAAAATAACAAATAAAATAATACCTATTGGTTCTGTGTAATTGTAAATTTACTTTTATTTAATTTGAAAAAAAATATTTAATATGATATAAGTGTGATTGGGTTAATCTCATAAAAAAAAACATAAATTTGGTCACGGCTAAGTTTTAATGACAAAGTTCGAAGAATCGAATTTATTTTAGGTAGGGCGAAAAATATATTTTGCCTCGGGTCGCTGACGAGGGTAGTTACGCTACTGTATAGGAGGTTGTCTTTAATTTATCCTTGTCTAACAAGGCGGAATTCATTATTTGATTCAATTAGTCAATGCTTCTTATGTAATATGTATTAAGGAAAACTTAATACTGAATACTGTTTTCCAACATTTAAATACTAAGTAATAACTAATAAGTTAAAAGTAGGTATGTTTTTAAAGATTTAGATATAGAGTACCTATTTAGATAATTTTAGTAATTTTATTAAAACCAATTAATTGTATGTGCTTTAGATTATTATTTATTTGCAAGGCCAAGTTAATTTTTAACACGGCGTATTAATACCAACATTATTTTCACCCAAAATAAGGTATTTGTCTTACATGATATCCCCATTAATTGTTAATGTCTTAATGATTAACACTACACTATCATTGAGACATTGATCAATAGATTTGATTTTTTTTAAATTTAACACTCGAGTCATGAGTTAATTAAGTATGATATTTTAACTATATGTTTTCACTCTACATTTAAATTATATTGGCTCCCATAATTAATAAGTGATTGAGAAAAAAAAATCAAAATGTATATATTTACGAAATAGACTTTAGTAAACAAAATTATTCGGGAATTCCCATTCAAGTAAAGTCTGCTAAA